>NW_026871289.1:0-300000 GCF_028564815.1 Eubalaena glacialis | reverse complement strand
GGTTAGGGTATGGGTTAGGGTTAGGGTACACGTTAGGATTAGGGTATTTATTAAACCTATCCCACTCTCTAGATACCACTTAGCACGTAAAGGAATATTATTTAGGGTCCAGCCATGGAGAATATTTTCGTCACTAGGATAAGATAAAGAATAAACACATTATAAAAAAATCACATTAGGATTTTCTTTTTAACCTGTTCCTTAAAACACTAGTGCTTAGGAAATCTAATGGAGGCAAAAGCAGTCAAGGGTAGTTTAGGGTTAGGGTTAGGGTTAGGGTTAGTGTTAGGGTTAGGGTACGGCTTAGGGTATGGGATAGGGTATGGGTGAGGGTACGGCATAGGGTAGGGTTTAGGGTTAGGGTTAGTGTTAGGGTTAGGGTTAGGGTATGGCTTAGGGTACGGGTGAGGGTACTGTGTAGGTCATTGGTTAGGGTTAGGTTAAGGCTTAGGATACAGGTTATTGTATGGGTTAGGGTACGGCGCAGGGTATGGGTAAGGGTTAGGGTTAGGGTTAGGGTTAGAGTTAGGGTACGGCTTAGGGTACGGGTTAGGGTACGGGTGAGGGTACGGCGTAGTGTATAGGTTAGGGTTAGGGTTAGGGTACGGCTTAGGGTACGGGTTAGGTTACGGCGTAGGGTATGGGTTAGGGTTAGGGTTAGGGTTAGTGTTAGTGTTAGGGTTAGGGTACGGCTTAGTGTATGGGATAGGGTACGGGTGAGGGTACGGCGTAGGGTAGGGGTTAGGGTTAGAGTTAGGGTTAGGGTTGGGGTCAGGGTACGGCTTAGGGTACGGGTGAGGGTACGGGTGAGGGTACTGCGTAGGGTATTGTTTAGGGTTAGGATATGGCTTAGGATACGGGTTAGGGTATGGGTTAGGGTATGGCGTAGGGTATGGGTTAGGCTTAGGGTTAGGGTTAGGGTTAGGGTTAGGGTACGGCTTAGGATACGGGTTGGGGTACGGGTGAGGGTACGGCGTAGCATATGGGTTAGGGTTAGGGTTAGGGTACGTCTTAGGGTACGGGTTAGTGTACGGGTGAGGGTACGTCGTTGGGTAAGGGTTAGGGTTATGGTTAGGGTTAGGGTTAGTTTTAGGGTTAGGGATTGGTTTAGGGTATGGGTTAGGATTAGCGTACGTGTTAGGGTTAGGTTTTGGGTTAGGGTTAGGGTACGCGTTAGGGTTAGGGTATGGGTTAGGGTTAGGGTAAACGTTAGGATTAGGGTATTTATTAAACCTATCCCACTCTCTAGATACCACTTAGCACGTAAAGGAATATTATTAGGGATCCAGCAATGGAGAAGATTTTAGTCACTAGGATAAGATAAAGAATAAACACATTATAAAAAAATCACATTAGGATTTTCTTTTTAACCTGTTCCTTAAAACACTAGTGCTTAGGAAATCTAATAGAGGCAAAAGCAATCAAGGGTAGTTTAGGGTTAGGGTTAGGGTTAGGGTTAGTGTTAGGGTTAGGGTACGGCTTAGGGTATGGGATAGGGTACGGGTGAGGGTACGGCGTAGGGTAGGGGTTAGGGTTAGGGTTAGGGTTATGGTTAGGGTATGGCTTAGGGTACGGGTGAGGGTACGGGTGAGGGTACTGCGTAGGGTATTGGTTTGGGTTAGGGTATGGCTTAGGATACGTGTTAGGGTACGGGTTAGGGTACGGCGTAGAGTGTGGGTTAGGGTTAGGGTTAGTGTTAGGGTTAGGGTTACGGTACGTCTTAGGGTACGTGTTAGGGTACGGGTGAGGGTACGGCGTATGTTATGGGTTAGGGTTAGGGTTAGGGTTAGGGTTAGGGTACGGCTTAGGATACGGGTTAGGGTACGGGTGAGGGTACGGCGTAGGTTATGGGTTAGGGTTAGGGTTAGGGTTAGGGTTAGGGTACGGCTTAGGTTATGGGATAGGGTACAGGTGAGGGTATGGCATAGGGTAGGGGTTAGGGTTAGGTTTAGGGTTAGGGTTAGGGTTAGGGTACGGCTTAGGGTACGGGTGAGGGTATGGGTGAGGATACTGCGTAGGGTATTGGTTAGGGTTAGGGTACGGCTTAGGATACGGGTTAGGGTACGTGTTAGGGTATGGCGTACGCTATGGGTTAGGGTTAGGGTTAGGGTTAGGGTTAGGGTTAGGGTACGGCTTAGGGTACGGGTTAGGGTACGGCTGAGGTTACGGCGTAGGGTATAGTTTAGGGTTAGGGTTAGGGTTAGGGTACGGCTTAGGGTACGGGTTAGGGTACGGGTGAGAGTATGGAGTAGTGTATAGGTTAGGGTTAGGGTTAGGGTTAGGGTATGGCTTAGAGTACGGGTGAGGGTACGGGTGAGGGTACTGTGTAGGCTATTGGTTATGGTTAGGGTACGGCTTAGAATACGGGTTAGGGTACGGTTTAGGGTACGGCGTAGGGTATGGGTTAGGGTTAGGGTTAGGGTTAGGGTTAGGGTTAGGGTACGGCTTAGGGTACGGGTTAGGGTACGGGTGAGGGTACGGCGTAGTGTATAGGTTAGGGTTAGGGTTAGGGTTAGGGTACGGCTTAGGGTATGGGATAGGGTACGGGTGAGGGTACGGCGTAGGGTAGGGGTTAGGTTTAGGGTTAGGGTTAGTGTTAAGGTTAGGGTACGGCTTAGGGTATGGGATAGGTTACGGGTGAGGGTACGGCATAGGGTAGGGGTTAGGGTTAGGTTTAGGGTTAGTGTTAGGTTTAGGGTACCGCTTAGGATATGGGATATGGTACGGCGTAGGGTAGCGGTTAGGGTTAGGGTTAGGGTTAGGGTACGGCTTAGGATACGGGTTAGGGTACGGCTGAGGGTGCGGCGTAGCGTATGGGTTAGGGTTAGGGTTAGGTTTAGGGTACGGCTTAGGGTACGGGTTAGGATACGGGTGAGGGTACGGCGTAGGTTATGGGTTAGGGTTAGGGTTAGTGTTAGGGTTATGGTACGGCTTAGGTTATGGGATAGGGTACAGGTGAGGGTATGGCATAGGGTAGGGGTTAGGGTTAGGGTTAGGGTTAGGGTTAGGGTTAGAGTACGGCTTAGGGTACGGGTGAGGCTATGGGTGAGGATACTGCGTAGGGTATTGGTTAGGGTTAGGGTACGGCTTAGGATACGGGTTAGGGTACGTGTTAGGGTATGGCGTACGGTATGGGTTAGGGTTAGGGTTAGGGTTAGGGTTAGGGTTAGGGTTAGGGTTAGGGTACGGCTTAGGATACGGGTTAGGGTACGTGTTAGGGTATGGCGTACGGTATGGGTTAGGGTTAGGGTTAGGGTTAGGGTTAGGGTTAGGGTTAGGGTTAAGGTACGGCTTAGGATACGGGTTAGGGTACGGGTGAGGGTACGGCGTAGCATATGGTTTAGGGTTAGGGTTAGGGTACGGCTTAGGGTACGGGTTAGGGTACGGGTGAGGGTACGGTGTAGGTTATGGGTTAGGGTTAGGGTTAGGGTTAGGGTTAGTTTTAGGGTTAGGGATTGGTTTAGGGTACGGGTTAGGATTAGCATACGTGTTCGGGTTAGGGTTTTGGTTAGGGTTAGGGTACGCGTTAGGGTTAGGGTATGGGTTAGGTTTAGGGTACACTTTAGGATTAGGGTATTTATTAAACCTTTCCCACTCTCTAGATACCACTTAGCACGTAAAGGAATATTATTTGGGGTTCAGCCATGGAGAAGATTTTAGTCACTAGGATAAGATAAAGAATAAACACATTATAAAAAAATCACATAAAGTTTTCTTTTTAACCTGTTCCTTAAAACACTAGTGTTTAGGAAATCTAATGGAGGCAAAAGCAGTAAAGGGTAGTTTAGGGTTAGGGTTAGGGTTAGGGTTAGGGTAGGGCTTAGGATACCGGTGAGGGTACTGGTGAGGGTACTGCGTAGGTTATTGGTTAGGGTTAGGGTACGGCTTAGGATACGGGTTAGGATATGGGTTAGGTTACGGCCTTGGGTATGGGTGAGGGTTAGGGTTAGGGTTAGGGTAAGGCTTTGGGTACGGGTTAGGGTACGGGTGAGGGTATGGCGTAGGGTAGAGGTTAGGGTTAGGTTTAGGGTTAGGGTACGGCTTAGGATACGGGTTAGGATATGGGTGAGGGTACGGCGTAGCATATGGGTTAGGGTTAGGGTTAGGGTTAGGGTTAGTTTTAGGGTTAGGGATTGGTTTAGGGTACGGGTTAGGATTAGCGTACGTGTTAGGGTTAGGGTTTGGGTTAGGGTTAGGGTACGCATTAGGGTTAGGGTTAGGGTACACGTTAGGATTAGGGTATTTATTAAACCTATCCCACTCTCTAGATACCACTTAGCACGTAAAGGAATATTATTAGGGATCCAGCCATGGAGAATATTTTCGTCACTAGGATAAGATAAAGAATAAACACATTATAAAAAAATCACATTAGGATTTTCTTTTTAACCTGTTCCTTAAAACACTAGTGCTTAGGAAATCTAATAGAGGCAAAAGCAATCAAGGGTAGTTTAGGGTTAGGGTTAGGGTTAAGGTTAGTGTTAGGGTTAGGGTACGGCTTAGGGTATGGGTTAGGGTTAGGGTTAGGGTACGGCTTAGGGTAGGGGTTAGGGTTAGGGTTAGGGTTATGGTTAGGGTATGTCTTAGGGTACGGGTGAGGGTACGGGTGAGGGTACTGCGTAGGGTATTGGTTTGGGTTAGGTTATGGCTTAGGATACGTGTTAGGGTACGGGTTAGGGTACGGCGTAGAGTGTGGGTTAGGGTTAGGGTTAGTGTTAGTGTTAGGGTTACGGTACGTCTTAGGGTACGTGTTAGGGTACGGGTGAGGGTACGGCGTATGTTATGGGTTAGGGTTAGGGTTAGGGTTAGGGTTAGGGTACGGCTTAGGATACGGGTTAGGGTACGGGTGAGGGTACGGCGTAGGTTATGGGTTAGGGTGAGGGTTAGGGTTAGGGTTAGGGTACGGCTTAGGTTATGGGATAGGGTACAGGTGAGGGTATGGCATAGGGTAGGGGTTAGGGTTAGGTTTAGGGTTAGGGTTAGGGTTAGGGTACGGCTTAGGGTACGGTTGAGGGTATGGGTGAGGATACTGCGTAGGGTATTGGTTAGGGCTAGGGTACGGCTTAGGATACGGGTTAGGGTACGTGTTAGGGTATGGCGTACGCTATGGGTTAGGGTTAGGGTTAGGGTTAGGGTTAGGGTTAGGGTACGGCTTAGGGTACGGGTTAGGGTACGGGTGAGGTTACGGCGTAGGGTATAGTTTAGGGTTAGGGTTAGGGTTAGGGTACGCCTTAGGGTACGGGTTAGGGTACGGGTGAGAGTATGGAGTAGTGTATAGGTTAGGGTTAGGGTTAGGGTTAGGGTATGGCTTAGAGTACGGGTGAGGGTACGGGTGAGGGTACTGTGTAGGGTATTGGTTATGGTTAGGGTACGGCTTAGAATACGGGTTAGGGTACGGTTTAGGGTACGGCGTAGGGTATGGGTTCGGGTTAGGGTTAGGGTTAGGGTTAGGGTTAGGGTACGGCTTAGGGTACGGGTTAGGGTACGGGTGAGGGTACGGCGTAGTGTATAGGTTAGGGTTAGTGTTAGGGTTAGGGTACGGCTTAGGGTATGGGATAGGTTACGGGTGAGGGTACGGCATAGGGTAGGGGTTAGGGGTAGGTTTAGGGTTAGTGTTAGGTTTAGGGTACCGCTTAGGGTATGGGATAGGGTACGGCGTAGGGTAGCGGTTAGGGTTAGGGTTAGGGTTAGGGTACGGCTTAGGATACGGGTTAGGGTACGGCTGAGGGTGCGGCGTAGCGTATGGGTTAGGGTTAGGGTTAGGGTTAGGGTACGGCTTAGGGTACGGGTTAGGATACGGGTGAGGGTACGGCATAGGGTAGAGGTTAGGGTTAGGTTTAGGGTTAGGGTACGGCTTAGGATACGGGTTAGGGTATGGGTGAGGGTACGGCGTAGCATATGGGTTAGGGTTAGGGTTAGGGTTAGGGTTAGTTTTAGGGTTAGGGATTGGTTTAGGGTACGGGTTAGGATTAGCGTACGTGTTAGGGTTAGGGTTTGGGTTAGGGTTAGGGTACGCGTTAGGGTTAGGGTATGGGTTAGGTTTAGGGTACACGTTAGGATTAGGGTATTTATTAAACCTATCCCACTCTCTAGATACCACTTAGCACGTAAAGGAATATTATTTGGGGTTCAGCCATGGAGAAGATTTTAGTCACTAGGATAAGATAAAGAATAAACACATTATAAAAAAATCACATTAGGATTTTCTTTTTAACCTGTTCCTTAAAACACTAGTGCTTAGGAAATCTAATGGAGGCAAAAGCAGTCAAGGGTAGTTTAGGGTTAGGGTTAGGATTAGGGTTAGTGTTCGGGTTAGGGTACGGCTTAGGGTATGGGATAGGGTATGGGTGAGGGTACGGCATAGGGTAGGGTTTAGGGTTAGGGTTAGTGTCAGGGTTAGAGTTAGGGTATGTCCTAGGGTACGGGTGAGGGTACTGTGTAGGTCATTGGTTAGGGTTAGGTTAAGGCTTAGGATACAGGTTATTGTATGGGTTAGGGTACGGCGCAGGGTATGGGTAAGGGTTAGGGTTAGGGTTAGGGTTAGAGTTAGGGTACGGCTTAGGGTACGGGTTAGGGTACGGGTTAGGGTACGGCGTAGTGTATAGGTTAGGGTTAGGATTAGGGTACGGCTTAGGGTACGGGTTAGGTTACGGGTGAGGGTACGGCGTAGGGTATGGGTTAGGGTTAGGGTTAGGGTTAGTGTTAGTGTTAGGGTTAGGGT
Organism: Eubalaena glacialis; assembly: GCF_028564815.1. Lineage (NCBI taxonomy): Eukaryota > Metazoa > Chordata > Mammalia > Artiodactyla > Balaenidae > Eubalaena > Eubalaena glacialis. Next base: position 293,279 of record NW_026871289.1, on the reverse strand, counting down.
ACGGCTTAGCGTATGGGATAGGGTACGGGTGAGGGTACGGCGTAGGGTAGGGGTTACGGTTAGAGTTAGGGTTAGGGTTGGGGTTAGGGTACGGCTTAGGGTACAGGTGAGGGTACGGGTGAGGGTACTGCGTAGGGTATTGGTTAGGGTTAGGATAAGGCTTAGGATACGGGTTAGGGCACGGGTTAGGGTATGGCGTAGGGTATGGGTTAGGGTTAGGGTTAGGGTTAGGGTTAGGGTACGGCTTAGGATACGGGTTAGGGTACGGGTGAGGGTACGGCTTAGCGTATGGGTTAGGGTTAGGGTTAGGGTACGTCTTAGGGTACGGGTTAGGGTACGGGTGAGGGTACGGCGTAGGGTAAGGGTTAGGGTTAGGTTTAGGGTTAGTTTTAGGGTTAGGGATTGGTTTAGGGTACGGGTTAGGATTAGCGTACGTGTTAGGGTTAGGTTTTTTGTTAGGGTTAGGGTACGCGTTAGGGTTAGGGTATGGGTTAGGTTTAGGGTACACGTTAGGATTAGGGTATTTATTAAACCTATCCCACTCTCTAGATACCACTTAGCACGTAAAGGAATATTATTAGGGATCCAGCCATGAGAAGATTTTAGTCACTAGGATAAGATAAAGAATAAACACATTATAAAAAAATCACATTAGGTTTTTCTTTTTAACCTGTTCCTTAAAACACTAGTGCTTAGGAAATCTAATAGAGGCAAAAGCAATCAAGGGTAGTTTAGGGTTAGGGTTAGGGTTAGGGTTAGTGTTAGGGTTAGGGTACGGCTTAGGGTATGGGATAGGGTACGGGTGAGGGTACGGCGTAGGGTAGGGGTTAGGGTTAGGGTTAGGGTACGGCTTAGGGTACGGGTTAGGTTACGGGTGAGGGTACGGCGTAGGGTATGGGTTAGAGTTAGGGTTAGGGTTAGTGTTAGTGTTAGGGTTAGGGTACGGCTTAGCGTATGGGATAGGGTACGGGTGAGGGTACGGCGTAGGGTAGGGGTTAGGGTTAGGGTTAGGGTTAGGGTATGGCTTAGGGTACGGGTGAGGGTATGGGTGAGGGTAATGCGTAGGGTATTGGTTAGGGTTAGGGTACGGCTTAGGATACGTGTTAGGGTACGGGTTAGGGTACGGTGTAGAGTGTGGGTTAGGGTTAGGGTTAGTGTTAGGGTTAGGGTTACGGTACGTCTTAGGGTACGTGTTAGGGTACGGGTGAGGGTACGGCGTAGGTTATGGGTTAGGTTTAGGGTTAGGGTTAGGGTTAGGGTACGGCTTAGGATACGGGTTAGGGTACGGGTTAGGGTACGGGTGAGGGTATGGCGTAGAGTATAGTTTAGGGTTAGGGTTAGGTTTAGAGTATGGCTTAGGGTACGGTGAGGGTACGGGTGAGGGTACTGTGTAGGGTATTCGTTATGGTTAGGGTACGGCTTAGAATACAGGTTAGGGTACGGGTTAGGGTACGGCGTATGGTACGGGTTAGGGTTAGGGTTAGGGTTAGGGTTAGGGTTAGGGTACGGCTTAGGGTACGGGTTAGGGTACGGGTGAGGGTACGGCGTAGTGTATAGTTTAGGGTTAGGGTTAGGGTTAGGGTACGGCTTAGGGTACGGGTGAGGGTACGGGTGAGGGTATGGCGTAGTGTATAGGTTAGGGTTAGGTTTAGGGTATGGCTTAGGGTATGGGATAGGGTACGGGTGAGGGTACGGCGTAGGGTAGGGGTTAGGTTTAGGGTTAGGGTTAGTGTTAGGGTTAGCGTACGGCTTAGGTTATGGGATAGGTTACGGGTGAGGGTACGGCGTAGGGTAGGGGTTAGGGTTAGGTTTAGGTTTAGTGTTAGGGTTAGGGTACTGCTTAGGGTATGGGATAGGGTACGGCGTAGGGTAGCGGTTAGTGTTAGGGTTAGGGTTAGGGTTAGGGTACGGCTTAGGATACGGGTTAGGGTACGGGTGAGGGTACGGCGTAGCGTATGGGTTAGGGTTAGGGTTAGGGTACGGCTTAGGGTACGGGTTAGGGTTAGGGTTAGGGTTAGGGTTAGGGTTAGGGTACGGGTTAGTTTTAGGGTTAGGGATTGGTTTAGGGTACGGGTTAGGATTAGCATACTTGTTCGGGTTAGGGTTTTGGTTAGGGTTAGGGTACGCGTTAGGGTTAGGGTATGGGTTAGGTTTAGGGTACACTTTAGGATTAGGGTATTTATTAAACCTATCCCACTCTCTAGATACCACTTAGCACGTAAAGGAATATTATTTGGGGTTCAGCCATGGAGAAGATTTTAGTCACTAGGATAAGATAAAGAATAAACACATTATAAAAAAATCACATAAGATTTTCTTTTTAACCTGTTCCTTAAAACACTAGTGTTTAGGAAATCTAATGGAGGCAAAAGCAGTCAAGGGTAGTTTAGGGTTAGGGTTAGGGTTAGGGTTAGTGTTAGGGTTAGGGTACGGCTTAGGGTATGGGATAGGGTATGGGTGAGGGTACGGCATAGGGTAGGGTTTAGGGTTAGGGTTAGTGTTAGGGTTAGGGTTAGGGTATGGCTTAGGGTACGGGTGAGGCTACTGTGTAGGTCATTGGTTAGGGTTAGGTTAATGCTTAGGATACAGGTTATTGTATGGGTTAGGGTACGGCACAGGGTATGGGTAAGGGTTAGGGTTAGGGTTAGGGTTAGAGTTAGGGTACGGGTGAGGGTACGGCGTAGTGTATAGGTTAGGGTTAGGGTTAGGGTTAGGGTTAGGGTATGGCTTAGGGTACGGGTGAGGGTACGGGTGAGGGTACTGCGTAGGGTATTGGGTAGGGTTAGGGTACGGCTTAGGATACGTGTTAGGGTACGGGTTAGGGTACGGTGTAGAGTGTGGGTTAGGGTTAGGGTTAGTGTTAGGGTTAGGGTTACGGTACGTCTTAGGGTACGTGTTAGGGTACGGGTGAGGGTACGGCGTAGGTTATGGGTTAGGGTTAGGGTTAGGGTTAGGGTTAGGGTATGGCTTAGGGTACGGGTGAGGGTATGGGTGAGGATACTGCGTAGGGTATTGGTTAGGGTTAGGGTACGGCTTAGGATACGGGTTAGAGTACGTGTTAGGGTATGGCGTACGGTATGGGTTAGGGTTAGGGTTAGGGTTAGGGTTAGGGTTAGGGTTAGGGTACGGCTTAGGGTACGGGTTAGGGTACGGGTGAGGTTACGGCGTAGGGTATAGTTTAGGGTTAGGGTTAGGGTTAGGGTACGGCTTAGGATACGGGTTAGGGTACGGGTGATGGTACGGCGTAGCGTATGGTTTAGGGTTAGGGTTAGGGTAGGGTACGGCTTAGGGTATGGGTTAGGGTACGAGTGAGGGTATGGTGTAGTGTATAGGTTAGGGTTATGGTTAGGGTTAGGGTATGGCTTAGGGTACGGGTTAGGGTACGAGTGAGGGTATGGCGTAGTGTATAGGTTAGGGTTAGGGTTAGGGTTAGGGTATGGCTTAGGGTACGGTGAGGGTACGGGTTAGGGTACTGTGTAGGGTATTGGTTATGGTTAGGGTACGGCTTAGAATACGGGTTAGGGTACGGGTTAGGGTACGGCGTAGGGTATGGGTTAGGGTTAGGGTTAGGGTTAGGGTTAGGGTTAGGGTACGGCTTAGGGTACGGGTGAGGGTACGGCGTAGTGTATAGGTTAGGGTTAGGGTTAGGGTTAGGGTACGGCTTAGGGTACGGGTTAGGGTACGGGTGAGGGTATGGCGTAGTGTATAGGTTAGAGTTAGGGTTAGGTTTAGGGTACGGCTTAGGGTATGGGATAGGGTACGGGTGAGGGTACGGCGTAGGGTAGGGGTTAGGTTTAGGGTTAGGGTTAGTGTTAGGGTCAGGGTACGGCTTAGGGTATGGGATAGGTTACGGGTGAAGGTACGGCGTAGGGTAGGGGTTAGGGTTAGGTTTAGGGTTAGTGTTAGGGTTAGGGTACCGCTTAGGGTATGGGATAGGGTACGGCGTAGGGTAGCTGTTAGGGTTAGGGTTAGGGTTAGGGTTAGGGTACGGCTTAGGATATGGGTTAGGGTACGGGTGAGGGTACTGCGTAGCGTATGGTTTAGGGTTAGGGTTAGGGTTAGGGTACGCGTTAGGGTTAGGGTATGGGTTAGGGTTAGGGTACACGTTAGGATTAGGGTATTTATTAAACCTATCCCACTCTCTAGATACCACTTAGCACGTAAAGGAATATTATTAGGGATACAGCCATGGAGAAGATTTTAGTCACTAGGATAAGATAAAGAATAAACACATTATAAAAAAATCACATTAGGATTTTCTTTTTAACCTGTTCCTTAAAACACTAGTGCTTAGGAAATCTAATAGAGGCAAAAGCAATCAAAGGTAGTTTAGGGTTAGGGTTAGTGTTAGGGTTAGTGTTAGGGTTAGGGTACGGCTTAGGGTATGGGATAGGGTACGGGTGAGGGTACGGCGTAGGGTAGGGGTTAGGGTTAGGGTTAGGGTTATGGTTAGGGTATGGCTTAGGGTACGGGTGAGGGTACGGGTGAGGGTACTGCGTAGGGTATTGGTTAGGGTTAGGGTACGGCTTAGGATACGTGTTAGGGTACGGGTTAGGGTACGGCGTAGAGTGTGGGTTAGGGTTAGGGTTAGTGTTAGGGTTAGGGTTACGGTAAGTCTTAGGGTACGTGTTAGGGTACGGGTGAGGGTACGGCGTAGGTTATGGGTTAGGGTTAGGGTTAGGGTTAGGGTACGTCTTAGGGTAGGGGTGAGGGTATGGGTGAGGATACTGCGTAGGGTATTGGTTAGGGTTACGGTACGTCTTAGGATACGGGTTAGGGTACGGGTGAGGGTACGGCGTAGGTTATGGGTTAGGGTTAGGGTTAGTGTTAGGGTTATTGTACGGCTTAGGTTATGGGATAGGGTACAGGTGAGGGTATGGCATAGGGTAGGGGTTAGGGTTAGGGTTAGGGTTAGGGTTAGGGTTAGGGTAAGGGTACGGCTTAGGGTACGGGTGAGGGTATGGGTGAGGATACTGCGTAGGGTATTGGTTAGGGTTACGGTACGTCTTAGGATACGGGTTAGGGTACGGGTGAGGGTACGGCGTAGGTTATGGGTTAGGGTTAGGGTTAGTGTTAGGGTTATGGTACGGCTTAGGTTATGGGATAGGGTACAGGTGAGGGTATGGCATAGGGTAGGGGTTAGGGTACGGGTGAGGGTACTGCGTAGGGTATTGGTTAGGGTTAGGGTACGGCTTAGGATACGTGTTAGGGTACGGGTTAGGGTACGGTGTAGAGTGTGGGTTAGGGTTAGGGTTAGTGTTAGGGTTAGGGTTACGGTACGTTTTAGGGTACGTGTTAGGGTACGGGTGAGGGTACGGCGTAGGTTATGGGTTAGGGTTAGGGTTAGGGTTAGGGTTAGGGTACGGCTTAGGGTACGGGTGAGGGTATGGGTGAGGATACTGCGTAGGGTATTGGTTAGGGTTAGGGTACAGGTTAGGATACGGGTTAGGGTACGTGTTAGGGTATGGCGTACGGTATGGGTTAGGGTTACGGTTAGGGTTAGGGTTAGGGTTAGGGTTAGGGTACGGCTTAGGGTACGGGATAGGGTACGGGTGAGGTTACGGCGTAGGGTATAGATTAGGGTTAGGGTTAGGGTTAGGGTACGGCTTAGGATACGGGTTAGGGTACGGGTGAGGGTACGGCGTAGCGTATGGTTTAGGGTTAGGGTTAGGGTTAAGGTACGGCTTAGGATACGGGTTAGGGTACGGGTGAGGGTACGGCGTAGGTTATGGGTTAGGGTTAGGGTTAGTGTTAGGGTTATGGTACGGCTTAGGTTATGGGATAGGGTACAGGTGAGGGTATGGCATAGGGTAGGGGTTAGGGTTAGGGTTAGGGTTAGGGTTAGGGTTAGGGTTAGGGTTAAGGTACGGCTTAGGGTACGGGTTAGGGTACGAGTGAGGGTATGGCGTAGAGTGTGGGTTAGGGTTAGGGTTAGTGTTAGGGTTAGGGTTACGGTACGTCTTAGGGTACGTGTTAGGGTACGGGTGAGGGTACGGCGTAGGTTATGGGTTAGGGTTAGGGTTAGTGTTAGGGTTATGGTACGGCTTAGGTTATGGGATAGGGTACAGGTGAGGGTATGGCATAGGGTAGGGGTTAGGGTTAGGGTTAGGGTTAGGGTTAGGGTTAGGGTTAGGGTACGGCTTAGGGTACGGTGAGGGTATGGGTGAGGATACTGCGTAGGGTATTGTTTAGGGTTAGGGTACGGCTTAGGATACGGGTTAGGGTACGTGTTAGGTTATGGCGTACGGTATGGGTTAGGGTTAGGGTTAGGGTTAGGGTTAGTGTACGGCTTAGGGTACGGGTTAGGGTACGGGTGAGGGTACGGCGTAGCGTATGGTTTAGGGTTAGGGTTAGGGTTAGGGTACGGCTTAGGGTACGGGTTAGGTTACGGGTGAGGGTACGGTGTAGGTTATGGGTTAGGGTTAGGGTTAGGGTTAGGGTTAGTTTTAGGGTTAGGGATTGGTTTAGGGTACGGGTTAGGATTAGCGTACGTGTTAGGGTTAGGGTTTGGGTTAGGGTTAGGGTACGCATTAGGGTTAGGGTATGGTTTAGGGTTAGGGTACACGTTAGGATTAGGGTATTTATTAAACCTATCCCACTCTCTAGATACCACTTAGCACGTAAAGGAATATTATTTAGGGTCCAGCCATGGAGAAGATTTTCGTCCCTAGGATAAGATAAAGAATAAACACATTATAAAAAAATCACATTAGGATTTTCTTTTTAACCTGTTCCTTAAAACACTAGTGCTTAGGAAATCTAATGGAGGCAAAAGCAGTCAAGGGTAGTTTAGGGTTAGGGTTAGGGTTAGGGTTAGGGTTAGTGTTAGGGTTAGGGTACGGCTTAGGGTATGGGATAGGGTATGGGTGAGGGTACGGCATAGGGTAGGGTTTAGGGTTAGGGTTAGTGTTAGGGTTAGGGTTAGGGTATGGCTTAGGGTACGGGTGAGGGTACTGTGTAGGTCATTGTTTAGGGTTAGGTTAAGGCTTAGGATACAGTTTATTGTATTTGTTAGGGTACGGCGCAGGGTATGGGTAAGGGTTAGGGTTAGGGTTAGGGTTAGAGTTAGGGTACGGATTAGGGTACGGGTTAGGATATGGGTGAGGGTACGGCGTAGTGTATAGGTTAGGGTTAGGGTTAGGGTACGGCTTAGGGTATGGGTTAGGTTACGGGTGAGGGTACGGCGTAGGGTATGGGTTAGGGTTAGGGTTAGTGTTAGTGTTAGGGTTAGGGTACGGCTTAGCGTATGGGATAGGGTACGGGTGAGGGTACGGCGTAGGGTAGGGGTTAGGGTTAGAGTTAGGGTTAGGGTTGGGGTTAGGGTACGGCTTAGGGCACGGGTGAGGGTACGGGTGAGTGTACTGCGTAGGGTATTGGTTAGGGTTAGGATACGGCTTAGGATACGGGTTAGGGTACGGGTTAGGGTATGGCGTAGGGTATGGGTTCGGGTTAGGGTTAGGGTTAGGGTTAGGGTTATGGTACGGCTTAGGATACGGGTTAGGGTACGGGTGAGGGTACGGCGTAGCGTATGGGTTAGGGTTAGGGTTAGGGTACGTCTTAGGGTACGGGTTAGGGTACGGGTGAGGGTACGGCGTAGGGTAAGGGTTAGGGTTAGGGTTAGGGTTAGGGTTAGTTTTAGGGTTAGGGATTGGTTTAGGGTACGGGTTAGGATTAGCGTACGTGTTAGGGTTAGGATTTGGGTTAGGGTTAGGGTACGCGTTAGGGTTAGGGTATGGGTTAGGGTTAGGGTACACGTTAGGATTAGGGTATTTATTAAACCTATCCCACTCTCTAGATACCACTTAGCACGTAAAGGAATATTATTAGGGATCCAGCCATGGAGAAGATTTTAGTCACTAGGATAAGATAAAGAATAAACACATTATAAAAAAATCACATTAGGATTTTCTTTTTAACCTGTTCCTTAAAACACTAGTGCTTAGGAAATCTAATAGAGGCAAAAGCAATCAAGGGTAGTTTAGGGTTAGGGTTAGGGTTAGGGTTAGTGTTAGGGTTAGGGTACGGCTTAGGGTATGGGATAGGGTACGGGTGAGGGTACGGCGTAGGGTAGGGGTTAGGGTTAGGGTTAGGGTTAGGGTTAGGGTACGGCTTAGGGTACGAGTTAGGGTACGGGTGAGGGTACGGCGTAGTGTATAGGTTAGGGTTAGGGTTAGGGTTAGGGTACGGCTTAGGGTACGGGTTAGGGTACGGGTGAGGGTATGGCGTAGTGTATAGGTTAGGGTTAGGGTTAGGGTTAGGGTACGGCTTAGGTAATGGGATAGGGTACGGGTGAGGGTACGGCGTAGGGTAGGGGTTAGGGTTAGGGCTAGGTTTAGGGTACGGGTGAGGGTAAGGGTGAGGATACTGCGTAGGGTATTGGTTAGGATTAGGGTACGGCTTAGGATACGGGTTAGGGTATGGGTTAGTGTACGGCGTAGGGTATGGGTTAGGGTATGGGTTAGGGTTAGGGTTAGGGTTAGGGGTAGGGTACGGCTTAGGGTACGGGTTAGGGTACAGGTGAGTGTACGGCGTAGGGTATAGGTTAGGGTTAGGGTTAGGGTTAGGGTTAGGGTACGGCTTAGGATACGGGTTAGGGTACGGGTGAGGGTACGTGTTAGGGTACGGGTGAGGGTACGGCGTAGGTTATGGGTTAGGGTTAGGGTTAGGATTAGGGTTAGGGTACGGCTTAGGTTATGGGATAGGGTATAGGTGAGGGTATGGCATAGGGTAGGGGTTATGGTTAGGGTTAGGGTTAGGGTTAGGGTACGGCTTAGGGTACGGGTGAGGGTATGGGTGAGGATACTGCGTAGGGTATTGGTTAGGGTTACGGTACGTCTTAGGATACGGGTTAGGGTACGGGTGAGGGTACGGCGTAGGTTATGGGTTAGGGTTAGGGTTAGTGTTAGGGTTATGGTACGGCTTAGGTTATGGGATAGGGTACAGGTGAGGGTATGGCATAGGGTACGGGTTAGGGTTAGGGTTAGGGTTAGGGTTAGGGTTAGGGTTAGGGTACGGCTTAGGGTACGGTGAGGGTATGGGTGAGGATACTGCGTAGGGTATTGTTTAGGGTTAGGGTACGGCTTAGGATACGGGTTAGGGTACGTGTTAGGTTATGGCGTACGGTATGGGTTAGGGTTAGGGTTAGGGTTAGGGTTAGTGTACGGCTTAGGGTACGGGTTAGGGTACGGGTGAGGTTACGGCGTAGGGTATAGTTTAGGGTTAGGGTTAGGGTTAGGGTACGGCTTAGGATACGGGTTAGGGCATGGGTGAGGGTACGGCGTAGCGTATGGTTTAGGGTTAGGGTTAGGGTTAGGGTACGGCTTAGGGTACGGGTTAGGTTACGGGTGAGGGTACGGTGTAGGTTATGGGTTAGGGTTAGGGTTAGGGTTAGGGTTAGTTTTAGGGTTAGGGATTGGTTTAGGGTACGGGTTAGGATTAGCATACGTGTTCGGGTTAGGGTTTTGGTTAGGGTTAGGGTACGCGTTAGGGTTAGGGTATGGGTTAGGTTTAGGGTACACTTTAGGATTAGGGTATTTATTAAACCTATCCCACTCTCTAGATACCACTTAGCACGTAAAGGAATATTATTTGGGGTTCAGCCATGGAGAAGATTTTAGTCACTAGGATAAGATAAAGAATAAACACATTATAAGAAAATCACAGAAGGTTTTCTTTTTAACCTGTTCCTTAAAACACTAGTGTTTAGGAAATCTAATGGAGGCAAAAGCAGTAAAGGGTAGTTTAGGGTTAGGGTTAGGGTTAGGGTTAGGGTAGGGCTTAGGATACGGGTGAGGGTACTGCTGAGGGTACTGCGTAGGTTATTGGTTAGGGTTAGGGTACGGCTTAGGATACGGGTTAGGATATGGGTTAGGTTACGGCGTGGGGTATGGGTGAGGGTTAGGGTTAGGGTTAGGGTAAGGCTTTGGGTACGGGTTAGGGTACGGGTGAGGGTACGGCGTAGGGTAGAGGTTAGGGTTAGGTTTAGGGTTAGGGTACGGCTTAGGATACGGGTTAGGGTATGGGTGAGGGTACGGCGTAGCGTATGGTTTAGGGTTAGGGTTAGGGTTAGTTTTAGGGTTAGGGATTGGTTTAGGGTACGGGTTAGGATTAGCGTACGTGTTAGGGTTAGGGTTTGGGTTAGGGTTAGGGTACGCATTAGGGTTAGGGTATGGTTTAGGGTTAGGGTACACGTTAGGATTAGGGTATTTATTAAACCTATCCCACTCTCTAGATACCACTTAGCACGTAAAGGAATATTATTTAGGGTCCAGCCATGGAGAAGATTTTCGTCACTAGGATAAGATAAAGAATAAACACATTATAAAAAAATCACATTAGGATTTTCTTTTTAACCTGTTCCTTAAAACACTAGTGCTTAGGAAATCTAATGGAGGCAAAAGCAGTCAAGGGTAGTTTAGGGTTAGGGTTAGGGTTAGGGTTAGGGTTAGTGTTAGGGTTAGGGTACGGCTTAGGGTATGGGATAGGGTATGGGTGAGGGTACGGCATAGGGTAGGGTTTAGGGTTAGGGTTAGTGTTAGGGTTAGGGTTAGGGTATGGCTTAGGGTACGGGTGAGGGTACTGTGTAGGTCATTGTTTAGGGTTAGGTTAAGGCTTAGGATACAGTTTATTGTATGGGTTAGGGTACGGCGCAGGGTATGGGTAAGGGTTAGGGTTAGGGTTAGGGTTAGAGTTAGGGTACGGCTTAGGGTACGGGTTAGGATATGGGTGAGGGTACGGCGTAGTGTATAGGTTAGGGTTAGGGTTAGGGTACGGCTTAGGGTATGGGTTAGGTTACGGGTGAGGGTACGGCGTAGGGTATGGGTTAGGGTTAGGGTTAGTGTTAGTGTTAGGGTTAGGGTACGGCTTAGCGTATGGGATAGGGTACGGGTGAGGGTACGGCGTAGGGTAGGGGTTAGGGTTAGAGTTAGGGTTAGGGTTGGGGTTAGGGTACGGCTTAGGGCACGGGTGAGGGTACGGGTGAGTGTACTGCGTAGGGTATTGGTTAGGGTTAGGATACGGCTTAGGATACGGGTTAGGGTACGGGTTAGGGTATGGCGTAGGGTATGGGTTCGGGTTAGGGTTAGGGTTAGGGTTAGGGTTATGGTACGGCTTAGGATACGGGTTAGGGTACGGGTGAGGGTACGGCGTAGCATATGGGTTAGGGTTAGGGTTAGGGTACGTCTTAGGGTACGGGTTAGGGTACGGGTGAGGGTACGGCGTAGGGTAAGGGTTAGGGTTAGGGTTAGGGTTAGGGTTAGTTTTAGGGTTAGGGATTGGTTTAGGGTACGGGTTAGGATTAGCGTACGTGTTAGGGTTAGGATTTGGGTTAGGGTTAGGGTACGCGTTAGGGTTAGGGTATGGGTTAGGGTTAGGGTACACGTTAGGATTAGGGTATTTATTAAACCTATCCCACTCTCTAGATACCACTTAGCACGTAAAGGAATATTATTAGGGATCCAGCCATGGAGAAGATTTTAGTCACTAGGATAAGATAAAGAATAAACACATTATAAAAAAATCACATTAGGATTTTCTTTTTAACCTGTTCCTTAAAACACTAGTGCTTAGGAAATCTAATAGAGGCAAAAGCAATCAAGGGTAGTTTAGGGTTAGGGTTAGGGTTAGGGTTAGTGTTAGGGTTAGGGTACGGCTTAGGGTATGGGATAGGGTACGGGTGAGGGTACGGCGTAGGGTAGGGGTTAGGGTTAGGGTTAGGGTTAGGGTTAGGGTACGGCTTAGGGTACGAGTTAGGGTACGGGTGAGGGTACGGCTTAGTGTATAGGTTAGGGTTAGGGTTAGGGTTAGGGTACGGCTTAGGGTACGGGTTAGGGTACGGGTGAGGGTATGGCGTAGTGTATAGGTTAGGGTTAGGGTTAGGGTTAGGGTACGGCTTAGGTAATGGGATAGGGTATGGGTGAGGGTACGGCGTAGGGTAGGGGTTAGGGTTAGGGTTAGGTTTAGGGTACGGGTGAGGGTAAGGGTGAGGATACTGCGTAGGGTATTGGTTAGGATTAGGGTACGGCTTAGGATACGGGTTAGGGTATGGGTTAGTGTACGGCGTAGGGTATGGGTTAGGGTATGGGTTAGGGTTAGGGTTAGGGTTAGGGGTAGGGTACGGCTTAGGGTACGGGTTAGGGTACAGGTGAGTGTACGGCGTAGGGTATAGGTTAGGGTTAGGGTTAGGGTTAGGGTTAGGGTACGGCTTAGGATACGGGTTAGGGTACGGGTGAGGGTACGGGTTAGGGTACGGGTGACGGTACGGCGTAGGGTATATGTTAGGGTAACGGTTAGTTTTAGGGTTACGTCAAGGTATAGGGTACAGGTTAGGATTAGGGTACTTGTTAGGGTTAGGCTATGGGTTAGGGTTAGGGTTCACGTTAGGGTTAGGTCATTTATTAAACCTATCCCACTCTCTACATACCACTTAGCGCGTAAAGGAATGTAATTTGGGTTCCAACCATGGAGAAAATTTTAGACACTAGGATAAGATAAAGAATACACACATTATAAATAAGTCACATTAGCATTTTATTTTTAACCTGTTCCTTAAAACACTAGTGCTTAGGAAATCTATTGGAGGCAAAAGCAGTCAAGGGTAGTTTACAGTTAGTGTTAGGGTTAGGGTTAGGGTTAGGGTATGGCTTAGAGTAAGGGTGAGGGTACGGCGTAGGATATGTGTTAGCGTTAGTCTTAGGGTTAGGGTTAGAGTTAGGGTACGGCTTAAGATACGGGTTAGGGTAAGGGTGAGGGTACGGCAAAGGATATGGGTTAGGCTATGAGTTATTGTTAGGGTTAGGGTACGGCTTTGGGTACGGCTTAGGGAACGCGTGAGTGTACGGCGTAGGGTATGGGTTAGGTTTAGAGTTATGGTTAGGGTTAGGGTTAGGGAACGGGTTAGGGTACGGTTGAGGGTACGGGTTAGTGTATGGATTAGGGTTAGGGTTAGGGTACGGGTTAGGGTAAGGGTGAGGGTACGGCATAGGATATGGGTTAGGCTTAGTGTTATGGTTAGGGTTAGGGTACGGCTTTGGGTATGGGTTAGGGAACACGTGAGTGTACGGCGTAGGGTATGGGTTAGGGTGAGGGTTAGGGTTAGGGTAAGGGTTAGGGTTAGGGTACGGCTTTGGGTACGGGTGAGGGTACCTCGTTGGGTATGTGTTAGGGTTAGGGGTAGGGTACGACTTCGGGTACGGTTTAGGGTCCGGGTTAGGTTACGGCATAGGGTATGGCTTAAGGTTAGTTTTAGGGTTAGGGTTAGGGTACTGCTTATGGTACGGGTTAGAGTACGGGTGAGAGTTAGGTTTAGGGGATGGGTAAGGGTTAGTGTATGCATTAGAGTTAGGGTATTTATTAAACATATCCCACTCTCTAGATACCATTTAGCATGTAAAGTGAAGAGGCTGGAATGGCGAACCCGAGCACAAGGAGAGGAGAAATGAGGTGCGTTTTAGAAACCTTTCCCGATCTCACGGCATACCATCTTCTGGGTTTCCCATGCATGTTTTGATGTAGGAAGATGCCCTTGTACCTGGAGATTTGAGACCCATGGTGTGGGTACCCCGTGGTGTTACTTTAAAGTATCTGGGTTTCCTCACCCAACCTCACCAATCCTCTCAGCCCCAAGAGTGTCCAGCCTTATGTCTCATCCAGCTGTGGGTCTAGATATGGTCAATCCAAGTTGCATCAGAGACCCTGAACGGATTTTGTAAGAATTTCTCTTTCACTGTCTTTGTTTTGTGGGTTTTTTAAAGTAATTTATGTTTAGAATGGGGCTTGGCTGCTTTTCCCTGCTGTGTTTATTCCGCTTTACACCCTCTTGATTCACTTGCAGAGAGATATCGATACATAGGTTTTCAGATTCTTACTAGTCAGATATATTCTTGTGCGGTGACTAGGGGGTGTTGAGTCCAGTTCACTGAGCAGGGAGTAGGCCTTGTCTATTACATATTTGGCTTATGGAGCGGTCTCTGAGCTAATTTCAAACCCTTGTTCTATGCATCATCCCACCTCACCTTTCCCGTTAAGCAGCCATAGTGTGTCTTCTAAAGGTGTGACTCTGTTCTGTTTTGTAATTCAGTTCAAGTGTAGCGATTTTGACATTCCCTCTATAAGCGATATCTTAGGATAAGTGTCTTTTTCTGTGTGACTTATTTCACTTAGAATCATCATCGCTAAATCCACTCATCATGCTGCTAACTAGCCTTATGACATTGATTTCATGGCTGAGTGATATTCCATTGGGCCAAGTACCACCATTTCTTTATCCATTTTTCTCTTTCCTGGGATATTGAAGGTGTACCGAAGTGGAGGTTCTTAGAAACAGAGAAGCCGTAAAGTTTGGGGTGCCTGTGTCTTGTTGATTTTTAGTTTTCCCAATTTATACGCCCATGAGTGGAAGTGCCCTATGCTCTCTAAGCTGTGTTTATTACTTGTTTCAGGACACACCGTACACTTCTCCAGAGTGCCTGTTGGCAATTTACATCCTACCCATTAGCGTAGCAAGGCTCCCATGTCTCCATGGCCTGTCCTGCTTTTCTGGTTTTTACAATTTTTTCAGCATGGCTTTTTTGACCGAGGGCAAGCGAGATTTCTTTGTAGCACTGATTTGCCCTTCCGGCTTGCTTGGTTGGCCTAAAACGGCGTATGCGTTTTTTCCTGAATATATTCAGGAAAAAACGCATACGCACTTTTTGGCCAAGGGCATCATTGTCAACGTTTTGTCGCTTTTCATGTGCTTTAAAGGCGAGTCGAATCTACCTCCTGAAATCTGTTTCCTGCAAATCTGCCTTGCTTTCAAATCCTCTTCGTTGACTTCCCTCAATATATTTGTGGACGAGAGTTCTCATTTATAACTCTGCACGTTTGTGAATTGCAGTGCCCCTGAGCTCCATTTGTCTACTCGCTTTTTTGGGAGCTGGCCGCAAAAGCACAGGATTGCTTCAGGCCCTATTTTGGTTCTGGGGGGCAGGCTGAGCCTGTGGTTCATTCTTCTTCCTGATGGGAAAATGGAGTGACCTATGCCTGTCCCAACACCTAGGGCTCGTCTCTCGTTGGTTCCGCATCTTCCCGTTCATCCTCAGGACAAATTGCAACCTGGACGAATCAGGAGGTTAAAGGTGCCAATTCTCTAAGTAGGGAGATGGTTAGTCAAGTGGCTGGAATGGCGAACCCGAGCACAAGGAGAGGAGAAATGAGATGCGTTTTAGAAGCCTTTCCCGATCTCACAGCATACCATCTTCTGGGTTTCCCATGCATGTTTTGATGTAGGAAGATTCCCTTGTACCTGGAGATTTGAGACCCATGGGGTGGGTACCCCGCAGTGTTACTTTAAAGTATCTGCATTTGCTCACCCAACCTCACCAATCCTCTGAGCCCCAAGAGTGTCCAGCCGTATGTCTCATCCAGCTGTGGGTCTAGATATGGGCAATCCAGGTTGCATCAGAGACCCTGAACGGATTTTGTAAGAATTTCTCTCTCTTTCACTGTTTTTTTTGTGTGGGTTTTTTAAATTAATTTATGTTTAGAATGGGGACTGGCTGCTTTTCTCTGCTGTGTTTATGCCGCTTTACACCCTCTTGATTCACTTGCAGAGAGATATCGATACATAGGTTTTCAGATTCTTAATAGTGAGATATATTCTTGTGCGGTGACTAGGGTGTGTTGAGTCCAGTTCACTGAGCAGGGAGTAGGCCTTGTCTATTACATATTTGGCTTATGGCGCGGTCTCTGAGCTAATTTCAAACCCTTGTTTTATGCATCACCCCACCTCACCTTTCCCGTTAAGCAGCCATAGTGTGTCTTCTAAAGGTGTGACTCTGTTCTGTTTTGTAATTCAGTTCAAGTGTAGCGATTTTGACATTCCCTCTATAAGCGATATCTTAGGATAAGTGTCTTTTTCTGTGTGACTTATTTCACTTAGAATCATCGTCGCTAAATCCACTCATCATGCTGCTAACTAGCCTTATGACATTGATTTCATGGCTGAGTGATATTCCATTGGGCCAAGTACCACCATTTCTTTATCCATTTTTCTCTTTCTGGGATATTGAAGGTGTACCGAAGTGGAGGTTTTTGGAAACAGAGCAGCCGTAAAGGTTGGGGTGCCTGTGTCTTCTTGATTTTTATTTTTCCCAATTTATACGCCCATGAGTGGAAGTGCCCTATGCACTCTAAGCTGTGTTTATTACTTATTTCAGGACACACCGTACTCTTCTCCAGAGTGGCTGTTGGCAATTTACAACCTGCCCATCAGCGTAGCAAGGCTCCCATGTCTCCATGGCCTGTCCTGCTTTTCTGGTTTTTACACTTTTTTCAGCATGGCCCTTGTGACCGAGGGCAAGCGAGACTTCTTTGTAGCGCTGATTTGCCCTTCCGGCTTGCTTGGTTGGCCAAAAAGGGCGTATGCGTTTTTTCCTGAATATATTCAGGAAAAAACGCATACGCCCTTTTTGGCCAAGGGCATCATTGTCAACGTTTTGCCGCTTTTCATGTGCTTTAAAGGCGAGTCGAATCTACCTCCTGAAATCTGTTTCCTGCAAATCTGCCTTGCTTTCAAATCCTCTTCGTTGCCTTCCCTCAATATATTTGTGGACGAGAGTTATCATTGATAACTCTGCACGTTTGTGAATTGCAGTGCCCCTGAGCTCCATTTGTCTACTCGCTTTTTTGGGAGCTGGCCGCAAAAGCGCAGGATTGCTTCAGGCCCTTTTTTGGTTCTGGGGGGCAGGCTGAGCCTGTGGTTCATTCTTCTTTCTGATGGGAAAATGGAGTGACCTGTGCCTGTCCCAAGACCTAGGGCTAGTCTCTCGTTGGTTGCCCGTCTTCCCTTTCATCCTCAGGACAAATTGCAACCTGTACAAAACAGGAGGTTAAAGGTGCTGATTCTCCAAGTAGGGAGATGTTTAGTCAAGCGGCTAGAATGGCGAATCCGAGCACAAGGAGAGGAGAAATGAGGTGCGTTTTAGAAGCCTTTCCCGATCTCACAGCATACCATCTTCTGGGTTTCCCATGCATGTTTTGATGTAGGAAGATGCCCTTGTACCTGGAGATTTGAGACTCATGGTGTGGGTACCCCGCAGTGTTACTTTAAAGTATCTGCATTTGCTCACCCAACCTCACCAATCCTCTGAGCCCCAAGAGTGTCCAGCCTTATGTCTCATCCAGCTGTGGGTCTAGATATGGTCAATCCAGGTTGCATCAGAGACCCTGAACGGATTTTGTAAGAATTTCTCTCTCTTTCACTGTCTTTGTTTTGTGGGTTTTTAAAGTAATTTATGTTTAGAATGGTGCTTGGCTGCTTTTCTATGTTGTGTTTATGCCGCTTTACACCCTCTTGATTCACTTGCAGAGAGATATCGATACATAGGTTTTCAGATTCTTACTACTCAGATATATTCTTGTGCAGTGACTAGGGGGTGTTGAGTCCAGTTCACTGAGCAGGGAGTAGGGCTTTTCTATTACATATTTGGCTTATGGAGAGGTCTCTGAGCTAATTGCAAACCCTTGTTTTATGCATCACCCCACCTCACCTTTCCCGTTAAGCAGCCATAGTGTGTCTTCTAAAGGTGTGACCCTGTTCTGTTTTGTAATTCAGTTCAAGTGTAGCGATTTTGACATTCCCTCTATAAGCGATATCTTAGGATAAGTGTCTTTTTCTGTGTGACTTATTTCACTTAGAATCATCGTCGCTAAATCCACTCATCATGCTGCTAACTAGCCTTATGACATTGATTTCATGGCTGAGTGATATTCCATTGGGCCAAGTACCACCATTTCTTTATCCATTTTTCTCTTTCTGGGATATTGAAGGTGTACCGAAGTGGAGGTTTTTGGAAACAGAGCAGCAGTAAAGGTTGGGGTGCCTGTGTCTTGTTGATTTTTATTTTTCCCAATTTATACGCCCATGAGTGGAAGTGCCCTATGTACTCTAAGCTGTGTTTATTACTTGTTTCAGGACACACCGTACCCTTCTCCAGAGTGGCTGTTGGCAATGTACAACCTGCCCATCAGCGTAGCAAGGCTCCCATGTCTCCATGGCCTGTCCTGCTTTTCTGGTTTTTACACTTTTTTCAGCATGGCCCTTTTGACCGAGGGCAAGCGAGACTTCTTTGTAGCGCTGATTTGCCCTTCCGGCTTGCTTGCTTGGCCAAAAAGGGCGTATGCCTTTTTTCCTGAATATATTCAGGAAAAAAGGCATACGCCCTTTTTGGCCAAGGGCATCATTGTCAACGTTTTGCCACTTTTCATGTGCTTTAAAGGCGAGTCGAAT
This sequence comes from Eubalaena glacialis, assembly GCF_028564815.1. Taxonomy (NCBI): domain Eukaryota; kingdom Metazoa; phylum Chordata; class Mammalia; order Artiodactyla; family Balaenidae; genus Eubalaena; species Eubalaena glacialis. Next base: position 275,011 of record NW_026871289.1, on the reverse strand, counting down.
CTACCTCCTGAAATCTGTTTCCTGCAAATCTGCCTTGCTTTCAAATCCTCTTCATTGCCTTCCCTCAATATATTTGTGGACGAGAGTTATCATTGATAACTCTGCACGTTTGTGTATTGCAGTGCCCCTGAGCTCCATTTGTCTACTCGCTTTTTTGGGAGCTGGCCGCAAAAGCGCAGGATTGCTTCAGGCCCTTTTTTGGTTCTGGGGGGCAGGCTGAGCCTGTGGTTCATTCTTCTTCCTGATGGGAAAATGGAGTGACCTGTGCCTGTCCCAAGACCTAGGGCTAGTCTCTCGTTGGTTGCCCGTCTTCCCTTTCATCCTCAGGACAAATTGCAACCTGTACAAAACAGGAGGTTAAAGGTGCTGATTCTCCAAGTAGGGAGATGATTAGTCAAGCAGCTAGAATGGCGAATCCGAGCACAAGGAGAGCAGAAATGAGGTGCATTTTAGAAGCCTTTCTCGATCTCACGGCATACAATTCTCTGGGTTTCCCATGCATGTTTTGATGTAGGAAGATGCCCTTGTACCTGGAGATTTGAGACCCATGGGGTGGGTACCCCGCAGTATTACTTTAAAGTATCTGCGTTTGCTCACCCAACCTCACCAATTCTCTCAGCCCCAAGAGTGTCCAGCCTTAAGTCTCATCCAGCTGTGGGTCTAGATATGGTCTATCCAGGTGGCATCAGAGCCCCTGAACTGATTTTGTAAGAATTTCTCTTTCACTGTCTTTGTCTTGTGGGTTTTTTCAAGTAATTTATGTTTAAAATGGGGCTTGGCTGCTTTTCCCTGCTGTGTTTATTCCGCTTTACACCCTCTTGATTCACTTGCAGAGAGATATCGATACATAGGTTTTCAGATTCTTACTACTCAGATATATTCTTGTGCGGTGACTAGGGGGTGTTTAGTCCAGTACACTGAGCAGGGAGTAGGCCTTGTCTATTACATATTTGGCTTATGGAGCGGTCTCTGAGCTAAGTTCAAACCCTTGTTTTATGCATCACCCCACCTCACCTTTCCCGTTAAGCAGCCATAGTGTGTCTTCTAAAGGTGTGACTCTGTTCTGTTTTGTAATTCAGTTCAAGTGTAGCGATTTTGACATTCCCTCTATAAGCGATATCTTAGGATAAGTGTCTTTTTCTGTGTGACTTATTTCACTTAGAATCATCGTACCTAAATCCACTCATCATGCTGCTAACTCGCCTTATGACATTGATTTCATGGCTGAGTGATATTCCATTGTGCCAAGTACCACTATTTATCCATTTTTCTCTTTCCTGGGATATTGAAGGTGTACTGAAGTGGAGGTTCTTGGAAACAGAGCACCCGTAAAGTTTGGGGTGCCTGTGTCTTGTTGATTTTTAGTTTTCCCAATTTATACGCCCATGAGTGGAAGTGCCCTATGCTCTCTAAGCTGTGTTTATTACTTGTTTCAGGACACACCGTACAATTTTCCAGAGTGCCTGTTGGCAATTTACATCCCGCCCATCAGCGTAGCAAGGCTCCCATGTCTCCATGGCCTGTCCTGCTTTTCTGGTTTTTACACTTTGTTCAGCATGGCCGTTTTGACCGAGGGCAAGCGAGACTTCTTTGTAGCGCTGATTTGCCCTTCCGGCTTGCTTGGTTGGCCAAAAAGGGCATATGCGTTTTTTCCTGAATATATTCAGGAAAAAACGCATATGCCCTTTTTGGCCCAGGGCATCATTGTAAACGTTTTTCCGCTTTTCATGTGCTTTAAAGGCGAGTCGAATCTACCTCCTGAAATCTGTTTCCTGCAAATCTGCCTTGCTTTCAAATCCTCTTCGTTGCCTTCCCTCAATATATTTGTGGACGAGAGTTCTCATTTATAACTCTGCACGTTTGTGAATTGCAGTGCCCCTGAGCTCCATTTGTCTCCTCGCTTTTTTGGGAGCTGGCCGCAAAAGCGCAGGATTGCTTCAGGCCCTATTTTGGTTCTGGGGGGCAGGCTGAGCCTGTGGTTCATTCTTCTTCCTGATGGGAAAATGGAGTGACCTGTGCCTGTCCCAACACCTAGGGCTAGTCTCTCGTTGTTTCCCCGTCTTCCCCTTCATCCTCAGGACAAATTGCAACCTGGACGAAAGAGGAGGTTAAAGGTGCTGATTCTCCAATTAGGGAGATGGTTAGTCAAGTGGCTGGAATGGCGAACCCGAGCACAAGGAGGGGAGAAATGAGGTGCGTTTTAGAAACCTTTCCCGATCTCACGGCATACCATCTTCTGGGTTTCACATGCATGTTTGGATGTAGGAAGATGCCCTTGTACCTGGAGATTTGAGACCCATGGGGTGGGTACCCCGCGGTATTACTTTAAAGTATCTGAGTTTGCTCACCCAACCTCACCAATCCTCTCAGCCCCAAGAGTGTCCAGCCTTATGTCTCATCCAGCTGTGGGTCTAGATATGGTCAATCCAGGTTGCATCAGAGACCCTGAACGGATTTTGTAAGAATTTCTCTCTCTTTCACTGTCTTTGCTTTGTGGCTTTTTTAAAGTAATGTATGTTTAGAATGGGGTTTGGCTGCTTTTCCCTGCTGTGTTTATGCCGCTTTACACCCTCTTGATTCACTTGCAGAGAGATATCAATACACAGGTTTTCAGATTCATACTAGTCAGATATATTCTTGTGCGGTGACTAGGGGGTGTTGAGTCCAGTTCACTGAGCAGGGAGTAGGCCTTGTCTATTACATATTGGGCTTATGGAGCGGTCTCTGAGCTAATTTCAAACCCTTGTTTTATGCATCACCCCACCTCACCTTTCCCGTTCAGCAGCCATAGTGTGTCTTCTAAAGGTGTGACTCTGTTCTGTTTGTAATTCAGTTCAAGTGTAGCGATTTTGACATTCCCTCTATAAGCGATATCTTAGGATAAGTGTCTTTTTCTGTGTGACTTATTTCACTTAGAATCATCGTACCTAAATCCACTCATCATGCTGCTAACTAGCCTTATGACATTGATTTCATGGCTGAGTGACATTCCATTGTGCCAAGTACCACCATTTGTTTATCCATTTTTCTCTTTCCTGGGATATTGAAGGTGTACCGAAGTGGAGGTTCTTGGAAACAGAGCAGCTGTAAAGTTTGGGGTGCCTGTGTCTTGTTGATTTTTAGTTTTCCCAATTTATACGCCCATGAGTGGAAGTGCCCTATGCTCTCTAAGCTGTGTTTATTACTTGTTTCAGGACACACCGTACACTTCTCCAGAGTGCCTGTTGGCAATTTACATCCCGCCCATCAGCGTAGCAAGGCTCGCATGTCTCCATGGCCTGTCCTGCTTTTCTGGTTTTTACACTTTTTTCAGCATGGCCCTTTTGACCGAGGGCAAGCGAGACTTCTTTGTAGCGCTGATTTGCCCTTCCGGCTTGCTTGGTTGGCCAAAAACGGCGTATGCGTTTTTTCCTGAATATATTCAGGAAAAACCGCACACGCCGTTCTTGGCCAAGGGCATCATTGTCAACGTTTTGCCCCTTTTCATGTGCTTTACAGGCGAGTCAAATCTACCTCCTGAAATCTGTTTCCTGCAAATCTGCCTTGCTTTCAAATCCTCTTCGTTGCCTTCCCTCAATATATTTGTGGACGAGAGTTCTCATTTATAACTCTGCACGTTTGTGAATTGCAGTGCCCCTGAGCTCCATTTGTCTACTCGCTTTTTTGGGAGCTGGCCGCAAAAGCGCAGGATTGCTTCAGGCCCTATTTTGGTTCTGGGGGGCAGGCTGAGCCTGTGGTTCATTCTTCTTCCTGATGGGAAAATGGAGTGACCTGTGCCTGTCCCAACACCTAGGGCTAGTCTCTCGTTGTTTCCCCGTCTTCCCCTTCATCCTCAGGACAAATTGCAACCTGGACGAAAGAGGAGGTTAAAGGTGCTGATTCTCCAATTAGGGAGATGGTTAGTCAAGTGGCTGGAATGGCGAACCCGAGCACAAGGAGGGGAGAAATGAGGTGCGTTTTAGAAACCTTTCCCGATCTCACGGCATACCATCTTCTGGGTTTCCCATGCATGTTTTGATGTAGGAAGATTCCCTTGTACCTGGAGATTTGAGACCCATGGGGTGGGTACCCCGCGGTGTTAATTTAAAGTATCTGCATTTGCTCACCCGACCTCACCAATCCTCTCAGCCCCAAGAGTGTCCAGCCTTATGTCTCATCCAGCTGTGGGTCTAGATATGGTCAATCCAGGTTGCATCAGAGACCCTGAACGGATTTTGTAAGAATTTCTCTCTCTTTCACTGTCTTTGTTTTGTGGGTTTTTTAAAGTAATTTATGTTTAGAATCGGGCTTGGCTGCTTTTCCCTGCTGTGTTGATGCCGCTTTACACCCTCTTGATTCACTTGCAGAGAGATATCGATACATAGGTTTTCAGATTCTTACTACTCAGATATATTCTTGTGTGGTGACTAGGGTGTGTTGAGTCCAGTTCACTGAGCAGGGAGTAGGCCTTGTCTATTACATATTTGGCTTATGGAGCGGTCTCTGAGCTAATTTCAAACCCTTGTTTTATGCATCACCTCACCTCACCTTTCCCGTTAAGCAGCCATAGTGTGTCTTCTAAAGGTGTGACTCTGTTCTGTTTTGTACTTCAGTTCAAGTGTAGCGATTTTGACATTCCCTCTATAAGCGATATCTTAGGATAAGTGTCTTTTTCTGTGTGACTTATTTCAGTTAGAATCATCGTCGCTAAATCCACTCATCATGCTGCTAACTAGCCTTATGACATTGATTTCATGGCTGAGTGACATTCCATTGTGCCAAGTACCACCATTTGTTTATCCATTTTTCTCCTTCCTGGGATATTGAAGGTGTACCGAAGTGGAGGTTCTTGGAAACAGAGCAGCTGTAAATTTTGGGGTGCCTGTGTCTTGTTGATTTTTAGTTTTCCCAATTTATACGCCCATGAGTGGAAGTGCCCTATGCTCTCTACGCTGTGTTTATTACTTGTTTCAGGACACACCGTACACTTCTCCAGAGTGCCTGTTGGCAATTTACATCCCGCCCATCAGCGTAGCAAGGCTCGCATGTCTCCATGGCCTGTCCTGCTTTTCTGGTTTTTACACTTTTTTCAGCATGGCCCTTTTGACCGAGGGCAAGCGAGACTTCTTTGTAGCGCTGATTTGCCCTTCCGGCTTGCTTGGTTGGCCAAAAAGGGCGTATGCGTTTTTTCCTGAATATATTCAGGAAAAAACGCATACGCCCTTTTTGGCCAAGGGCATCATTGTCAACGTTTTGCCGCTTTTCATGTGCTTTACAGGCGAGTCGAATCTACATCCTGAAATCTGTTTCCTGCAAATCTGCCTTGCTTTCAAATCCTCTTCGTTGCCTTCCCTCAATATATTTGTGGACGAGAGTTCTCATTTATAACTCTGCACGTTTGTGAATTGTAGTGCCCCTGAGCTCCATTTGTCTCCTCGCTTTTTTGGGAGCTGGCCGCAAAAGCGCAGGATTGCTTCAGGCCCTATTTTGGTTCTGGGGGGCAGGCTGAGCCTGTGGTTCATTCTTCTTCCTGATGCGAAAATGGAGTGACCTACGCCTGTCCCAACACCTAGGGCTCGTCTCTTGTTGGTTCCGCGTCTTCCCGTTCATCCTCAGGACAAATTGGAACCTGTACAATCAGGAGGTTAAAGGTGCTGATTCTCCAAGTAGGGAGATGGTTGGTCAAGCAGCTGGAATGGCGAACCCGAGCACAAGGAGAGGAGAAATGAGGTGCGTTTTAGAAACCTTTCCCGATCTCATGGCATACCATCTTCTGGGTTTCCCATGCATGTTTTGATGTAGGAAGATGCCCTTGTACCTGGAGATTTGAGACCCATGGGGTGTGTTCCCCGCAGTTTTACTTTAAAGTATCTGCGTTTGCTCACCCAACCTCACCAATCCTCTCAGCCCCAAGAGTGTCCAGCCTTATGTCTCATCCAGCTGTGGGTCTAGATATGGTCAATCCAGGTTGCATCAGAGACCCTGAACGGATTTTGTAAGAATTTCTCTCTCTTTCACTGTCTTTGTTTTGTGGGTTTTTTAAAGTAATTTATGTTTAGAATCGGGCTTGGGTGCTTTTCCCTGCTGTGTTGATGCCGCTTTACACCCTCTTGATTCACTTGCAGAGAGATATCGATACATAGGTTTTCAGATTCTTACTACTCAGATATATTCTTGTGTGGTGACTAGGGTGTGTTGAGTCCAGTTCACTGAGCAGGGAGTAGGCCTTGTCTATTACATATTTGGCTTATGGAGCGGTCTCTGAGCTAATTTCAAACCCTTGTTTTATGCATCACCCCACCTCACCTTTCCCGTTAAGCAGCCATAGTGTGTCTTCTAAAGGTGTGACTCTGTTCTGTTTTGTAATTCAGTTCAAGTGTAGCGATTTTAACATTCCCTCTATAAGCGATATCTTAGGATAAGTGTCTTTTTCTGTGTGACTTATTTCACTTAGAATCATCGTCGCTAAATCCACTCATCATGCTGCTAACTAGCCTTATGACATTTATTTCATGGCTGAGTGACATTCCATTGTGCCAATTACCACCATTTGTTTATCCATTTTTCTCTTTCCTGGGATATTGAAGGTGTACCGAAGTGGAGGTTCTTGGAAACAGAGCAGCTGTAAATTTTGGGGTGCCTGTGTCTTGTTGATTTTTAGTTTTCCCAATTTATATGCCCATGAGTGGAAGTGCCCTATGCTCTCTAAGCTGTGTTTATTACTTGTTTCAGGACACACCGTACACTTCTCCAGAGTGCCTGTTGGCAATTTACATCCCGCCCTTCAGTGTAGCAAGGCTCGCATGTCTCCATGGCCTGTCCTGCTTTTCTGGTTTTTACACTTTTTTCAGCATGGCCCTTTTGACCGAGGGCAAGCGAGACTTCTTTGTAACGCTGATTTGCCCTTCCGGCTTGCTTGGTTGGCCAAAAACGGCGTATGCGTTTTTTCCTGAATATATTCAGGAAAAAACGCATACGCCCTTTTTGGCCAAGGGCATCATTGTCAACGTTTTGCCGCTTTTCATGTGCTTTACAGGCGAGTCGAATCTACATCCTGAAATCTGTTTTCTGAAAATCTGCCTTACTTTCAAATCCTCTTCGTTGCCTTCCCTCAATATATTTGTGGACGAGAGTTCTCATTTATAACTCTGCACGTTTGTGAATTGCAGTGCCCCTGAGCTCCATTTGTCTACTCGCTTTTTTGGGAGCTGGCCGCAAAAGCGCAGGATTGCTTCAGGCCCTATTTTGGTTCTGGGGGGCAGGCTGAGCCTGTGGTTCATTCTCTTCCTGATGGAAAAATGGAGTGACCTGTGCCTGTCCCAACACCTCGGGCTAGTCTCTCGTTGTTTCCCCGTCTTCCCCTTCATCCTCAGGACAAATTGCAACCTGGACGAAACAGGAGGTTAAAGGTGCTGATTCTCCAATTAGGGAGATGGTTAGTCAAGTGGCTGGAATGGCGAACTTGTGCACAAGGAGAGGAGAAATGAGGTGCGTTTTAGAAACCTTTCCCGATCTCATGGCATACCATCTTCTGGGTTTCCCATGCATGTTTTGATGTAGGAAGATTCCCTTGTATCTGGAGATTTGAGACCCATGGGGTGGGTACCCCGCGGTGTTACTTTAAAGTATCTGCATTTGCTCACCCGACCTCACCAATCCTCTCAGCCCCAAGAGTGTCCAGCCTTATGTCTCATCCAGCTGTGGGTCTAGATATGGTCAATCCAGGTTGCATCAGAGAACCTGAACGGATTTTGTAAGAATTTCTCTCTCTTTCACTGTCTTTGCTTTGTGGGTTTTTTAAAGTAATGTATGTTTAGAATGGGGTTTGGCTGCTTTTCCCTGCTGTGTTTATGCCGCTTTACACCCTCTTGATTCACTTGCAGAGAGATATCGATACATAGGTTTTCAGATTCATACTAATCAGATATAATCTTGTGCGGTGACTAGGGGGTGTTGAGTCCAGTTAACTGAGCAGGGAGTAGGCCTTGTCTATTACATATTTGGCTTATGGAGCGGTGTCTGAGCTAATTTCAAACCCTTGTTTTATGCATCACCCCACCTCACCTTTCCGGTTAAGCAGCCATAGTGTGTCTTCTAAAGGTGTGCCTCTGTTCTGTTTTGTAATTCAGTTCAAGTGTAGCGATTTTGACATTCCCTCTATAAGCGATATCTTAGGATAAGTGCCTTTTTCTGTGTGACTTATTTCACTTAGAATCATCGTACCTAAATCCACTCATCATGCTGCTAACTAGCCTTATGACATTGATTTCATGGCTGAGTGATATTCCATTGTGCCAAGTACCACCGTTTGTTTATCCATTTTTCTCTTTCCTGGGATATTGAAGGTGTACCGAAGCGGAGGTTCCTGGCAACAGAACAGCCGTAAAGTTTGGGGTGCCTGTGTCTTGTTGATTTTTAGTTTTCCCAATTTATACGCCCATGAGTGGAAGTGCCCTATGCTCTCTACGCTGTGTTTATTACTTGTTTCAGGACACACCGTACACTTCTCCAGAGTGCCTGTTGGCAATTTACATCCCGCCCATCAGCGTAGCAAGGCTCCCATGTCTCCATGGCCTGTCCTGCTTTTCTGGTTTTTACACTTTCTTCAGCATGGCCCTTTTGACCTAGGGAAAGCGAGACTTCTTTGTAGCGCTAATTTGCCCTTCCGGCTTGCTTGGTTGGCCAAAAAGGGCGTATGCGTTTTTTCCTGAATATATTCAGGAAAAAACGCATACGCCCATTTTGGCAAAGGGCCTCATTGTCAACGTTTTGCCGCTTTTCATGTGCTTTACAGGCGAGTCGAATCTACCTCCTGAAATCTGTTTCCTGCAAATCTGCCTTGCTTTCAAATCCTCTTCGTTGCCTTCCCTCAATATATTTGTGGACGAGAGTTCTCATTTATAAATCTGCACGTTTGTGAATTGCAGTGCCCCTGAGCTCCATTTGTCTCCTCGCTTTTTTGGGAGCTGGCCGCAAAAGCGCAGGATTGCTTCAGGCCCTATTTTGGTTCTGGGGGGCAGGCTGAGCCTGTGGTTCATTCTTCTTCCTGATGGGAAAATGGAGTGACCTGTGCCTGTCCCAACACCTAGGGCTAGTCTCTCGTTGTTTCCCCGTCTTCCCCTTCATCCTCAGGACAAATTGCAACCTGGACGAAACAGCAGGTTAAAGGTGCTGATTCTCCAATTAGGGAGATGGTTAGTCAAGTGGCTGGAATGGCGAACTTGTGCACAAGGAGAGGAGAAATGAGGTGCGTTTTAGAAACGTTTCCCGATCTCATGGCATACCATCTTCTGGGTTTCCCATGCATGTTTTGATGTAGGAAGATTCCCTTGTACCTGGAGATTTGAGACCCATGGGGTGGGTACCCCGCGGTGTTACTTTAAAGTATCTGCATTTGCTCACCCGACCTCACCAATCCTCTCAGCCCCAAGAGTGTCCAGCCTTATGTCTCATCCAGCTGTGGGTCTAGATATGGTCAATCCAGGTTGCATCAGAGAACCTGAATGGATTTTGTAAGAATTTCTCTCTCTTTAACTGTCTTTGTTTTGTGGGTTTTTTAAAGTAATTTATGTTTAGAATCGGGCTTGGCTGCTTTTCCCTGCTGTGTTGATGCTGCTTTACACCCTCTTGATTCACTTGCAGAGAGATATCGATACATAGGTTTTCAGATTCTTACTAGTCAGATATATTCTTGTGTGGTGACTAGGGTGTGTTGAGTCCAGTTCACTGAGCAGGGAGTAGGCCTTGTCTATTACATATTTGGCTTATGGAGCGGTCTCTGAGCTAATTTCAAACCCTTGTTTTATGCATCACCCCACCTCACCTTTCCCGTTAAGCAGCCATAGTGTGTCTTCTAAAGGTGTGACTCTGTTTTGTTTTGTAATTCAGCTCATGTGTAGCGATTTTGACATTCCCTCTATAAGCGATATCTTAGGATAAGTGTCTTTTTCTGTGTGACTTATTTCACTTAGAATCATCGTACCTAAATCCACTCATCATGCTGCTAAGTAGCCTTATGAGATTGATTTCATGGGTGAGTGATATTCCATTGTGCCAAGTACCACCATTTCTTTATCCATTTTTCTCTTTCCTGGGATATTGAAGGTGTACCGAAGCGGAGATTCTTGGAAACAGAGCAGCCGTAAACTTTAGGGTGCCTGTGTCTTGTTGATTTTTAGTTTTCCCAATTCATACGCCCATGAGTGGAAGTGCCCTATGCTCTCTACGCTGTGTTTATTACTTGTTTCAGGACACACCGTACTCTTCTCCAGAGTGCCTGTTGGCAATTTACATCCCGCCCATCAGCGTAGCAAGGCTCCCATGTCTCCATGGCCTGTCCTGCTTTTCTGGTTTTTACACTTTGTTCAGCATGGCCCTTTTGACCGAGGGCAAGCGAGACTTCTTTGTAGCGCTGATTTGCCCTTCCGGCTTGCTTGGTTGGCCAAAAAGGGCGTATGCGTTTTTTCCTGAATATATTCGGGAAAAAACGCATACGCCCTTTTTGGCCAAGGGCATCATTGTCAACGTTTTGCCGCTTTTCATGTGCTTTAAAGGCGAGTCGAATCTAACTCCTGAAATCTGTTTCCTGCAAATCTGCCTTGCTTTCAAATCCTCTTCGTTGCCTTCCCTCAATATATTTGTGGACGAGAGTTCTCATTTATAACTCTGCACGTTTGTGAATTGCAGTGCCCCTGAGCTCCATTTGTCTCCTCGCTTTTTTGGGAGCTGGCCGCAAAAACGCAGGATTGCTTCAGGCCCTATTTTGGTTCTGGGGGGCAGGCTGAGCCTGTGGTACATTCTTCTTCCTGATGGGAAAATTTTGTGAACTATGCCTGTCCCAACACCTAGGGCTAGTCTCTCGTTGGTTCCGCGTCTTCCCGTTCATCCTCAGGACAAATTGCAACCTGTAAGGAACAGGAGGTTAAAGGTGCTGATTCTCCAAGTAGGGAGATGGTTAGTCAAGCAGCTGGAATGGTGAACCCGAGCACAAGGAGAGGAGAAATGAGGTGCGTTTTAGAAACCTTTCCCGATCTCATGGCATACCATCTTCTGGGTTTCCCATGCATGTTTTGATGTAGGAAGTTGCCATTGTACCTGGAGATTTGAGACCCATGGGGTGTGTTCCCCGCAGTGTTACTTTAAAGTATCTGCGTTTGCTCACCCAACCTCACCAATCCTCTCAGCCCCAAGAGTGTCCAGCCTTATGTCTCATCCAGCTGTGGGTCTAGATATGGTCAATGCAGGTTGCATCAGAGACCCTGAATGGATTTTGTAAGAATTTCTCTCTCTTTAACTGTCTTTGTTTTGTGGGTTTTTGAAAGTAATTTATGTTTAGAATCGGGCTTGGCTGCTTTTCCCTGCTGTGTTGATGCCGCTTTACACCCTCTTGATTCACTTGCAGAGAGATATCGATACAGAGGTTTTCAGATTCTTACTAATCAGATATATTCTTGTGTGGTGACTAGGGTGTGTTGAGTCCAGTTCACTGAGCAGGAAGTAGGCCTTGTCTATTACATATTTGCCTTATGGAGCGGTCTCTGAGCTAATTTCAAACCCTTGTTTTATGCATCACCCCACCTCACCTTTCCCGTTAAGCAGCCATAGTGTGTCTTCTAAAGGTGTGACTCTGTTCTGTTTTGTAATTCAGTTCAAGTGTAGCGATTTTGACATTCCCTCTATAAGCGATATCTTAGGATAAGTGACTTTTTCTGTGTGACTTATTTCAATTAGAATCATCGTACCTAAATCCACTCATCATGCTGCTAACTAGCCTTATGACATTGATTTCATGGCTGAGTGATATTCCATTGTGCCAAGTACCACCATTTCTTTATCCATTTTTCTCTTTCCTGGGATACTGAAGGTGTACCGAAGTGGAGGTTCTTGGAAACAGAGCAGCCGTAAACTTTAGGGTGCCTGTGTCTTGTTGATATTTAGTTTTCTCAATTTATACGCCCATGAGTGGAAGTGCCCTATGCTCTCTACGCTGTGTTTATTACTTGTTTCAGGACACACCGCACTCTTCTCCAGAGTGCCTGTTGGCAATTTACATCCCGCCCATCAGCGTAGCAAGGCTCCCATGTCTCCATGGCCTGTCCTGCTTTTCTGGTTTTTACACTTTGTTCAGCATGGCCCTTTTGACCGAGGGCAAGCGAGACTTCTTTGTAGCGCTGATTTGCCCTTCCGGCTTGCTTGGTTGGCCAAAAAGGGCGTATGCGTTTTTTCCTGAATATATTCAGGAAAAAACGCATACGCCCTTTTTGGCCAAGGGCCTCATTGTCAACGTTTTGCCGCTTTTCATGTGCTTTACAGGCGAGTCGAATCTAACTCCTGAAATCTGTTTCCTGCAAATCTGCCTTGCTTTCAAATCCTCTTCGGTGCCTTCCCTCAATATATTTGTGGACGAGAGTTCTCATTTATAACTCTGCACGTTTGTGAATTGCAGTGCCCCTGAGCTCCATTTGTCTCCTCGCTTTTTTGGGAGCTGGCCGCAAAAGCGCAGGATTGCTTCAGGCCCTATTTTGGTTCTGGGGGGCAGGCTGAGCCTGTGGTTCATTCTTCTTCCTGATGGGAAAATGGAGTGACCTGTGCCTGTCCCAACACCTAGGGCTAGTCTCTCGTTGTTTCCCCGTCTTCCCCTTCATCCTCAGGACAAATTGCAACCTGGACGAAACAGCAGGTTAAAGGTGCTGATTCTCCAAGTAGGGAGATGGTTAGTCAAGCGGCTGGAATGGCGAACCCGAGCACAAGGAGAGGAGAAATGAGGTGCGTTTTAGAAACCTTTCCCGATCTCATGGCATACCATCTTCTGGGTTTCCCATGCATGTTTTGATGAAGGAAGATGCCCTTGTACCTGGAGATTTGAGACCCATGGGGTGTGTTCCCAGCAGTGTTACTTTAAAGTATCTGGGTTTGCTCACCCAACCTCACCAATCCTCTCAGCCCCAAGAGTGTCCAGCCTTATGTCTCATCCAGCTGTGGGTCTAGATATGGTCAATCCAGGTTGCATCATAGACCCTGAATGGATTTTGTAAGAATTTCTCTCTCTTTAACTGTCTTTGTTTTGTGGGTATTTTAAAGTAATTTATGTTTAGAATCGGGCTTGGCTGCTTTTCCCTGCTGTGTTGATGCTGCTTTACACCCTCTTGATTCACTTGCAGAGAGATATCGATACATAGGTTTTCAGATTCTTACTAGTCAGATATATTCTTGTGTGGTGACTAGGGTGTGTTGAGTCCAGTTCACTGAGCAGGGAGTAGGCCTTGTCTATTACATATTTGGCTTATGGAGCGGTCTCTGAGCTAATTTCAAACCCTTGTTTTATGCATCACCCCACCTCACCTTTCCCGTTAAGCAGCCATAGTGTGTCTTCTAAAGGTGTGACTCTGTTTTGTTTTGTAATTCAGCTCATGTGTAGCGATTTTGACATTCCCTCTATAAGCGATATCTTAGGATAAGTGTCTTTTTCTGTGTGACTTATTTCACTTAGAATCATCGTACCTAAATCCACTCATCATGCTGCTAAGTAGCCTTATGAGATTGATTTCATGGGTGAGTGATATTCCATTGTGCCAAGTACCACCATTTCTTTATCCATTTTTCTCTTTCCTGGGATATTGAAGGTGTACCGAAGCGGAGATTCTTGGAAACAGAGCAGCCGTAAACTTTAGGGTGCCTGTGTCTTGTTGATTTTTAGTTTTCCCAATTCATACGCCCATGAGTGGAAGTGCCCTATGCTCTCTACGCTGTGTTTATTACTTGTTTCAGGACACACCGTACTCTTCTCCAGAGTGCCTGTTGGCAATTTACATCCCGCCCATCAGCGTAGCAAGGCTCCCATGTCTCCATGGCCTGTCCTGCTTTTCTGGTTTTTACACTTTGTTCAGCATGGCCCTTTTGACCGAGGGCAAGCGAGACTTCTTTGTAGCGCTGATTTGCCCTTCCGGCTTGCTTGGTTGGCCAAAAAGGGCGTATGCGTTTTTTCCTGAATATATTCGGGAAAAAACGCATACGCCCTTTTTGGCCAAGGGCATCATTGTCAACGTTTTGCCGCTTTTCATGTGCTTTAAAGGCGAGTCGAATCTAACTCCTGAAATCTGTTTCCTGCAAATCTGCCTTGCTTTCAAATCCTCTTCGTTGCCTTCCCTCAATATATTTGTGGACGAGAGTTCTCATTTATAACTCTGCACGTTTGTGAATTGCAGTGCCCCTGAGCTCCATTTGTCTCCTCGCTTTTTTGGGAGCTGGCCGCAAAAACGCAGGATTGCTTCAGGCCCTATTTTGGTTCTGGGGGGCAGGCTGAGCCTGTGGTACATTCTTCTTCCTGATGGGAAAATTTTGTGAACTATGCCTGTCCCAACACCTAGGGCTAGTCTCTCGTTGGTTCCGCGTCTTCCCGTTCATCCTCAGGACAAATTGCAACCTGTAAGGAACAGGAGGTTAAAGGTGCTGATTCTCCAAGTAGGGAGATGGTTAGTCAAGCAGCTGGAATGGTGAACCCGAGCACAAGGAGAGGAGAAATGAGGTGCGTTTTAGAAACCTTTCCCGATCTCATGGCATACCATCTTCTGGGTTTCCCATGCATGTTTTGATGTAGGAAGTTGCCATTGTACCTGGAGATTTGAGACCCATGGGGTGTGTTCCCCGCAGTGTTACTTTAAAGTATCTGCGTTTGCTCACCCAACCTCACCAATCCTCTCAGCCCCAAGAGTGTCCAGCCTTATGTCTCATCCAGCTGTGGGTCTAGATATGGTCAATGCAGGTTGCATCAGAGACCCTGAATGGATTTTGTAAGAATTTCTCTCTCTTTAACTGTCTTTGTTTTGTGGGTTTTTGAAAGTAATTTATATTTAGAATCGGGCTTGGCTGCTTTTCCCTGCTGTGTTGATGCCGCTTTACACCCTCTTGATTCACTTGCAGAGAGATATCGATACAGAGGTTTTCAGATTCTTACTAATCAGATATATTCTTGTGTGGTGACTAGGGTGTGTTGAGTCCAGTTCACTGAGCAGGAAGTAGGCCTTGTCTATTACATATTTGCCTTATGGAGCGGTCTCTGAGCTAATTTCAAACCCTTGTTTTATGCATCACCCCACCTCACCTTTCCCGTTAAGCAGCCATAGTGTGTCTTCTAAAGGTGTGACTCTGTTCTGTTTTGTAATTCAGTTCAAGTGTAGCGATTTTGACATTCCCTCTATAAGCGATATCTTAGGATAAGGGCCTTTTTCTGTGTGACTTATATCACTTAGAATCATCGTACCTAAATCCACTCATCATGCTGCTAACAAGCCTTATGACATTGATTTCATGGCTGAGTGATATTCCATTGTGCCAAGTACCACCATTTCTTTATCCATTTTTCTCTTTCCTGGGATATTGAAGGTGTACCGAAGCAGAGGTTCTTGGAAACAGAGCAGCCGTAAACTTTAGGGTGCCTGTGTCTTGTTGATTTTTAGTTTTCCCAATTTATACGCCCATGAGTGGAAGTGCCCTATGCTCTCTACGCTGTGTTTATTACTTGTTTCAGGACACACCGTACTCTTCTCCAGAGTGCCTGTTGGCAATTTACATCCCGCCCATCAGCGTAGCAAGGCTCCCATGTCTCCATGGCCTGTCCTGCTTTTCTGGTTTTTACACTTTGTTCAGCATGGCCCTTTTGACCGAGGGCAAGCGAGACTTCTTTGTAGCGCTGATTTGCCCTTCCGGCTTGCTTGGTTGGCCAAAAAGGGCGTATGCGTTTTTTCCTGAATATATTCAGGAAAAAACGCATACGCCCTTTTTGGCCAAGGGCATCATTGTCAACGTTTTGCCGCTTTTCATGTGCTTTAAAGGCGAGTCGAATCTACCTCCTGAAATCTGTTTCCTGCAAATCTGCCTTGCTTTCAAATCCTCTTTGTTGCCTTCCCTCAATATATTTGTGGACGAGAGTTCTCATTTATAACTCTGCACGTTTGTGAATTGCAGTGCCCCTGAGCTCCATTTGTCTCCTCGCTTTTTTGGGAGCTGGCCGCAAAAGCGCAGGATTGCTTCAGGCCCTATTTTGGTTCTGGGGGGCAGGCTGAGCCTGTGGTTCATTCTTCTTCCTGATGGGAAAATGGAGTGACCTATGCCTGTCCCAACACCTAGGGCTCGTCTCTCGTTGGTTCTGCGTCTTCCCATTCATCCTCAAGACAAATTGCAACCTGTAAAATCAGGAGGTTAAAGGTGCTGATTCTCCAAGTAGGGAGATGGTTAGTCAAGCGGCTGGAATGGCGAACCCGAGCACAAGGAGAGGAGAAATGAGGTGCGTTTTAGAAACCTTTCCCGATCTCATGGCATACCATCTTCTGGGTTTCCCATGCATGTTTTGATGTAGGAAGATGCCCTTGTACCTGGAGATTTGAGACCCATGGGGTGTGTTCCCCGCAGTGTTACTTTAAAGTATCTGCGTTTGCTCACCCAACCTCACCAATCCTCTCAGCCCCAAGAGTGTCCAGCCTTATGTCTCATCCAGCTGTGGGTCTAGATATGGTCAATCCAGGTTGCATCAGAGACCCTGAACGGATTTTGTAAGAATTTCTCTCTCTTTCACTGTCTTTGTTTTGTGGGTTTTTTAAAGTAATTTATGTTTAGAATCGGGCTTGGCTGCTTTTCCCTGCTGTGTTGATGCCGCTTTACACCCTCTTGATTCACTTGCAGAGAGATATCGATACATAGGTTTTCAGATTCTTACTACTCAGATATATTCTTGTGTGGTGACTAGGGTGTGTTGAGTCCAGTTCACTGAGCAGGGAGTAGGCCTTGTCTATTACATATTTGACTTATGGAGCGGTCTCTGAGCTAATTTCAAACCCTTGTTTTATGCATCACCCCACCTCACCTTTCCCGTTAAGCAGCCATAGTGTGTCTTCTAAAGGTGTGACTCTGTTCTGTTTTGTAATTCAGTTCAAGTGTAGCGATTTTGACATTCCCTCTATAAGCGATATCTTAGGATAAGTGTCTTTTTCTGTGTGACTTATTTCAATTAGAATCATCGTACCTAAATCCACTCATCATGCTGCTAACTAGCCTTATGACATTGATTTCATGGCTGAGTGATATTCCATTGTGCCAAGTACCACCATTTCATTATCCATTTTTCTCTTTCCTGGGATATTGAAGGTGTACCGAAGCGGAGGTTCTTGGAAACAGAGCAGCCGTAAAGTTTGGGGTGCCTGTGTCTTGTTGATTTTTAGTTTTCCCAATTTATACGCCCATGAGTGGAAGTGCCCTATGCTCTCTATGCTGTGTTTATTACTTGTTTCAGGACACACCGTACTCTTCTCCAGAGTGCCTGTTGGCAATTTACATCCCGCCCATCAGCGTAGCAAGGCTCCCATGTCTCCATGGCCTGTCCTGCTTTTCTGGTTTTTACACTTTGTTCAGCATGGCCCTTTTGACCGAGGGCAAGCGAGACTTCTTTGTAGCGCTGATTTGCCCTTCCGGCTTGCTTGGTTGGCCAAAAAGGGCGTATGCGTTTTTTCCTGAATATATTCAGGAAAAAACGCATACGCCCTTTTTGGCCAAGGGCATCATTGTCAACGTTTTGCCGCTTTTCATGTGCTTTAAAGGCGAGTCGAATCTACCTCCTGAAATCTGTTTCCTGCAAATCTGCCTTGCTTTCAAATCCTCTTTGTTGCCTTCCCTCAATATATTTGTGGACGAGAGTTCTCATTTATAACTCTGCACGTTTGTGAATTGCAGTGCCCCTGAGCTCCATTTGTCTCCTCGCTTTTTTGGGAGCTGGCCGCAAAAGCGCAGGATTGCTTCAGGCCCTATTTTGGTTCTGGGGGGCAGGCTGAGCCTGTGGTTCATTCTTCTTCCTGATGGGAAAATGGAGTGACCTATGCCTGTCCTAACACCTAGGGCTCGTCTCTCGTTGGTTCTGCGTCTTCCCATTCATCCTCAAGACAAATTGCAACCTGTAAAATCAGGAGGTTAAAGGTGCTGATTCTCCAAGTAGGGAGATGGTTAGTCAAGCGGCTGGAATGGCGAACCCGAGCACAAGGAGAGGAGAAATGAGGTGCGTTTTAGAAACCTTTCCCGATCTCATGGCATACCATCTTCTGGGTTTCCCATGCATGTTTTGATGTAGGAAGATGCCCTTGTACCTGGAGATTTGAGACCCATGGGGTGTGTTCCCCGCAGTGTTACTTTAAAGTATCTGCGTTTGCTCACCCAACCTCACCAATCCTCTCAGCCCCAAGAGTGTCCAGCCTTCTGTCTCATCCAGCTGTGGGTCTAGATATGGTCAATCCAGGTTGCATCAGAGACCCTGAACGGATTTTGTAAGAATTTCTCTCTCTTTCACTGTCTTTGTTTTGTGGGTTTTTTAAAGTAATTTATGTTTAGAATCGGGCTTGGCTGCTTTTCCCTGCTGTGTTGATGCCGCTTTACACCCTCTTGATTCACTTGCAGAGAGATATCGATACATAGGTTTTCAGATTCTTACGAGTCAGATATATTCTTGTGCGGTGACTAGGGGGTGTTGAGTCCAGGTCACTGAGCAGGGAGTAGGCCTTGTCTATTACATATTTGCCTTATGGAGCGGTCTCTGAGCTAATTTCAAACCCTTGTTTTATGCATCACCCCACCTCACCTTTCCCGTTAAGCAGCCATAGTGTGTCTTCTAAAGGTGTGACTCTGTTCTGTTTTGTAATTCAGTTCAAGTGTAGCGATTTTGACATTCCCTCTATAAGCGATATCTTAGGATAAGTGTCTTTTTCTGTGTGACTTATTTCAATTAGAATCATCGTACCTAAATCCACTCATCATGCTGCTAACTAGCCTTATGACATTGATTTCATGGCTGAGTGATATTCCATTGTGCCAAGTACCACCATTTCATTATCCATTTTTCTCTTTCCTGGGATATTGAAGGTGTACCGAAGCGGAGGTTCTTGGAAACAGAGCAGCCGTAAAGTTTGGGGTGCCTGTGTCTTGTTGATTTTTAGTTTTCCCAATTTATACGCCCATGAGTGGAAGTGCCCTATGCTCTCTATGCTGTGTTTATTACTTGTTTCAGGACACACCGTACTCTTCTCCAGAGTGCCTGTTGGCAATTTACATCCCGCCCATCAGCGTAGCAAGGCTCCCATGTCTCCATGGCCTGTCCTGCTTTTCTGGTTTTTACACTTTGTTCAGCATGGCCGTTTTGACCGAGGGCAAGCGAGACTTCTTTGTAGCGCTGATTTGCCCTTCCGGCTTGCTTGGTTGGCCAAAAAGGGCGTATGCGTTTTTTCCTGAATATATTCAGGAAAAAACGCATACGCCCTTTTTGGCCAAGGGCATCATTGTCAACGTTTTGCCGCTTTTCATGTGCTTTAAAGGCGAGTCGAATCTACCTCCTAAAATCTGTTTCCTGCAAATCTGCCTTGCTTTCAAATCCTCTTTGTTGCCTTCCCTCAATATATTTGTGGACGAGAGTTCTCATTTATAACTCTGCACGTTTGTGAATTGCAGTGCCCCTGAGCTCCATTTGTCTCCTCGCTTTTTTGGGAGCTGGCCGCAAAAGCGCAGGATTGCTTCAGGCCCTATTTTGGTTCTGGGGGGCAGGCTGAGCCTGTGGTTCATTCTTCTTCCTGATGGGAAAATGGAGTGACCTATGCCTGTCCCAACACCTAGGGCTCGTCTCTCATTGGTTCTGCGTCTTCCCATTCATCCTCAAGACAAATTGCAACCTGTAAAATCAGGAGGTTAAAGGTGCTGATTCTCCAAGTAGGGAGATGGTTAGTCAAGCGGCTGGAATGGCGAACCCGAGCACAAGGAGAGGAGAAATGAGGTGCGTTTTAGAAACCTTTCCCGATCTCATGGCATACCATCTTCTGGGTTTCCCATGCATGTTTTGATGTAGGAAGATGCCCTTGTACCTGGAGATTTGAGACCCATGGGGTGTGTTCCCCGCAGTGTTACTTTAAAGTATCTGCGTTTGCTCACCCAACCTCACCAATCCTCTCAGCCCCAAGAGTGTCCAGCCTTCTGTCTCATCCAGCTGTGGGTCTAGATATGGTCAATCCAGGTTGCATCAGAGACCCTGAACGGATTTTGTAAGAATTTCTCTCTCTTTCACTGTCTTTGTTTTGTGGGTTTTTTAAAGTAATTTATGTTTAGAATCGGGCTTGGCTGCTTTTCCCTGCTGTGTTGATGCCGCTTTACACCCTCTTGATTCACTTGCAGAGAGATATCGATATATAGGTTTTCAGATTCTTACTAGTCAGATATATTCTTGTGTGGTGACTAGGGTGTGTTGAGTCCAGTTCACTGAGCAGGGAGTAGGCCTTGTCTATTACATATTTGGCTTATGGAGCGGTGTCTGAGCTAATTTCAAACCCTTGTTTTATGCATCACCCCACCTCACCTTTCCCGTTAAGCAGCCATAGTGTGTCTTCTAAAGGTGTGACTCTGTTCTGTTTTGTAATTCAGTTCAAGTGTAGCGATTTTGACATTCCCTCTATAAGCGATATCTTAGGATAAGTGTCTTTTTCTGTGTGACTTATTTCACTTAGAATCATCGTACCTAAATCCACTCATCATGCTGCTAACTAGCCTTATGACATTGATTTCATGGCTGAGTGATATTCCATTGTGCCAAGTACCACCATTTCTTTATCCATTTTTCTCTTTCCTGGGATATTGAGGGTGTACCGAAGCGGAGGTTCTTGGAAACAGAGCAGCCGTAAACTTTAGGGTGCCTGTGTCTTGTTGATTTTTAGTTTTCCCAATTTATACGCCCATGAGTGGAAGTGCCCTATGCTCTCTACGCTGTGTTTATTACTTGTTTCAGGACACACCGTACTCTTCTCCAGAGTGCCTGTTGGCAATTTACATCCCGCCCATCAGCGTAGCAAGGCTCCCATGTCTCCATGGCCTGTCCTGCTTTTCTGGTTTTTACACTTTGTTCAGCATGGCCCTTTTGACCGAGGGCAAGCGAGACTTCTTTGTAGCGCTGATTTGCCCTTCCGGCTTGCTTGGTTGGCCAAAAAGGGCGTATGCGTTTTTTCCTGAATATATTCAGGAAAAAACGCATACGCCCTTTTTGGCCAAGGGCATCATTGTCAACGTTTTGCCGCTTTTCATGTGCTTTAAAGGCGAGTCGAATCTACCTCCTGAAATCTGTTTCCTGCAAATCTGCCTTGCTTTCAAATCCTCTTCGTTGCCTTCCCTCAATATATTTGTGGACGAGAGTTCTCATTTATAACTCTGCACGTTTGTGAATTGCAGTGCCCCTGAGCTCCATTTGTCTCCTCGCTTTTTTGGGAGCTGGCCGCAAAAACGCAGGATTGCTTCGGGCCCTATTTTGGTTCTGGGGGGCAGGCTGAGCCTGTGGTACATTCTTCTTCCTGATGGGAAAATGGAGTGACCTATGCCTGTCCCAACACCTAGGGCTCGTCTCTCGTTGGTTCCGCGTCTTCCCGTTCATCCTCAGGACAGATTGCAACCTGTACAATCAGGAGGTTAAAGGTGCTGATTCTCCAAGTAGGGAGATGGTTAGTCAAGCAGCTGGAATGGTGAACCTGAGCACAAGGAGAGGAGAGATGAGGTGCGTTTTAGAAACCTTTCCCGATCTCATGGCATACCATCTTCTGGGTTTCCCATGCATGTTTTGATGTAGGAAGTTGCCATTGTACCTGGAGATTTGAGACCCATGGGGTGTGTTCCCCGCAGTGTTACTTTAAAGTATCTGCGTTTGCTCACCCAACCTCACCAATCCTCTCAGCCCCAAGAGTGTCCAGCCTTATGTCTCATCCAGCTGTGTGTCTAGATATGGTCAATGCAGGTTGCATCAGAGACCCTGAACGGATTTTGTAAGAATTTCTCTCTCTTCCACTGTCTTTTTTTTGTGGGTTTTTGAAAGTAATTTATGTTTAGAATCGGGCTTGGCTGCTTTTCCCTGCTGTGTTGATGCCGCTTTACACCCTCTTGATTCACTTGCAGAGAGATATCGATATATAGGTTTTCAGATTCTTACTAGTCAGATATATTCTTGTGTGGTGACTAGGGTGTGTTGAGTCCAGTTCACTGAGCAGGGAGTAGGCCTTGTCTATTACATATTTGGCTTATGGAGCGGTGTCTGAGCTAATTTCAAACCCTTGTTTTATGCATCACCCCACCTCACCTTTCCCGTTAAGCAGCCATAGTGTGTCTTCTAAAGGTGTGACTCTGTTCTGTTTTGTAATTCAGTTCAAGTGTAGCGATTTTGACATTCCCTCTATAAGCGATATCTTAGGATAAGTGTCTTTTTCTGTGTGACTTATTTCACTTAGAATCATCGTACCTAAATCCACTCATCATGCTGCTAACTAGCCTTATGACATTGATTTCATGGCTGAGTGATATTCCATTGTGCCAAGTACCACCATTTCTTTATCCATTTTTCTCTTTCCTGGGATATTGAGGGTGTACCGAAGCGGAGGTTCTTGGAAACAGAGCAGCCGTAAACTTTAGGGTGCCTGTGTCTTGTTGATTTTTAGTTTTCCCAATTTATACGCCCATGAGTGGAAGTGCCCTATGCTCTCTACGCTGTGTTTATTACTTGTTTCAGGACACACCGTACTCTTCTCCAGAGTGCCTGTTGGCAATTTACATCCCGCCCATCAGCGTAGCAAGGCTCCCATGTCTCCATGGCCTGTCCTGCTTTTCTGGTTTTTACACTTTGTTCAGCATGGCCCTTTTGACCGAGGGCAAGCGAGACTTCTTTGTAGCGCTGATTTGCCCTTCCGGCTTGCTTGGTTGGCCAAAAAGGGCGTATGCGTTTTTTCCTGAATATATTCAGGAAAAAACGCATACGCCCTTTTTGGCCAAGGGCATCATTGTCAACGTTTTGCCGCTTTTCATGTGCTTTAAAGGCGAGTCGAATCTACCTCCTGAAATCTGTTTCCTGCAAATCTGCCTTGCTTTCAAATCCTCTTTGTTGCCTTCCCTCAATATATTTGTGGACGAGAGTTCTCATTTATAACTCTGCACGTTTGTGAATTGCACTGCCCCTGAGCTCCATTTGTCTCCTCGCTTTTTTGGGAGCTGGCCGCAAAAGCGCAGGATTGCTTCAGGCCCTATTTTGGTTCTGGGGGGCAGGCTGAGCCTGTGGTTCATTCTTCTTCCTGATGGGAAAATGGAGTGACCTATGCCTGTCCCAACACCTAGGGATCGTCTCTCGTTGGTTCCGCCTCTTCCCGTTCATCCTCAGGACAAATTGCAACCTGTACAATCAGGAGGTTAAAGGTGCTGATTCTCCAAGTAGGGAGATGGTTAGTCAAGCGGCTGGAATGGCGAACCCGAGCACAAGGAGAGGAGAAATGAGGTGCGTTTTAGAAACCTTTCCCGATCTCATGGCATACCATCTTCTGGGTTTCCCATGCATGTTTTGATGTAGGAAGATGCCCTTGTACCTGGAGATTTGAGACCCATGGGGTGTGTTCCCCGCAGTGTTACTTAAAAGTATCTGCGTTTGCTCACCCAACCTCACCAATCCTCTCAGCCCCAAGAGTGTCCAGCCTTATGTCTCATCCAGCTGTGGGTCTAGATATGGTCAATGCAGGTTGCATCAGAGACCCTGAACGGATTTTGTAAGAATTTCTCTCTCTTTCACGGTCTTTGTTTTGTGGGTTTTTTAAAGTAATTTATGTTTAGAATCGGGCTTGGCTGCTTTTCCCTGCTGTGTTGATGCCGCTTTACAGCCTCTTGATTCACTTGCAGAGAGATATTGATACATAGTTTTTCAGATTCTTACTAGTCAGATATATTCTTGTGTGGTGTCTAGGGTGTGTTGAGTCCAGTTCACTCAGCAGGGAGTAGGCCTTGTCTATTACATATTTGGCTTATGGAGCGGTCTCTGAGCTAATTTCAAACCCTTGTTTTATGCATCACCCCACCTCACCTTTCCCGTTAAGCAGCCATAGTGTGTCTTCTAAAGGTGTGACTCTGTTCTGTTTTGTAATTCAGTTCAAGTGTAGCGATTTTGACATTCCCTCTATAAGCGATATCTTAGGATAAGTGTCTTTTTCTGTGTGACTTATTTCACTTAGAATCATCGTACCTAAATCCACTCATCATGCTGCTAACTAGCCTTATGACATTGATTTCATGGCTGAGTGATATTCCATTGTGCCAAGTACCACCATTTCTTTATCCATTTTTCTCTTTCCTGGGATATTGAAGGTGTACCAAAGCGGAGGTTCTTGGAAACAGAGCAGCCGTAAACTTTAGGGTGCCAGTGTCTTGTTGATTCTTAGTTTTCCCAATTTATACACCCATGAGTGGAAGTGCCCTATGCTCTCTACGCTGTGTTTATTACTTGTTTCAGGACACACCGTACTCTTCTCCAGAGTGCCTGTTGGCAATTTACATCCCGCCCATCAGCGTAGCAAGGCTCCCATGTCTCCATGGCCTGTCCTGCTTTTCTGGTTTTTAAACTTTGTTCAGCATGGCCCTTTTGACCGAGGGCAAGCGAGACTTCTTTGTAGCGCTGATTTGCCCTTCCGGCTTGCTTGGTTGGCCAAAAAGGGCGTATGCGTTTTTTCCTGAATATATTCAGGAAAAAACGCATACGCCCTTTTTGGCCAAGGGCATCATTGTCAACGTTTTGCCGCTTTTCATGTGCTTTAAAGGCGAGTCGAATCTACCTCCTGAAATCTGTTTCCTGCAAATCTGCCTTGCTTTCAAATCCTCTTCGTTGCCTTCCCTCAATATATTTGTGGACGAGAGTTCTCATTTATAACTCTGCACGTTTGTGAATTGCAGTGCCCCTGAGCTCCATTTGTCTCCTCGCTTTTTTGGGAGCTGGCCGCAAAAACGCAGGATTGCTTCAGGCCCTATTTTGGTTCTGGGGGGCAGGCTGAGCCTGTGGTACATTCTTCTTCCTGATGCGAAAATGGTGTGACCTATGCCTGTCCCAAAACCTAGGGCTAGTCTCTCGTTGGTTCCGCGTCTTCCCGTTCATCCTCAGGACATATTGCAACCTGTACAATCAGGAGGTTAAAGGTGCTGATTCTCCAAGTAGGGAGATGGTTAGTCAAGCAGCTGGAATGGTGAACCCGAGCACAAGGAGAGGAGAAATGAGGTGCGTTTTAGAAACCTTTCCCGATCTCATGGCATACCATCTTCTGGGTTTCCCATGCATGTTTTGATGTAGGAAGTTGCCATTGTACCTGGAGATTTGAGACCCATGGGGTGTGTTCCCCGCAGTGTTACTTTAAAGTATCTGCGTTTGCTCACCCAACCTCACCAATCCTCTCAGCCCCAAGAGTGTCCAGCCTTATGTCTCATCCAGCTGTGGGTCTAGATATGGTCAATGCAGGTTGCATCAGAGACCCTGAATGGATTTTGTAAGAATTTCTCTCTCTTTAACTGTCTTTGTTTTGTGGGTTTTTGAAAGTAATTTATGTTTAGAATCGGGCTTGGCTGCTTTTCCCTGCTGTGTTGATGCCGCTTTACACCCTCTTGATTCACTTGCAGAGAGATATCGATACATAGGTTTTCAGATTCTTACTAATCAGATATATTCTTGTGTGGTGACTAGGGTGTGTTGAGTCCAGTTCACTGAGCAGGAAGTAGGCCTTGTCTATTACATATTTGCCTTATGGAGCGGTCTCTGAGCTAATTTCAAACCCTTGTTTTATGCATCACCCCACCTCACCTTTCCCGTTAAGCAGCCATAGTGTGTCTTCTAAAGGTGTGACTCTGTTCTGTTTTGTAATTCAGTTCAAGTGTAGCGATTTTGACATTCCCTCTATAAGCGATATCTTAGGATAAGGGCCTTTTTCTGTGTGACTTATATCACTTAGAATCATCGTACCTAAATCCACTCATCATGCTGCTAACAAGCCTTATGACATTGATTTCATGGCTGAGTGATATTCCATTGTGCCAAGTACCACCATTTCTTTATCCATTTTTCTCTTTCCTGGGATATTGAAGGTGTACCGAAGCAGAGGTTCTTGGAAACAGAGCAGCCGTAAACTTTAGGGTGCCTGTGTCTTGTTGATTTTTAGTTTTCCCAATTTATACGCCCATGAGTGGAAGTGCCCTATGCTCTCTACGCTGTGTTTATTACTTGTTTCAGGACACACCGTACTCTTCTCCAGAGTGCCTGTTGGCAATTTACATCCTGCCCATCAGCGTAGCAAGGCTCCCATGTCTCCATGGCCTGTCCTGCTTTTCTGGTTTTTACACTTTGTTCAGCATGGCCCTTTTGACCGAGGGCAAGCGAGACTTCTTTGTAGCGCTGATTTGCCCTTCGGCTTGCTTGGTTGGCCAAAAAGGGCGTATGCGTTTTTTCCTGAATATATTCAAGAAAAAACGCATACGCCCTTTTTGGCCAAGGGCATCATTGTCAACGTTTTGCCGCTTTTCATGTGCTTTAAAGGCGAGTCGAATCTACCTCCTGAAATCTGTTTCCTGCAAATCTGCCTTGCTTTCAAATCCTCTTCGTTGCCTTCCCTCAATATATTTGTGGACGAGAGTTCTCATTTATAACTCTGCACGTTTGTGAATTGCAGTGCCCCTGAGCTCCATTTGTTTCCTCGCTTTTTTGGGAGCTGGCCGCAAAAGCGCAGGATTGCTTCAGGCCCTATTTTGGTTCTGGGGGGCAGGCTGAGCCTGTGGTTCATTCTTCTTCCTGATGGGAAAATGGAGTGACCTGTGCCTGTCCCAACACGTAGGGCTAGTCTCTCGTTGGTTCCCCGTCTTCCCGTTCATCCTCAGGACAAATTGCAACCTGGACGAAACAGGAGGTTAAAGGTGCTGATTCTCCAAGTAGGGAGATGGTTAGTCAAGCGGCTGGAATGGCGAACCCGAGCACAAGGAGAGGAGAAATGAGGTGCGTTTTAGAAACCTTTCCCGATCTCACGGCATACCATCTTCTGGGTTTCCCATGCATGTTTTGATGTAGGAAGATGCCCTTGTACCTGGAGATTTGAGACCCATGGGGTGTGTACCCCGCGGTGTTACTTTAAAGTATCTGCGTTTGCTCACCCAACCTCACCAATCCTCTCAGCCCCAAGAGTGTCCAGCCTTATGTCTCATCCAGCTGTGGGTCTAGATATGGTCAATCCAGGTTGCATCATAGACCCTGAATGGATTTTGTAAGAATTTCTCTCTCTTTAACTGTCTTTGTTTTGTGGGTTTTTTAAAGTAATTTATGTTTAGAATCGGGCTTGGCTGCTTTTCCCTGCTGTGTTGATGCCGCTTTACACCCTCTTGATTCACTTGCAGAGAGATATCGATACATAGGTTTTCAGATTCTTACTAGTCAGATATATTCTTGTGTGGTGACTAGGGTGTGTTGAGTCCAGTTCACTGAGCAGGGAGTAGTCCTTGTCTATTACATATTTGGCTTATGGAGCGGTCTCTGAGCTAATTTCAAACCCTTGTTTTATGCATCACCCCACCTCACCTTTCCCGTTAAGCAGCCATAGTGTGTCTTTTAAAGGTGTGACTCTGTTCGGTTTTGTAATTCAGTTCAAGTGTAGCGATTTTGACATTCCCTCTATAAGCGATATCTTAGGATAAGGGCCTTTTTCTGTGTGACTTATATCACTTAGAATCATCGTACCTAAATCCACTCATCATGCTGCTAACTAGCCTTATGACATTGATTTCATGGCTGAGTGATATTCCATTGTGCCAAGTACCACCATTTCTTTATCCATTTTTCTCTTTCCTGGGATATTGAAGGTGTACCGAAGCGGAGTTTCTTGGAAACAGAGCAGCCGTAAACTTTAGGGTGCCTGTGTCTTGTTGATTTTTAGTTTTCCCAATTTATACGCCCATGAGTGGAAGTGCCCTATGCTCTCTACGCTGTGTTTATTACTTGTTTCAGGACACACCGTACTCTTCTCCAGAGTGCCTGTTGGCAATTTACATCCCGCCCATCAGCGTAGCAAGGCTCCCATGTCTCCATGGCCTGTCCTGCTTTTCTGGTTTTTACACTTTGTTCAGCATGGCCGTTTTGACCGAGGGCAAGCGAGACTTCTTTGTAGCGCTGATTTGCCCTTCCGGCTTGCTTGGTTGGCCAAAAAGGGCGTATGCGTTTTTTCCTGAATATATTCAGGAAAAAACGCATACGCCCTTTTTGGCCAAGGGCATCATTGTCAACGTTTTGCCGCTTTTCATGTGCTTTAAAGGCGAGTCGAATCTACCTCCTGAAATCTGTTTCCTGCAAATCTGCCTTGCTTTCAAATCCTCTTTGTTGCCTTCCCTCAATATATTTGTGGACGAGAGTTCTCATTTATAACTCTGCACGTTTGTGAATTGCAGTGCCCCTGAGCTCCATTTGTCTCCTCGCTTTTTTGGGAGCTGGCCGCAAAAGCGCAGGATTGCTTCAGGCCCTATTTTGGTTCTGGGGGGCAGGCTGAGCCTGTGGTTCATTCTTCTTCCTGATGGGAAAATGGAGTGACCTATGCCTGTCCCAACACCTAGGGCTCGTCTCTCGTTGGTTCTGCGTCTTCCCATTCATCCTCAAGACAAATTGCAACCTGTAAAATCAGGAGGTTAAAGGTGCTGATTCTCCAAGTAGGGAGATGGTTAGTCAAGCGGCTGGAATGGCGAACCCGAGCACAAGGAGAGGAGAAATGAGGTGCGTTTTAGAAACCTTTCCCGATCTCATGGCATACCATCTTCTGGGTTTCCCATGCATGTTTTGATGTAGGAAGATGCCCTTGTACCTGGAGATTTGAGACCCATGGGGTGTGTTCCCCGCAGTGTTACTTTAAAGTATCTGCGTTTGCTCACCCAACCTCACCAATCCTCTCAGCCCCAAGAGTGTCCAGCCTTATGTCTCATCCAGCTGTGGGTCTAGATATGGTCAATCCAGGTTGCATCAGAGACCCTGAACGGATTTTGTAAGAATTTCTCTCTCTTTCACTGTCTTTGTTTTGTGGGTTTTTGAAAGTAATTTATGTTTAGAATCGGGCTTGGCTGCTTTTCCCTGCTGTGTTGATGCCGCTTTACACCCTCTTGATTCACTTGCAGAGAGATATCGATACATAGGTTTTCAGATTCTTACTAGTCAGATATATTCTTGTGCGGTGACTAGGGTGTGTTGAGTCCAGTTCACTGAGCAGGGAGTAGGCCTTGTCTATTACATATTTGACTTATGGAGCGGTCTCTGAGCTAATTTCAAACCCTTGTTTTATGCATCACCCCACCTCACCTTTCCCGTTAAGCAGCCATAGTGTGTCTTCTAAAGGTGTGACTCTGTTCTGTTTTGTAATTCAGTTCAAGTGTAGCGATTTTGACATTCCCTCTATAAGCGATATCTTAGGATAAGTGTCTTTTTCTGTGTGACTTATTTCACTTAGAATCATCGTACCTAAATCCACTCATCATGCTGCTAACTAGCCTTATGACATTGATTTCATGGCTGAGTGATATTCCATTGTGCCAAGTACCACCATTTCTTTATCCATTTTTCTCTTTCCTGGGATATTGAGGGTGTACCGAAGCGGAGGTTCTTGGAAACAGAGCAGCCGTAAACTTTAGGGTGCCTGTGTCTTGTTGATTTTTAGTTTTCCCAATTTATACGCCCATGAGTGGAAGTGCCCTATGCTCTCTACGCTGTGTTTATTACTTGTTTCAGGACACACCGTACTCTTCTCCAGAGTGCCTGTTGGCAATTTACATCCCGCCCATCAGTGTAGCAAGGCTCCCATGTCTCCATGGCCTGTCCTGCTTTTCTGGTTTTTACACTTTGTTCAGCATGGCCCTTTTGACCGAGGGCAAGCGAGACTTCTTTGTAGCGCTGATTTGCCCTTCCGGCTTGCTTGGTTGGCCAAAAAGGGCGTATGCGTTTTTTCCTGAATATATTCAGGAAAAAACGCATACGCCCTTTTTGGCCAAGGGCATCATTGTCAACGTTTTGCCGCTTTTCATGTGCTTTAAAGGCGAGTCGAATCTACCTCCTGAAATCTGTTTCCTGCAAATCTGCCTTGCTTTCAAATCCTCTTCGTTGCCTTCCCTCAATATATTTGTGGACGAGAGTTCTCATTTATAACTCTGCACGTTTGTGAATTGCAGTGCCCCTGAGCTCCATTTGTCTCCTCGCTTTTTTGGGAGCTGGCCGCAAAAGCACGGGATTGCTTCAGGCCCTATTTTGGTTCTGGGGGGCAGGCTGAGCCTGTGGTTCATTCTTCTTCCTGATGGGAAAATGGAGTGACCTATGCCTGTCCCAACACCTAGGGCTCGTCTCTCGTTGGTTCCGCGTCTTCCCGTTCATCCTCAAGACAAATTGCAACCTGTAAGGAACAGGAGGTTAAAGGTGCTGATTCTCCAAGTAGGGAGATGGTTAGTCAAGTGGCTGGAATGGCGAACCCGAGCACAAGGAGAGGATAAATGAGGTGCATTTTAGAAACCTTTTCCGATCTCATGGCATACCATCTTCTGGGTTTCCCATGCATGTTTTGATGTAGGAAGATGCCCTTGTACCTGGAGATTTGAGACCCATGGGGTGTGTTCCCCGCAGTGTTACTTTAAAGTATCTGCGTTTGCTCACCCAACCTCACCAATCCTCTCAGCCCCAAGAGTGTCCAGCCTTATGTCTCATCCAGCTGTGGGTCTAGATATGGTCAATCCAGGTTGCATCATAGACCCTGAACGGATTTTGTAAGAATTTCTCTCTCTTTCACTGTCTTTGTTTTGTGGGTTTTTTAAAGTAATTTATGTTTAGAATCGGGCTTGGCTGCTTTTCCCTGCTGTGTTGATGCCGCTTTACACCCTCTTGATTCACTTGCAGAGAGATATCGATACATAGGTTTTCAGATTCTTACTAGTCAGATATATTCTTGTGTGGTGACTAGGGTGTGTTGAGTCCAGTTCACTGAGCAGGGAGTAGGCCTTGTCTATTACATATTTGGCTTATGGAGCGGTCTCTGAGCTAATTTCAAACCCTTGTTTTATGCATCACCCCACCTCACCTTTCCCGTTAAGCAGCCATAGTGTGTCTTCTAAAGGTGTGACTCTGTTCTGTTTTGTAATTCAGTTCAAGTGTAGCAATTTTGACATTCCCTCTATAAGCGATATCTTAGGATAAGTGTCTTTTTCTGTGTGACTTATTTCACTTAGAATCATCGTACCTAAATCCACTCATCATGCTGCTAACTAGCCTTATGACATTGATTTCATGGCTGAGTGATATTCCATTGTGCCAAGTACCACCATTTCTTTATCCATTTTTCTCTTTCCTGGGATATTGAAGGTGTACCGAAGTGGAGGTTCTTGGAAACAGAGCAGCCGTAAACTTTAGGGTGCCTGTGTCTTGTTGATTTTTATTTTTCCCAATTTATACGCCCTTGAGTGGAAGTGCCCTATGCTCTCTATGCTGTGTTTATTACTTGTTTCAGGACACACCGTACTCTTCTCCAGAGTGCCTGTTGGCAATTTACATCCCGCCCATCAGCGTAGCAAGGCTCCCATGTCTCCATGGCCTGTCCTGCTTTTCTGGTTTTTACTGTTTGTTCAGCATGGCCCTTTTGACCGAGGGCAAGCGAGACTTCTTTGTAGCGCTGATTTGCCCTTCTGGCTTGCTTGGTTGGCCAAAAAGGGCGTATGCGTTTTTTCCTGAATATATTCAGGAAAAAACGCATACGCCCTTTTTGGCCAAGGGCATCATTGTCAACGTTTTGCCGCTTTTCATGTGCTTTAAAGGCGAATCGAATCTACCTCCTGAAATCTGTTTCCTGCAAATCTGCCTTGCTTTCAAATCCTCTTCGTTGTCTTCCCTCAATATATTTGTGGACGAGAGTTCTCATTTATAACTCTGCACGTTTGTGAATTGCAGTGCCCCTGAGCTCCATTTGTCTCCTCGATTTTTTGGGAGCTGGCCGCAAAAGCGCAGGATTGCTTCAGGCCCTATTTTGGTTCTGGGGGGCAGGCTGAGCCTGTGGTTCATTCTTCTTCCTGATGGGAAAATGGAGTGACCTGTGCCTGTCCCAACACCTAGGGCTAGTCTCTCGTTGGTTCCCCGTCTTCCCGTTCATCCTCAGGACAAATTGCAACCTGGACGAAACAGTAGGTTAAAGGTGCTGATTCTCCAAGTAGGGAGATGGTTAGTCAAGTGGCTGGAATGGCGAACCCGAGCACAAGGAGAGGAGAAATGATGTGCGTTTTAGAAACCTTGCCCGATCTCACGGCATACCATCTTCTGGCTTTCCCATGCATGTTTTGATGTAGGAAGATGCCCTTGTACCTGGAGATTTGAGACCCATGGGGTGTGTTCCCCGCAGTGTTACTTTAAAGTATCTGCGTTTGCTCACCCAACCTCACCAATCCTCTCATCCCCAAGAGTGTCCAGCCTTATGTCTCATCCAGCTGTGGGTCTAGATATGGTCAATCCAGGTTGCATCATAGACCCTGAACGGATTTTGTAAGAATTTCTCTCTCTTTCACTGTCTTTGCTTTGTGGGTTTTTTAAAGTAATGTATGTTTAGAATGGGGTTTGGCTGCTTTTCCCTGCTGTGTTTATGCCGCTTTACACCCTCTTGATTCACTTGCAGAGAGATATCGATACATAGGTTTTCAGATTCATACTAGTCAGATATATTCTTGTGTGGTGACTAGGGTGTGTTGAGTCCAGTTCACTGAGCAGGGAGTAGGCCTTGTCTATTACATATTTGGCTTATGGAGCGGTGTCTGAGCTAATTTCTAACCCTTGTTTTATGCATCACCCCACCTCACCTTTCCCGTTAAGCAGCCATAGTGTGTCTTCTAAAGGTGTGACTCTGTTCTGTTTTGTAATTCAGTTCAAGTGTAGCGATTTTGACATTCCCTCTATAAGCGATATCTTAGGATAAGTGTCTTTTTCTGTGTGACTTATTTCACTTAGAATCATCGTATCTAAATCCACTCATCATGCTGCTAACTAGCCTTATGACATTGATTTCATGGTTGAGTGATATTCCATTGTGCCAAGTACCACCATTTCTTTATCCATTTTTCTCTTTCCTGGGATATTGAAGGTGTACCGAAGTGGAGGTTCTTGGAAACAGAGCAGCCGTAAACTTTAGGGTGCCTGTGTCTTGTTGATTTTTAGTTTTCCCAATTTATACGCCCTTGAGTGGAAGTGCCCTATGCTCTCTACGCTGTGTTTATTACTTGTTTCAGGACACACCATACTCTTCTCCAGAGTGCCTGTTGGCAATTTACATCCCGCCCATCAGCGTAGCAAGGCTCCCATGTCTCCATGGCCTGTCCTGCTTTTCTGGTTTTTACACTTTGTTCAG
This sequence comes from Eubalaena glacialis, assembly GCF_028564815.1. NCBI lineage: Eukaryota > Metazoa > Chordata > Mammalia > Artiodactyla > Balaenidae > Eubalaena > Eubalaena glacialis. The sequence continues at coordinate 241,805 of NW_026871289.1, read as the reverse complement.
CATGGCCCTTTTGACCGAGGGCAAGCGAGACTTCTTTGTAGCGCTGATTTGCCCTTCCGGCCTGCTTGGTTGGCCAAAAAGGGCGTATGCGTATTTTCCTGAATATATTCAGGAAAAAACGCATACGCCCTTTTTGGCCAAGGGCATCATTGTCAACATTTTGCCGCTTTTCATGTGCTTTAAAGGCGAGTCGAATCTACCTCCTGAAATCTGTTTCCTGCAAATCTGCCTTGCTTTCAAATCCTCTTCGTTGCCTTCCCTCAATATATTTGTGGACGAGAGTTCTCATTTATAACTCTGCACGTTTGTGAATTGCAGTGCCCCTGAGCTCCATTTGTCTCCTCGCTTTTTTGGGAGCTGGCCGCAAAAGCGCAGGATTGCTTCAGGCCCTATTTTGGTTCTGGGGGGCAGGCTGAGCCTGTGGTTCATTCTTCTTCCTGATGGGAAAATGGAGTGACCTGTGCCTGTCCCAACACCTAGGGCTAGTCTTCCGTTGGTTCCCCGTCTTCCCGTTCATCCTCAGGGCAAATTGCAACCTGGACGAAACAGTAGGTTAAAGGTGCTGATTCTCCAAGTAGGGAGATGGTTAGTCAAGTGGCTGGAATGGCGAACCCGAGCACAAGGAGAGGATAAATGAGGTGCGTTTTAGAAACCTTTCCCGATCTCACGGCATACCATCTTCTGGGTTTCCCATGCATGTTTTGATGTAGGAAGATGCCCTTGTACCTGGAGATTTGAGACCCATGGGGTGGGTACCCCGCGGTATTACTTTAAAGTATCTGCATTTGCTCACCCATCCTCACCAATCCTCTCAGCCCCAAGAGTGTCCAGCCTTATGTCTCATCCAGCTGTGGGTCTAGATATGGTCAATCCAGGTTGCATCATAGACCCTGAACGGATTTTGTAAGAATTTCTCTCTCTTTCACTGTCTTTGCTTTGTGGGTTTTTTAAAGTAATGTATGTTTAGAATGGGGTTTGGCTGCTTTTCCCTGCTGTGTTTATGCCGCTTTACACGCTCTTGATTCACTTGCAGAGAGATATCGATACATAGGTTTTCAGATTCTTACTACTCAGATATATTCTTGTGCGGTGACTAGGGGGTGTTGAGTCAGTTCACTGAGCAGGGAGTAGGCCTTGTCTATTACATATTTGGCTTATGGAGCGGTGTCTGAGCTATTTTCAAACCCTTGTTTTATGCATCACCCCACCTCACCTTTCCCGTTAAGCAGCCATAGTGTGTCTTCTAAAGGTGTGACTCTGTTCTGTTTTGTAATTCAGTTCAAGTGTAGCCATTTTGACATTCCCTCTATAAGCGATATCTTAGGATAAGTGTCTTTTTCTGTGTGACTTATTTCACTTAGAATCATCGTACCTAAATCCACACATTATGCTGCTAACTAGCCTTATGACATAGATTTCATGGCTGAGTGATATTCCATTGTGCCAAGTACCACCATTTCTTTATCCTTTTTTCTCTTTCCTGGGATATTGAAGGTGTACCGAAGTGGAGGTTCTTGGAAACAGAGCAGCCGTAAACTTTAGGGTGCCTGTGTCTTGTTGATTTTTAGTTTTCCCAATTTATACGCCCATGAGTGGAAGTGCCCTATGCTCTCTATGGTGTGTTTATTACTTGTTTCAGGACACACCGTACTCTTCTCCAGAGTGCCTGTTGGCAATTTACATCCCGCCCATCAGCGTAGCAAGGATCCCATGTCTCCATGGCCTGTCCTGCTTTTCTGGTTTTTACACTTTGTTCAGCATGGCCCTTTTGACCGAGGGCAAGCGAGACTTCTTTGTAGCGCTGATTTGCCCTTCCGGCTTGCTTGGTTGGCCAAAAAGGGCGTATGCGTTTTTTCCTGAATATATTCAGGAAAAAACGCATACGCCCTTTTTGGCCAAGGGCATCATTGTCAACGTTTTGCCGCTTTTCATGTGCTTTAAAGGCGAGTCGAATCTACCTCCTGAAATCTGTTTCCTGCAAATCTGCCTTGCTTTCAAATCCTCTTCGTTGCCTTCCCTCAATATATTTGTGGACGAGAGTTCTCATTTATAACTCTGCACGTTTGTGAATTGCAGTGCCCCTGAGCTCCATTTGTCTCCTCGCTTTTTTGGGAGCTGGCCGCAAAAGCGCAGGATTGCTTCAGGCCCTATTTTGGTTCTGGGGGGCAGGCTGAGCCTGTGGTTCATTCTTCTTCCTGATGGGAAAATGGAGTGACCTATGCCTGTCCCAACACCTAGGGCTCGTCTCTCGTTGGTTCTGCGTCTTCCCATTCATCCTCAAGACAAATTGCAACCTGTAAAATCAGGAGGTTAAAGGTGCTGATGCTCCAAGTAGGGAGATGGTTAGTCAAGCAGCTGAAATGGTGAACCCGAGCACAAGGAGAGGAGAAATGAGGTGCGTTTTAGAAACCTTTCCCGATCTCATGGCATACCATCTTCTGGGTTTCCCATGCATGTTTTGATGTAGGAAGTTGCCATTGTACCTGGAGATTTGAGACCCATGGGGTGTGTTCCCCGCAGTGTTACTTTAAAGTATCTGCGTTTGCTCACCCAACCTCACCAATCCTCTCAGCCCCAAGAGTGTCCAGCCTTATGTCTCATCCAGCTGTGGGTCTAGATATGGTCAATGCAGGTTGCATCAGAGACCCTGAACGGATTTTGTAAGAATTTCTCTCTCTTTCACTGTCTTTGTTTTGTGGGTTTTTGAAAGTAATTTATGTTTAGAATCGGGCTTGGCTGCTTTTCCCTGCTGTGTTGATGCCGCTTTACACCCTCTTGATTCACTTGCAGAGAGATATCGATATATAGGTTTTCAGATTCTTACTAGTCAGATATATTCTTGTGTGGTGACTAGGTTGTGTTGAGTCCAGTTCACTGAGCAGGGAGTAGGCCTTGTCTATTACATATTTGGCTTAAGGAGCGGTGTCTGAGCTAATTTCAAACCCTTGTTTTATGCATCACCCCACCTCACCTTTCCCGTTAAGCAGCCATAGTGTGTCTTCTAAAGGTGTGACTCTGTTCTGTTTTGTAATTCAGTTCAAGTGTAGCGATTTTGACATTCCCTCTATAAGCGATATCTTAGGATAAGTGTCTTTTTCTGTGTGACTTATTTCACTTAGAATCATCGTACCTAAATCCACTCATCATGCTGCTAACTAGCCTTATGACATTGATTTCATGGCTGAGTGATATTCCATTGTGCCAAGTACCACCATTTCTTTATCCATTTTTCTCTTTCCTGGGATATTGCAGGTGTACCGAAGCGGAGGTTCTTGGAAATGGAGCAGCCGTAAACTTTAGGGTGCCTGTGTCTTGTTGATTTTTAGTTTTCCCAATTTATACGCCCATGAGTGGAAGTGCCCTATGCTCTCTACGCTGTGTTTATTACTTGTTTCAGGACACACCGTACTCTTCTCCAGAGTGCCTGTTGGCAATTTACATCCTGCCCATCAGCGTAGCAAGGCTCCCATGTCTCCATGGCCTGTCCTGCTTTTCTGGTTTTTACAGTTTGTTCAGCATGGCCCTTTTGACCGAGGGCAAGCGAGACTTCTTTGTAGCGCTGATTTGCCCTTCCGGCTTGCTTGGTTGGCCAAAAAGGGCGTATGCGTTTTTTCCTGAATATATTCAGGAAAAAACGCATACGCCCTTTTTGGCCAAGGGCATCATTGTCAACGTTTTGCCGCTTTTCATGTGCTTTAAAGGCGAGTCGAATCTACCTCCTGAAATCTGTTTCCTGCAAATCTGCCTTGCTTTCAAATCCTCTTCGTTGCCTTCCCTCAATATATTTGTGGACGAGAGTTCTCATTTATAACTCTGCACGTTTGTGAATTGCAGTGCCCCTGAGCTCCATTTGTCTCCTCGCTTTTTTGGGAGCTGGCCGCAAAAGCGCAGGATTGCTTCAGGCCCTATTTTGGTTCTGGGGGGCAGGCTGAGCCTGTGGTTCATTCTTCTTCCTGATGGGAAAATGGAGTGACCTATGCCTGTCCCAACACCTAGGGCTCGTCTCTCGTTGGTTCTGCGTCTTCCCTTTCATCCTCAAGACAAATTGCAACCTGTAAAATCAGGAGGTTAAAGGTGCTGATTCTCCAAGTAGGGAGATGGTTAGTCAAGCAGCTGGAATGGCGAACCCGAGCACAAGGAGAGGAGAAATGAGGTGCATTTTAGAAACCTTTCCCGATCTCATGGCATACCATCTTCTGGGTTTCCCATGCATGTTTTGATGTAGGAAGATGCCCTTGTACCTGGAGATTTGAGACCCATGGGGTGTGTTCCCCGCAGTGTTACTTTAAAGTATCTGCGTTTGCTCACCCAACCTCACCAATCCTCTCAGCCCCAAGAGTGTCCAGCCTTATGTCTCATCCAGCTGTGGGTCTAGATATGGTCAATCCAGGTTGCATCAGAGACCCTGAACGGATTTTGTAAGAATTTCTCTCTCTTTCACTGTCTTTGTTTTGTGGGTTTTTTAAAGTAATTTATGTTTAGAATCGGGCTTGGCTGCTTTTCCCTGCTGTGTTGATGCCGCTTTACACCCTCTTGATTCACTTGCAGAGAGATATCGATACATAGGTTTTCAGATTCTTACTAGTCAGATATATTCTTGTGTGGTGACTAGGGTGTGTTGAGTCCAGTTCACTGAGCAGGGAGTAGGCCTTGTCTATTACATATTTGACTTATGGAGCGGTCTCTGAGCTAATTTCAAACCCTTGTTTTATGCATCACCCCACCTCACCTTTCCCGTTAAGCAGCCATAGTGTGTCTTCTAAAGGTGTGACTCTGTTCTGTTTTGTACTTCAGTTCAAGTGTAGCGATTTTGACATTCCCTCTATAAGCGATATCTTAGGATAAGTGTCTTTTTCTGTGTGACTTATTTCAATTAGAATCATCGTACCTAAATCCACTCATCATGCTGCTAACTAGCCTTATGACATTGATTTCATGGTTGAGTGATATTCCATTGTGCCAAGTACCACCATTTCTTTATCCATTTTTCTCTTTCCTGGGATACTGAAGGTGTACCGAAGTGGAGGTTCTTGGAAACAGAGCAGCCGTAAACTTTAGGGTGCCTGTGTCTTGTTGATTTTTAGTTTTCCCAGTTTATACGCCCATGAGTGGAAGTGCCCTATGCTCTCTACGCTGTGTTTATTACTTGTTTCAGGACACACCGTACTCTTCTCCAGAGTGCCTGTTGGCAATTTACATCCCGCCCATCAGCGTAGCAAGGCTCCCATGTCTCCATGGCCTGTCCTGCTTTTCTGGTTTTTACACTTTGTTCAGCATGGCCCTTTTGACCGAGGGCAAGCGAGACTTCTTTGTAGCGCTGATTTGCCCTTCCGGCTTGCTTGGTTGGCCAAAAAGGGCGTATGCGTTTTTTCCTGAATATATTCAGGAAAAAACGCATACGCCCTTTTTGGCCAAGGGCATCATTGTCAACGTTTTGCCGCTTTTCATGTGCTTTAAAGGCGAGTCGAATCTACCTCCTGAAATCTGTTTCCTGCAAATCTGCCTTGCTTTCAAATCCTCTTCGTTGCCTTCCCTCAATATATTTGTGGACGAGAGTTCTCATTTATAACTCTGCACGTTTGTGAATTGCAGTGCCCCTGAGCTCCATTTGTCTCCTCGCTTTTTTGGGAGCTGGCCGCAAAAGCGCAGGATTGCTTCAGGCCCTATTTTGGTTCTGGGGGGCAGGCTGAGCCTGTGGTACATTCTTCTTCCTGATGGGAAAATGGAGTGACCTATGCCTGTCCCAACACCTAGGGCTCGTCTCTCGTTGGTTCCGCGTCTTCCCGTTCATCCTCAGGACAGATTGCAACCTGTACAATCAGGAGGTTAAAGGTGCTGATTCTCCAAGTAGGGAGATGGTTAGTCAAGCAGCTGGAATGGTGAACCCGAGCACAAGGAGAGGAGAAATGAGGTGCGTTTTAGAAACCTTTCCCGATCTCATGGCATACCATCTTCTGGGTTTCCCATGCATGTTTTGATGTAGGAAGATGCCCTTGTACCTGGAGATTTGAGACCCATGGGGTGTGTTCCCCGCAGTGTTACTTTAAAGTATCTGCGTTTGCTCACCCAACCTCACCAATCCTCTCAGCCCCAAGAGTGTCCAGCCTTATGTCTCATCCAGCTGTGGGTCTAGATATGGTCAATCCAGGTTGCATCAGAGACCCTGAACGGATTTTGTAAGAATTTCTCTCTCTTTCACTGTCTTTGTTTTGTGGGTTTTTTAAAGTAATTTATGTTTAGAATCAGGCTTGGCTGCTTTTCCCTGCTGTGTTGATGCCGCTTTACACCCTCTTGATTCACTTGCAGAGAGATATCGATACATAGGTTTTCAGATTCTTACTAGTCAGATATATTCTTGTGTGGTGTCTAGGGTGTGTTGAGTCCAGTTCACTGAGCAGGGAGTAGGCCTTGTCTATTACATATTTGGCTTATGGAGCGGTGTCTGAGCTATTTTCAAACCCTTGTTTTATGCATCACCCCACCTCACCTTTCCCGTTAAGCAGCCATAGTGTGTCTTCTAAAGGTGTGACTCTGTTCTGTTTTGTAATTCAGTTCAAGTGTAGCCATTTTGACATTCCCTCTATAAGCGATATCTTAGGATAAGTGTCTTTTTCTGTGTGACTTATTTCACTTAGAATCATCGTACCTAAATCCACACATCATGCTGCTAACTAGCCTTATGACATTGATTTCATGGCTGAGTGATATTCCATTGTGCCAAGTACCACCATTTCTTTATCCTTTTTTCTCTTTCCTGGGATATTGAAGGTGTACCGAATCGGAGGTTCTTGGAAACAGAGCAGCCGTAAACTTTAGGGTGCCTGTGTCTTGTTGATTTTTAGTTTTCCCAATTTATACGCCCATGAGTGGAAGTGCCCTATGCTCTCTATGCTGTGTTTATTACTTGTTTCAGGACACACCGTACTCTTCTCCAGAGTGCCTGTTGGCAATTTACATCCCGCCCATCAGCGTAGCAAGGATCCCATGTCTCCATGGCCTGTCCTGCTTTTCTGGTTTTTACACTTTGTTCAGCATGGCCCTTTTGACCGAGGGCAAGCGAGACTTCTTTGTAGCGCTGATTTGCCCTTCCGGCTTGCTTGGTTGGCCAAAAAGGGCGTATGCGTTTTTTCCTGAATATATTCAGGAAAAAACGCATACGCCCTTTTTGGCCAAGGGCATCATTGTCAACGTTTTGCCGCTTTTCATGTGCTTTAAAGGCGAGTCGAATCTACCTCCTGAAATCTGTTTCCTGCAAATCTGCCTTGCTTTCAAATCCTCTTCGTTGCCTTCCCTCAATATATTTGTGGACGAGAGTTCTCATTTATAACTCTGCACGTTTGTGAATTGCAGTGCCCCTGAGCTCCATTTGTCTCCTCGCTTTTTTGGGAGCTGGCCGCAAAAGCGCAGGATTGCTTCAGGCCCTATTTTGGTTCTGGGGGGCAGGCTGAGCCTGTGGTTCATTCTTCTTCCTGATGGGAAAATGGAGTGACCTGTGCCTGTCCCAACACCTAGGGCTAGTCTTCCGTTGGTTCCCCGTCTTCCCGTTCATCCTCAGGGCAAATTGCAACCTGGACGAAACAGTAGGTTAAAGGTGCTGATTCTCCAAGTAGGGAGATGGTTAGTCAAGTGGCTGGAATGGCGAACCCGAGCACAAGGAGAGGAGAAATGAGGTGCGTTTTAGAAACCTTTCCCGATCTCACGGCATACCATCTTCTGGGTTTCCCATGCATGTTTTGATGTAGGAAGATGCCCTTGTACCTGGAGATTTGAGACCCATGGGGTGGGTACCCCGCGGTATTACTTTAAAGTATCTGCATTTGCTCACCCAACCTCACCAATCCTCTCAGCCCCAAGAGTGTCCAGCCTTATGTCTCATCCAGCTGTGGGTCTAGATATGGTCAATCCAGGTTGCATCAGAGACCCTGAACGGATTTTGTAAGAATTTCTCTCTCTTTCACTGTCTTTGCTTTGTGGGTTTTTTAAAGTAATGTATGTTTAGAATGGGGTTTGGCTGCTTTTCCCTGCTGTGTTGATGCCGCTTTACACCCTCTTGATTCACTTGCAGAGAGATATCGATACATAGGTTTTCAGATTCATACTAGTCAGATATATTCTTGTGCGGTGACTAGGGGGTGTTGAGTCAGTTCACTGAGCAGGGAGTAGGCCTTGTCTATTACATATTTGGCTTATGGAGCGGTGTCTGAGCTATTTTCAAACCCTTGTTTTATGCATCACCCCACCTCACCTTTCCCGTTAAGCAGCCATAGTGTGTCTTCTAAAGGTGTGACTCTGTTCTGTTTTGTAATTCAGTTCAAGTGTAGCCATTTTGACATTCCCTCTATAAGCGATATCTTAGGATAAGTGTCTTTTTCTGTGTGACTTATTTCACTTAGAATCATCGTACCTAAATCCACACATCATGCTGCTAACTAGCCTTATGACATTGATTTCATGGCTGAGTGATATTCCATTGTGCCAAGTACCACCATTTCTTTATCCTTTTTTCTCTTTCCTGGGATATTGAAGGTGTACCGAAGCGGAGGTTCTTGGAAACAGAGCAGCCGTAAACTTTAGGGTGCCTGTGTCTTGTTGATTTTTAGTTTTCCCAATTTATACGCCCATGAGTGGAAGTGCCCTATGCTCTCTATGCTGTGTTTATTACTTGTTTCAGGACACACCGTACTCTTCTCCAGAGTGCCTGTTGGCAATTTACATCCCGCCCATCAGCGTAGCAAGGATCCCATGTCTCCATGGCCTGTCCTGCTTTTCTGGTTTTTACACTTTGTTCAGCATGGCCCTTTTGACCGAGGGCAAGCGAGACTTCTTTGTAGCGCTGATTTGCCCTTCCGGCTTGCTTGGTTGGCCAAAAAGGGCGTATGCGTTTTTTCCTGAATATATTCAGGAAAAAACGCATACGCCCTTTTTGGCCAAGGGCATCATTGTCAACGTTTTGCCGCTTTTCATGTGCTTTAAAGGCGAGTCGAATCTACCTCCTGAAATCTGTTTCCTGCAAATCTGCCTTGCTTTCAAATCCTCTTCGTTGCCTTCCCTCAATATATTTGTGGACGAGAGTTCTCATTTATAACTCTGCACGTTTGTGAATTGCAGTGCCCCTGAGCTCCATTTGTCTCCTCGCTTTTTTGGGAGCTGGCCGCAAAAGCGCAGGATTGCTTCAGGCCCTATTTTGGTTCTGGGGGGCAGGCTGAGCCTGTGGTTCATTCTTCTTCCTGATGGGAAAATGGAGTGACCTATGCCTGTCCCAACACCTAGGGCTCGTTTCTCGTTGGTTCCGCGTCTTCCCGTTCATCCTCAGGACAAATTGCAACCTGTACAATCAGGAGGTTAAAGGTGCTGATTCTCCAAGTAGGGAGATGGTTAGTCAAGCGGCTGGAATGGCGAACCCGAGCACAAGGAGAGGAGAAATGAGGTGCGTTTTAGAAACCTTTCCCGATCTCATGGCATACCATCTTCTGGGTTTCCCATGCATGTTTTGATGTAGGAAGATGCCCTTGTACCTGGAGATTTGAGACCCATGGGGTGTGTTCCCCGCAGTGTTACTTTAAAGTATCTGCGTTTGCTCACCCAACCTCACCAATCCTCTCAGCCCCAAGAGTGTCCAGCCTTATGTCTCATCCAGCTGTGGGTCTAGATATGGTCAATCCAGGTTGCATCATAGACCCTGAACGGATTTTGTAAGAATTTCTCTCTCTTTCACTGTCTTTGTTTTGTGGGTTTTTTAAAGTAATTTATGTTTAGAATCGGGCTTGGCTGCTTTTCCCTGCTGTGTTGATGCCGCTTTACACCCTCTTGATTCACTTGCAGAGAGATATCGATACATAGGTTTTCAGATTCTTACTAGTAAGATATATTCTTGTGTGGTGTCTAGGGTGTGTTGAGTCCAGTTCACTGAGCAGGGAGTAGGCCTTGTCTATTACATATTTGGCTTACGGAGCGGTGTCTGAGCTAATTTCAAACCCTTGTTTTATGCATCACCCCACCTCACCTTTCCCGTTAAGCAGCCATAGTGTGTCTTCTAAAGGTGTGACTCTGTTCTGTTTTGTAATTCAGTTCAAGTGTAGCGATTTTGACATTCCCTCTATAAGCGATATCTTAGGATAAGTGTCTTTTTCTGTGTGACTTATTTCACTTAGAATCATCGTACCTAAATCCACACATCATGCTGCTAACTAGCCTTATGACATTGATTTCATGGCTGAGTGATATTCCATTGTGCCAAGTACCACCATTTCTTTATCCATTTTTCTCTTTCCTGGGATTTTGAAGGTGTACCGAAGCGGAGGTTCTTGGAAACAGAGCAGCCGTAAACTTTAGGGTGCCTGTGTCTTGTTGATTTTTAGTTTTCCCAATTTATACGCCCATGAGTGGAAGTGCCCTATGCTCTCTATGCTGTGTTTATTACTTGTTTCAGGACACACCGTACTCTTCTCCAGAGTGCCTGTTGGCAATTTACATCCCGCCCATCAGCGTAGCAAGGATCCCATGTCTCCACGGCCTGTCCTGCTTTTCTGGTTTTTACACTTTGTTCAGCATGGCCCTTTTGACCGAGGGCAAGCGAGACTTCTTTGTAGCGCTGATTTGCCCTTCCGGCTTGCTTGGTTGGCCAAAAAGGGCGTATGCGTTTTTTCCTGAATATATTCAGGAAAAAACGCATACGCCCTTTTTGGCCAAGGGCATCATTGTCAACGTTTTGCCGCTTTTCATGTGCTTTAAAGGCGAGTCGAATCTACCTCCTGAAATCTGTTTCCTGCAAATCTGCCTTGCTTTCAAATCCTCTTCGTTGCCTTCCCTCAATATATTTGTGGACGAGAGTTCTCATTTATAACTCTGCACGTTTGTGAATTGCAGTGCCCCTGAGCTCCATTTGTCTCCTCGCTTTTTTGGGAGCTGGCCGCAAAAGCGCAGGATTGCTTCAGGCCCTATTTTGGTTCTGGGGTGCAGGCTGAGCCTGTGGTTCATTCTTCTTCCTGATGGGAAAATGGAGTGACCTATGCCTGTCCCAACACCTAGGGCTCGTCTCTCGTTGGTTCCGCGTCTTCCCGTTCATCCTCAGGACAAATTGCAACCTGTACAATCAGGAGGTTAAAGGTGCTGATTCTCCAAGTAGGGAGATGGTTAGTCAAGCGGCTGGAATGGCGAACCCGAGCACAAGGAGAGGAGAAATGAGGTGCGTTTTAGAAACCTTTCCCGATCTCATGGCATACCATCTTCTGGGTTTCCCATGCATGTTTTGATGTAGGAAGATGCCCTTGTACCTGGAGATTTGAGACCCATGGGGTGTGTTCCCCGCAGTGTTACTTTAAAGTATCTGCGTTTGCTCACCCAACCTCACCAATCCTCTCAGCCCCAAGAGTGTCCAGCCTTATGTCTCATCCAGCTGTGGGTCTAGATATGGTCAATCCAGGTTGCATCATAGACCCTGAACGGATTTTGTAAGAATTTCTCTCTCTTTCACTGTCTTTGTTTTGTGGGTTTTTTAAAGTAATTTATGTTGAGAATCGGGCTTGGCTGCTTTTCCCTGCTGTGTTGATGCCGCTTTACACCCTCTTGATTCACTTGCAGAGAGATATCGATACATAGGTTTTCAGATTCTTACTAGTAAGATATATTCTTGTGTGGTGTCTAGGGTGTGTTGAGTCCAGTTCACTGAGCAGGGAGTAGGCCTTGTCTATTACATATTTGGCTTACGGAGCGGTGTCTGAGCTAATTTCAAACCCTTGTTTTATGCATCACCCCACCTCACCTTTCCCGTTAAGCAGCCATAGTGTGTCTTCTAAAGGTGTGACTCTGTTCTGTTTTGTAATTCAGTTCAAGTGTAGCGATTTTGACATTCCCTCTATAAGCGATATCTTAGGATAAGTGTCTTTTTCTGTGTGACTTATTTCACTTAGAATCATCGTACCTAAATCCACACATCATGCTGCTAACTAGCCTTATGACATTGATTTCATGGCTGAGTGATATTCCATTGTGCCAAGTACCACCATTTCTTTATCCATTTTTCTCTTTCCTGGGATTTTGAAGGTGTACCGAAGCGGAGGTTCTTGGAAACTGAGCAGCCGTAAACTTTAGGGTGCCTGTGTCTTGTTGATTTTTAGTTTTCCCAATTTATACGCCCATGAGTGGAAGTGCCCTATGCTCTCTACGCTGTGTTTATTACTTGTTTCAGGACACACCGTACTCTTCTCCAGAGTGCCTGTTGGCAATTTACGTCCCGCCCATCAGCGTAGCAAGGCTCCCATGTCTCCATGGCCTGTCCTGCTTTTCTGGTTTTTACACTTTGTTCAGCATGGCCCTTTTGACCGAGGGCAAGCGAGACTTCTTTGTAGCGCTTATTTGCCCTTCCGGCCTGCTTGGTTGGCCAAAAAGGGCGTATGCGTTTTTTCCTGAATATATTCAGGAAAAAACGCATACGCCCTTTTTGGCCAAGGGCATCATTGTCAACATTTTGCCGCTTTTCATGTGCTTTAAAGGCGAGTCGAATCTACCTCCTGAAATCTGTTTCCTGCAAATCTGCCTTGCTTTCAAATCCTCTTCATTGCCTTCCCTCAATATATTTGTGGACGAGAGTTCTCATTTATAACTCTGCACGTTTGTGAATTGCAGTGCCCCTGAGCTCCATTTGTCTCCTCGCTTTTTTGGGAGCTGGCCGCAAAAGCGCAGGATTGCTTCAGGCCCTATTTTGGTTCTGGGGGGCAGGCTGAGCCTGTGGTTCATTCTTTTTCCTGATGGGAAAATGGAGTGACCTGTGCCTGTCCCAACACCTAGGGCTAGTCTTCCGTTGGTTCCCCGTCTTCCCGTTCATCCTCAGGGCAAATTGCAACCTGGACGAAACAGTAGGTTAAAGGTGCTGATTCTCCAAGTAGGGAGATGGTTAGTCAAGTGGCTGGAATGGCGAACCCGAGCACAAGGAGAGGAGAAATGAGGTGCGTTTTAGAAACCTTTCCCGATCTCACGGCATACCATCTTCTGGGTTTCCCATGCGTGTTTTGATGTAGGAAGATGCCCTTGTACCTGGAGATTTGAGACCCATGGGGTGGGTACCCCGCGGTATTACTTTAAAGTATCTGCATTTGCTCACCCAACCTCACCAATCCTCTCAGCCCCAAGAGTGTCCAGCCTTATGTCTCATCCAGCTGTGGGTCTAGATATGGTCAATCCAGGTTGCATCAGAGACCCTGAACGGATTTTGTAAGAATTTCTCTCTCTTTCACTGTCTTTGCTTTGTGGGTTTTTTAAAGTAATGTATGTTTAGAATGGGGTTTGGCTGCTTTTCCCTGCTGTGTTGATGCCGCTTTACACCCTCTTGATTCACTTACAGAGAGATATCGATACATAGGTTTTCAGATTCATACTAGTCAGATATATTCTTGTGCGGTGACTAGGGGGTGTTGAGTCAGTTCACTGAGCAGGGAGTAGGCCTTGTCTATTACATATTTGGCTTATGGAGCGGTGTCTGAGCTAATTTCAAACCCTTGTTTTATGCATCACCCCACCTCACCTTTCCCGTTAAGCAGCCATAGTGTGTCTTCTAAAGGTGTGACTCTGTTCTGTTTTGTAATTCAGTTCAAGTGTAGCCATTTTGACATTCCATCTATAAGCGATATCTTAGGATAAGTGTCTTTTTCTGTGTGACTTATTTCACTTAGAATCATCGTACCTAAATCCACACATCATGCTGCTAACTAGCCTTATGACATTGATTTCATGGCTGAGTGATATTCCATTGTGCCAAGTACCACCATTTCTTTATCCTTTTTTCTCTTTCCTGGGATATTGAAGGTGTACCGAAGCGGAGGTTCTTGGAAACAGAGCAGCCGTAAACTTTAGGGTGCCTGTGTCTTGTTGATTTTTAGTTTTCCCAATTTATACGCCCATGAGTGGAAGTGCCCTATGCTCTCTATGCTGTGTTTATTACTTGTTTCAGGACACACCGTACTCTTCTCCAGAGTGCCTGTTGGCAATTTACATCCCGCCCATCAGCGTAGCAAGGATCCCATGTCTCCATGGCCTGTCCTGCTTTTCTGGTTTTTACACTTTGTTCAGCATGGCCCTTTTGACCGAGGGCAAGCGAGACTTCTTTGTAGCGCTGATTTGCCCTTCCGGCTTGCTTGGTTGGCCAAAAAGGGCGTATGCGTTTTTTCCTGAATATATTCAGGAAAAAACGCATACGCCCTTTTTGGCCAAGGGCATCATTGTCAACGTTTTGCCGCTTTTCATGTGCTTTAAAGGCGAGTCGAATCTACCTCCTGAAATCTGTTTCCTGCAAATCTGCCTTGCTTTCAAATCCTCTTCGTTGCCTTCCCTCAATATATTTGTGGACGAGAGTTCTCATTTATAACTCTGCACGTTTGTGAATTGCAGTGCCCCTGAGCTCCATTTGTCTCCTCGCTTTTTTGGGAGCTGGCCGCAAAAGCGCAGGATTGCTTCAGGCCCTATTTTGGTTCTGGGGGGCAGGCTGAGCCTGTGGTTCATTCTTCTTCCTGATGGGAAAATGGAGTGACCTATGCCTGTCCCAACACCTAGGGCTCGTCTCTCGTTGGTTCCGCGTCTTCCCGTTCATCCTCAGGACAAATTGCAACCTGTACAATCAGGAGGTTAAAGGTGCTGATTCTCCAAGTAGGGAGATGGTTAGTCAAGCGGCTGGAATGGCGAACCCGAGCACAAGGAGAGGAGAAATGAGGTGCGTTTTAGAAACCTTTCCCGATCTCATGGCATACCATCTTCTGGGTTTCCCATGCATGTTTTGATGTAGGAAGATGCCCTTGTACCTGGAGATTTGAGACCCATGGGGTGTGTTCCCCGCAGTGTTACTTTAAAGTATCTGCGTTTGCTCACCCAACCTCACCAATCCTCTCAGCCCCAAGAGTGTCCAGCCTTATGTCTCATCCAGCTGTGGGTCTAGATATGGTCAATCAAGGTTGCATCAGAGACCCTGAACGGATTTTGTAAGAATTTCTCTCTCTTTCACTGTCTTTGTTTTGTGGGTTTTTTAAAGTAGTTTATGTTTAGAATCGGGCTTGGCTGCTTTTCCCTGCTGTGTTGATGTCGCTTTACACCCTATTGATTCACTTGCAGAGAGATATCGATACATAGGTTTTCAGATTCTTACTAGTCAGATATATTCTTGTGTGGTGACTAGGGTGTGTTGAGTCCAGTTCACTGAGCAGGGAGTAGGCCTTGTCTATTACATATTTGGCTTATGGAGCGGTGTCTGAGCTAATTTCAAACCCTTGTTTTATGCATCACCCCACCTCACCTTTCCCGTTAAGCAGCCATAGTGTGTCTTCTAAAGGTGTGACTCTGTTCTGTTTTGTAATTCAGTTCAAGTGTAGCGATTTTGACATTCCCTCTATAAGCGATATCTTAGGATAAGTGTCTTTTTCTGTGTGACTTATTTCACTTAGAATCATCGTATCTAAATCCACTCATCATGCTGCTAACTAGCCTTATGACATTGATTTCATGGCAGAGTGATATTCCATTGTGCCAAGTACCACCATTTCTTTATCCATTTTTCTCTTTCCTGGGATATTGAAGGTGTACCGAAGCGGAGGTTCTTGGAAACAGAGCAGCCGTAAACTTTAGGGTGCCTGTGTCTTGTTGATTCTTAGTTTTCCCAATTTATACGCCCATGAGTGGAAGTGCCCTATGCTCTCTACGCTGTGTTTATTACTTGTTTCAGGACACACCGTACTCTTCTCCAGAGTGCCTGTTGGCAATTTACATCCCGCCCATCAGCGTAGCAAGGCTCCCATGTCTCCATGGCCTGTCCTGCTTTTCTGGTTTTTACACTTTGTTCAGCATGGCCCTTTTGACCGAGGGCAAGCGAGACTTCTTTGTAGCGCTGATTTGCCCTTCCGGCTTGCTTGGTTGGCCAAAAAGGGCGTATGCGTTTTTTCCTGAATATATTCAGGAAAAAACGCATACGCCCTTTTTGGCCAAGGGCATCATTGTCAACGTTTTGCCGCTTTTCATGTGCTTTAAAGGCGAGTCGAATCTACCTCCTGAAATCTGTTTCCTGCAAATCTGCCTTGCTTTCAAATCCTCTTCGTTGCCTTCCCTCAATATATTTGTGGACGAGAGTTCTCATTTATAACTCTGCACGTTTGTGAATTGCAGTGCCCCTGAGCTCCATTTGTCTCCTCGCTTTTTTGGGAGCTGGCCGCAAAAGCGCAGGATTGCTTCAGGCCCTATTTTGGTTCTGGGGGGCAGGCTGAGCCTGTGGTTCATTCTTCTTCCTGATGGGAAAATGGAGTGACCTGTGCCTGTCCCAACACCTAGGGCTCGTCTCTCGTTGGTTCCGCGTCTTCCCGTTCATCCTCAGGACAAATTGCAACCTGTACAATCAGGAGGTTAAAGGTGCTGATTCTCCAAGTAGGGAGATGGTTAGTCAAGCGGCTGGAATGGCGAACCCGAGCACAAGGAGAGGAGAAATGAGGTGCGTTTTAGAAACCTTTCCCGATCTCATGGCATACCATCTTCTGGGTTTCCCATGCATGTTTTGATGTAGGAAGATGCCCTTGTACCTGGAGATTTGAGACCCATGGGGTGTGTTCCCCGCAGTGTTACTTTAAAGTATCTGCGTTTGCTCACCCAACCTCACCAATCCTCTCAGCCCCAAGAGTGTCCAGCCTTATGTCTCATCCAGCTGTGGGTCTAGATATGGTCAATCCAGGTTGCATCAGAGACCCTGAACGGATTTTGTAAGAATTTCTCTCTCTTTCACTGTCTTTGTTTTGTGGGTTTTTTAAAGTAGTTTATGTTTAGAATCGGGCTTGGCTGCTTTTCCCTGCTGTGTTGATGTCGCTTTACACCCTATTGATTCACTTGCAGAGAGATATCGATACATAGGTTTTCAGATTCTTACTAGTCAGATATATTCTTGTGTGGTGACTAGGGTGTGTTGAGTCCAGTTCACTGAGCAGGGAGTAGGCCTTGTCTATTACATATTTGGCTTATGGAGCGGTGTCTGAGCTAATTTCAAACCCTTGTTTTATGCATCACCCCACCTCACCTTTCCCGTTAAGCAGCCATAGTGTGTCTTCTAAAGGTGTGACTCTGTTCTGTTTTGTAATTCAGTTCAAGTGTAGCGATTTTGACATTCCCTCTATAAGCGATATCTTAGGATAAGTGTCTTTTTCTGTGTGACTTATTTCACTTAGAATCATCGTATCTAAATCCACTCATCATGCTGCTAACTAGCCTTATGACATTGATTTCATGGCAGAGTGATATTCCATTGTGCCAAGTACCACCATTTCTTTATCCATTTTTCTCTTTCCTGGGATATTGAAGGTGTACCGAAGCGGAGGTTCTTGGAAACAGAGCAGCCGTAAACTTTAGGGTGCCTGTGTCTTGTTGATTCTTAGTTTTCCCAATTTATACGCCCATGAGTGGAAGTGCCCTATGCTCTCTACGCTGTGTTTATTACTTGTTTCAGGACACACCGTACTCTTCTCCAGAGTGCCTGTTGGCAATTTACATCCCGCCCATCAGCGTAGCAAGGATCCCATGTCTCCATGGCCTGTCCTGCTTTTCTGGTTTTTACACTTTGTTCAGCATGGCCCTTTTGACCGAGGGCAAGCGAGACTTCTTTGTAGCGCTGATTTGCCCTTCCGGCTTGCTTGGTTGGCCAAAAAGGGCGTATGCGTTTTTTCCAGAATATATTCAGGAAAAAACGCATACGCCCTTTTTGGCCAAGGGCATCATTGTCAACGTTTTGCCGCTTTTCATGTGCTTTAAAGGCGAGTCGAATCTACCTCCTGAAATCTGTTTCCTGCAAATCTGCCTTGCTTTCAAATCCTCTTCGTTGCCTTCCCTCAATATATTTGTGGACGAGAGTTCTCATTTATAACTCTGCACGTTTGTGAATTGCACTGCCCCTGAGCTCCATTTGTCTCCTCGCTTTTTTGGGAGCTGGCCGCAAAAGCGCAGGATTGCTTCAGGCCCTATTTTGGTTCTGGGGGGCAGGCTGAGCCTGTGGTTCATTCTTCTTCCTGATGGGAAAATGGAGTGACCTATGCCTGTCCCAACACCTAGGGCTCGTCTCTCGTTGGTTCCGCGTCTTCCCGTTCATCCTCAGGACAAATTGCAACCTGTACAATCAGGAGGTTAAAGGTGCTGATTCTCCAAGTAGGGAGATGGTTAGTCAAGCGGCTGGAATGGCGAACCCGAGCACAAGGAGAGGAGAAATGAGGTGCGTTTTAGAAACCTTTCCCGATCTCATGGCATACCATCTTCTGGGTTTCCCATGCATGTTTTGATGTAGGAAGATGCCCTTGTACCTGGAGATTTGAGACCCATGGGGTGTGTTCCCCGCAGTGTTACTTTAAAGTATCTGCGTTTGCTCACCCAACCTCACCAATCCTCTCAGCCCCAAGAGTGTCCAGCCTTATGTCTCATCCAGCTGTGGGTCTAGATATGGTCAATCCAGGTTGCATCAGAGACCCTGAACGGATTTTGTAAGAATTTCTCTCTCTTTCACTGTCTTTGTTTTGTGGGTTTTTTAAAGTAGTTTATGTTTAGAATCGGGCTTGGCTGCTTTTCCCTGCTGTGTTGATGTCGCTTTACACCCTATTGATTCACTTGCAGAGAGATATCGATACATAGGTTTTCAGATTCTTACTAGTCAGATATATTCTTGTGTGGTGACTAGGGTGTGTTGAGTCCAGTTCACTGAGCAGGGAGTAGGCCTTGTCTATTACATATTTGGCTTATGGAGCGGTGTCTGAGCTAATTTCAAACCCTTGTTTTATGCATCACCCCACCTCACCTTTCCCGTTAAGCAGCCATAGTGTGTCTTCTAAAGGTGTGACTCTGTTCTGTTTTGTAATTCAGTTCAAGTGTAGCGATTTTGACATTCCCTCTATAAGCGATATCTTAGGATAAGTGTCTTTTTCTGTGTGACTTATTTCACTTAGAATCATCGTATCTAAATCCACTCATCATGCTGCTAACTAGCCTTATGACATTGATTTCATGGCAGAGTGATATTCCATTGTGCCAAGTACCACCATTTCTTTATCCATTTTTCTCTTTCCTGGGATATTGAAGGTGTACCGAAGCGGAGGTTCTTGGAAACAGAGCAGCCGTAAACTTTAGGGTGCCTGTGTCTTGTTGATTCTTAGTTTTCCCAATTTATACGCCCATGAGTGGAAGTGCCCTATGCTCTCTACGCTGTGTTTATTACTTGTTTCAGGACACACCGTACTCTTCTCCAGAGTGCCTGTTGGCAATTTACATCCCGCCCATCAGCGTAGCAAGGCTCCCATGTCTCCATGGCCTGTCCTGCTTTTCTGGTTTTTACACTTTGTTCAGCATGGCCCTTTTGACCGAGGGCAAGCGAGACTTCTTTGTAGCGCTGATTTGCCCTTCCGGCTTGCTTGGTTGGCCAAAAAGGGCGTATGCGTTTTTTCCTGAATATATTCAGGAAAAAACGCATACGCCCTTTTTGGCCAAGGGCATCATTGTCAACGTTTTGCCGCTTTTCATGTGCTTTAAAGGCGAGTCGAATCTACCTCCTGAAATCTGTTTCCTGCAAATCTGCCTTGCTTTCAAATCCTCTTCGTTGCCTTCCCTCAATATATTTGTGGACGAGAGTTCTCATTTATAACTCTGCACGTTTGTGAATTGCAGTGCCCCTGAGCTCCATTTGTCTCCTCGCTTTTTTGGGAGCTGGCCGCAAAAGCGCAGGATTGCTTCAGGCCCTATTTTGGTTCTGGGGGGCAGGCTGAGCCTGTGGTTCATTCTTCTTCCTGATGGGAAAATGGAGTGACCTGTGCCTGTCCCAACACCTAGGGCTCGTCTCTCGTTGGTTCCGCGTCTTCCCGTTCATCCTCAGGACAAATTGCAACCTGTACAATCAGGAGGTTAAAGGTGCTGATTCTCCAAGTAGGGAGATGGTTAGTCAAGCGGCTGGAATGGCGAACCCGAGCACAAGGAGAGGAGAAATGAGGTGCGTTTTAGAAACCTTTCCCGATCTCATGGCATACCATCTTCTGGGTTTCCCATGCATGTTTTGATGTAGGAAGATGCCCTTGTACCTGGAGATTTGAGACCCATGGGGTGTGTTCCCCGCAGTGTTACTTTAAAGTATCTGCGTTTGCTCACCCAACCTCACCAATCCTCTCAGCCCCAAGAGTGTCCAGCCTTATGTCTCATCCAGCTGTGGGTCTAGATATGGTCAATCCAGGTTGCATCAGAGACCCTGAACGGATTTTGTAAGAATTTCTCTCTCTTTCACTGTCTTTGTTTTGTGGGTTTTTTAAAGTAGTTTATGTTTAGAATCGGGCTTGGCTGCTTTTCCCTGCTGTGTTGATGTCGCTTTACACCCTATTGATTCACTTGCAGAGAGATATCGATACATAGGTTTTCAGATTCTTACTAGTCAGATATATTCTTGTGTGGTGACTAGGGTGTGTTGAGTCCAGTTCACTGAGCAGGGAGTAGGCCTTGTCTATTACATATTTGGCTTATGGAGCGGTGTCTGAGCTAATTTCAAACCCTTGTTTTATGCATCACCCCACCTCACCTTTCCCGTTAAGCAGCCATAGTGTGTCTTCTAAAGGTGTGACTCTGTTCTGTTTTGTAATTCAGTTCAAGTGTAGCGATTTTGACATTCCCTCTATAAGCGATATCTTAGGATAAGTGTCTTTTTCTGTGTGACTTATTTCACTTAGAATCATCGTATCTAAATCCACTCATCATGCTGCTAACTAGCCTTATGACATTGATTTCATGGCAGAGTGATATTCCATTGTGCCAAGTACCACCATTTCTTTATCCATTTTTCTCTTTCCTGGGATATTGAAGGTGTACCGAAGCGGAGGTTCTTGGAAACAGAGCAGCCGTAAACTTTAGGGTGCCTGTGTCTTGTTGATTCTTAGTTTTCCCAATTTATACGCCCATGAGTGGAAGTGCCCTATGCTCTCTACGCTGTGTTTATTACTTGTTTCAGGACACACCGTACTCTTCTCCAGAGTGCCTGTTGGCAATTTACATCCCGCCCATCAGCGTAGCAAGGATCCCATGTCTCCATGGCCTGTCCTGCTTTTCTGGTTTTTACACTTTGTTCAGCATGGCCCTTTTGACCGAGGGCAAGCGAGACTTCTTTGTAGCGCTGATTTGCCCTTCCGGCTTGCTTGGTTGGCCAAAAAGGGCGTATGCGTTTTTTCCAGAATATATTCAGGAAAAAACGCATACGCCCTTTTTGGCCAAGGGCATCATTGTCAACGTTTTGCCGCTTTTCATGTGCTTTAAAGGCGAGTCGAATCTACCTCCTGAAATCTGTTTCCTGCAAATCTGCCTTGCTTTCAAATCCTCTTCGTTGCCTTCCCTCAATATATTTGTGGACGAGAGTTCTCATTTATAACTCTGCACGTTTGTGAATTGCACTGCCCCTGAGCTCCATTTGTCTCCTCGCTTTTTTGGGAGCTGGCCGCAAAAGCGCAGGATTGCTTCAGGCCCTATTTTGGTTCTGGGGGGCAGGCTGAGCCTGTGGTTCATTCTTCTTCCTGATGGGAAAATGGAGTGACCTATGCCTGTCCCAACACCTAGGGCTCGTCTCTCGTTGGTTCCGCGTCTTCCCGTTCATCCTCAGGACAAATTGCAACCTGTACAATCAGGAGGTTAAAGGTGCTGATTCTCCAAGTAGGGAGATGGTTAGTCAAGCGGCTGGAATGGCGAACCCGAGCACAAGGAGAGGAGAAATGAGGTGCGTTTTAGAAACATTTCCCGATCTCATGGCATACCATCTTCTGGGTTTCCCATGCATGTTTTGATGTAGGAAGATGCCCTTGTACCTGGAGATTTGAGACCCATGGGGTGTGTTCCCCGCAGTGTTACTTTAAAGTATCTGCGTTTGCTCACCCAACCTCACCAATCCTCTCAGCCCCAAGAGTGTCCAGCCTTATGTCTCATCCAGCTGTGGGTCTAGATATGGTCAATCCAGGTTGCATCAGAGACCCTGAACGGATTTTGTAAGAATTTCTCTGTCTTTCACTGTCTTTGTTTTGTGGGTTTTTTAAAGTAGTTTATGTTTAGAATCGGGCTTGGCTGCTTTTCACTGCTGTGTTGATGCCGCTTTACACCCTCTTGATTCACTTGCAGAGAGATATCGATACATAGGTTTTCAGATTCTTACTAGTCAGATATATTCTTGTGTGGTGACTAGGGTGTGTTGAGTCCAGTTCACTGAGCAGGGAGTAGGCCTTGTCTATTACATATTTGGCTTATGGAGCGGTCTCTGAGCTAATTTCAAACCCTTGTTTTATGCATCACCCCACCTCACCTTTCCCGTTAAGCAGCCATAGTGTGTCTTCTAAAGGTGTGACTCTGTTCTGTTTTGTAATTCAGTTCAAGTGTAGCGATTTTGACATTCCCTCTATAAGCGATATCTTAGGATAAGTGTCTTTTTCTGTGTGACTTATTTCACTTAGAATCATCGTATCTAAATCCACTCATCATGCTGCTAACTAGCCTTATGACATTGATTTCATGGCAGAGTGATATTCCATTGTGCCAAGTACCACGATTTCTTTATCCATTTTTCTCTTTCCTGGGATATTGAAGGTGTACCGAAGCGGAGGTTCTTGGAAACAGAGCAGCCGTAAACTTTAGGGTGCCTGTGTCTTGTTGATTTTTAGTTTTCCCAATTTATACGCCCTTGAGTGGAAGTGCCCTATGCTCTCTACGCTGTGTTTATTACTTGTTTCAGGACACACCGTACTCTTCTCCAGAGTGCCTGTTGGCAATTTACATCCCGCCCATCAGCGTAACAAGGCTCCCATGTCTCCATGGCCTGTCCTGCTTTTCTGGTTTTTACACTTTGTTCAGCATGGCCCTTTTGACCGAGGGCAAGCGAGACTTCTTTGTAGCGCTGATTTGCCCTTCCGGCTTGCTTGGTTGGCCAAAAAGGGCGTATGCGTTTTTTCCTGAATATATTCAGGAAAAACCGCATACGCCCTTTTTGGCCAAGGGCATCATTGTCAACGTTTTGCCGCTTTTCATGTGCTTTAAAGGCGAGTCGAATCTACCTCCTGAAATCTGTTTCCTGCAAATCTGCCTTGCTTTCAAATCCTCTTCGTTGCCTTCCCTCAATATATTTGTGGACGAGAGTTCTCATTTATAACTCTGCACGTTTGTGAATTGCAGTGCCCCTGAGCTCCATTTGTCTCCTCGCTTTTTTGGGAGCTGGCCGCAAAAGCGCAGGATTGCTTCAGGCCCTATTTTGGTTCTGGGGGGCAGGCTGAGCCTGTGGTTCATTCTTCTTCCTGATGGGAAAATGGAGTGACCTGTGCCTGTCCCAACACCTAGGGCTAGTCTTCCGTTGGTTCCCCGTCTTCCCGTTCATCCTCAGGGCAAATTGCAACCTGGACGAAACAGTAGGTTAAAGGTGCTGATTCTCCAAGTAGGGAGATGGTTAGTCAAGTGGCTGGAATGGCGAACCCGAGCACAAGGAGAGGAGAAATGAGGTGCGTTTTAGAAACCTTTCCCGATCTCACGGCATACCATCTTCTGGGTTTCCCATGCATGTTTTGATGTAGGAAGATGCCCTTGTACCTGGAGATTTGAGACCCATGGGGTGGGTACCCCGCGGTATTACTTTAAAGTATCTGCATTTGCTCACCCAACCTCACCAATCCTCTCAGCCCCAAGAGTGTCCAGCCTTATGTCTCATCCAGCTGTGGGTCTAGATATGGTCAATCCAGGTTGCATCAGAGACCCTGAACGGATTTTGTAAGAATTTCTCTCTCTTTCACTGTCTTTGCTTTGTGGGTTTTTTAAAGTAATGTATGTTTAGAATGGGGTTTGGCTGCTTTTCCCTGCTGTGTTTATGCCGCTTTACACCCTCTTGATTCACTTGCAGAGAGATATCAATACATAGGTTTTCAGATTCATACTAGTCAGATATATTCTTGTGCGGTGACTAGGGGGTGTTGAGTCAGTTCACTGAGCAGGGAGTAGGCCTTGTCTATTACATATTTGGCTTATGGAGCGGTGTCTGAGCTATTTTCAAACCCTTGTTTTATGCATCACCCCACCTCACCTTTCCCGTTAAGCAGCCATAGTGTGTCTTCTAAAGGTGTGACTCTGTTCTGTTTTGTAATTCAGTTCAAGTGTAGCGATTTTGACATTCCCTCTATAAGCGATATCTTAGGATAAGTGTCTTTTTCTGTGTGACTTATTTCACTTAGAATCATCGTACCTAAATCCACACATCATGCTGCTAACTAGCCTTATGACATTGATTTCATGGCTGAGTGATATTCCATTGTGCCAAGTACCACCATTTCTTTATCCTTTTTTCTCTTTCCTGGGATATTGAAGGTGTACCGAAGCGGAGGTTCTTGGAAACAGAGCAGCCGTAAACTTTAGGGTGCCTGTGTCTTGTTGATTTTTAGTTTTCCCAATTTATACGCCCATGAGTGGAAGTGCCCTATGCTCTCTACGCTGTGTTTATTACTTGTTTCAGGACACACCGTACTCTTCTCCAGAGTGCCTGTTGGCAATTTACATCCCGCCCATCAGCGTAGCAAGGCTCCCATGTCTCCATGGCCTGTCCTGCTTTTCTGGTTTTTACACTTTGTTCAGCATGGCCCTTTTGACCGAGGGCAAGCGAGACTTCTTTGTAGCGCTGATTTGCCCTTCCGGCTTGCTTGGTTGGCCAAAAAGGGCGTATGCGTTTTTTCCTGAATATATTCAGGAAAAAACGCATACGCCCTTTTTGGCCAAGGGCATCATTGTCAACGTTTTGCCGCTTTTCATGTGCTTTAAAGGCGAGTCGAATCTACCTCCTGAAATCTGTTTCCTGCAAATCTGCCTTGCTTTCAAATCCTCTTCGTTGCCTTCCCTCAATATATTTGTGGACGAGAGTTCTCATTTATAACTCTGCACGTTTGTGAATTGCACTGCCCCTGAGCTCCATTTGTCTCCTCGCTTTTTTGGGAGCTGGCCGCAAAAGCGCAGGATTGCTTCAGGCCCTATTTTGGTTCTGGGGGGCAGGCTGAGCCTGTGGTTCATTCTTCTTCCTGATGGGAAAATGGAGTGACCTATGCCTGTCCCAACACCTAGGGCTCGTCTCTCGTTGGTTCCGCGTCTTCCCGTTCATCCTCAGGACAAATTGCAACCTGTACAATCAGGAGGTTAAAGGTGCTGATTCTCCAAGTAGGGAGATGGTTAGTCAAGCGGCTGGAATGGCGAACCCGAGCACAAGGAGAGGAGAAATGAGGTGCATTTTAGAAACCTTTCCCGATCTCATGGCATACCATCTTCTGGGTTTCCCATGCATGTTTTGATGTAGGAAGATGCCCTTGTACCTGGAGATTTGAGACCCATGGGGTGTGTTCCCCGCAGTGTTACTTTAAAGTATCTGCGTTTGCTCACCCAACCTCACCAATCCTCTCAGCCCCAAGAGTGTCCAGCCTTATGTCTCATCCAGCTGTGGGTCTAGATATGGTCAATCCAGGTTGCATCATAGACCCTGAACGGATTTTGTAAGAATTTCTCTCTCTTTCACTGTCTTTGTTTTGTGGGTTTTTTAAAGTAATTTATGTTTAGAATCGGGCTTGGCTGCTTTTCCCTGCTGTGTTGATGCCACTTTACACCCTCTTGATTCACTTGCAGAGAGATATCGATACATAGGTTTTCAGATTCTTACTAGTAAGATATATTCTTGTGTGGTGTCTAGGGTGTGTTGAGTCCAGTTCACTGAGCAGGGAGTAGGCCTTGTCTATTACATATTTGGCTTACGGAGCGGTGTCTGAGCTAATTTCAAACCCTTGTTTTATGCATCACCCCACCTCACCTTTCCCGTTAAGCAGCCATAGTGTGTCTTCTAAAGGTGTGACTCTGTTCTGTTTTGTAATTCAGTTCAAGTGTAGCGATTTTGACATTCCCTCTATAAGCGATATCTTAGGATAAGTGTCTTTTTCTGTGTGACTTATTTCACTTAGAATCATCGTACCTAAATCCACACATCATGCTGCTAACTAGCCTTATGACATTGATTTCATGGCTGAGTGATATTCCATTGTGCCAAGTACCACCATTTCTTTATCCATTTTTCTCTTTCCTGGGATTTTGAAGGTGTACCGAAGCGGAGGTTCTTGGAAACTGAGCAGCCGTAAACTTTAGGGTGCCTGTGTCTTGTTGATTTTTAGTTTTCCCAATTTATACGCCCATGAGTGGAAGTGCCCTATGCTCTCTACGCTGTGTTTATTACTTGTTTCAGGACACACCGTACTCTTCTCCAGAGTGCCTGTTGGCAATTTACGTCCCGCCCATCAGCGTAGCAAGGCTCCCATGTCTCCATGGCCTGTCCTGCTTTTCTGGTTTTTACACTTTGTTCAGCATGGCCCTTTTGACCGAGGGCAAGCGAGACTTCTTTGTAGCGCTTATTTGCCCTTCCGGCCTGCTTGGTTGGCCAAAAAGGGCGTATGCGTTTTTTCCTGAATATATTCAGGAAAAAACGCATACGCCCTTTTTGGCCAAGGGCATCATTGTCAACATTTTGCCGCTTTTCATGTGCTTTAAAGGCGAGTCGAATCTACCTCCTGAAATCTGTTTCCTGCAAATCTGCCTTGCTTTCAAATCCTCTTCATTGCCTTCCCTCAATATATTTGTGGACGAGAGTTCTCATTTATAACTCTGCACGTTTGTGAATTGCAGTGCCCCTGAGCTCCATTTGTCTCCTCGCTTTTTTGGGAGCTGGCCGCAAAAGCGCAGGATTGCTTCAGGCCCTATTTTGGTTCTGGGGGGCAGGCTGAGCCTGTGGTTCATTCTTTTTCCTGATGGGAAAATGGAGTGACCTGTGCCTGTCCCAACACCTAGGGCTAGTCTTCCGTTGGTTCCCCGTCTTCCCGTTCATCCTCAGGGCAAATTGCAACCTGGACGAAACAGTAGGTTAAAGGTGCTGATTCTCCAAGTAGGGAGATGGTTAGTCAAGTGGCTGGAATGGCGAACCCGAGCACAAGGAGAGGAGAAATGAGGTGCGTTTTAGAAACCTTTCCCGATCTCACGGCATACCATCTTCTGGGTTTCCCATGCATGTTTTGATGTAGGAAGATGCCCTTGTACCTGGAGATTTGAGACCCATGGGGTGGGTACCCCGCGGTATTACTTTAAAGTATCTGCATTTGCTCACCCAACCTCACCAATCCTCTCAGCCCCAAGAGTGTCCAGCCTTATGTCTCATCCAGCTGTGGGTCTAGATATGGTCAATCCAGGTTGCATCAGAGACCCTGAACGGATTTTGTAAGAATTTCTCTCTCTTTCACTGTCTTTGCTTTGTGGGTTTTTTAAAGTAATGTATGTTTAGAATGGGGTTTGGCTGCTTTTCCCTGCTGTGTTGATGCCGCTTTACACCCTCTTGATTCACTTACAGAGAGATATCGATACATAGGTTTTCAGATTCATACTAGTCAGATATATTCTTGTGCGGTGACTAGGGGGTGTTGAGTCAGTTCACTGAGCAGGGAGTAGGCCTTGTCTATTACATATTTGGCTTATGGAGCGGTGTCTGAGCTAATTTCAAACCCTTGTTTTATGCATCACCCCACCTCACCTTTCCCGTTAAGCAGCCATAGTGTGTCTTCTAAAGGTGTGACTCTGTTCTGTTTTGTAATTCAGTTCAAGTGTAGCCATTTTGACATTCCATCTATAAGCGATATCTTAGGATAAGTGTCTTTTTCTGTGTGACTTATTTCACTTAGAATCATCGTACCTAAATCCACACATCATGCTGCTAACTAGCCTTATGACATTGATTTCATGGCTGAGTGATATTCCATTGTGCCAAGTACCACCATTTCTTTATCCTTTTTTCTCTTTCCTGGGATATTGAAGGTGTACCGAAGCGGAGGTTCTTGGAAACAGAGCAGCCGTAAACTTTAGGGTGCCTGTGTCTTGTTGATTTTTAGTTTTCCCAATTTATACGCCCATGAGTGGAAGTGCCCTATGCTCTCTATGCTGTGTTTATTACTTGTTTCAGGACACACCGTACTCTTCTCCAGAGTGCCTGTTGGCAATTTACATCCCGCCCATCAGCGTAGCAAGGATCCCATGTCTCCATGGCCTGTCCTGCTTTTCTGGTTTTTACACTTTGTTCAGCATGGCCCTTTTGACCGAGGGCAAGCGAGACTTCTTTGTAGCGCTGATTTGCCCTTCCGGCTTGCTTGGTTGGCCAAAAAGGGCGTATGCGTTTTTTCCTGAATATATTCAGGAAAAAACGCATACGCCCTTTTTGGCCAAGGGCATCATTGTCAACGTTTTGCCGCTTTTCATGTGCTTTAAAGGCGAGTCGAATCTACCTCCTGAAATCTGTTTCCTGCAAATCTGCCTTGCTTTCAAATCCTCTTCGTTGCCTTCCCTCAATATATTTGTGGACGAGAGTTCTCATTTATAACTCTGCACGTTTGTGAATTGCAGTGCCCCTGAGCTCCATTTGTCTCCTCGCTTTTTTGGGAGCTGGCCGCAAAAGCGCAGGATTGCTTCAGGCCCTATTTTGGTTCTGGGGGGCAGGCTGAGCCTGTGGTTCATTCTTCTTCCTGATGGGAAAATGGAGTGACCTATGCCTGTCCCAACACCTAGGGCTCGTCTCTCGTTGGTTCCGCGTCTTCCCGTTCATCCTCAGGACAAATTGCAACCTGTACAATCAGGAGGTTAAAGGTGCTGATTCTCCAAGTAGGGAGATGGTTAGTCAAGCGGCTGGAATGGCGAACCCGAGCACAAGGAGAGGAGAAATGAGGTGCGTTTTAGAAACCTTTCCCGATCTCATGGCATACCATCTTCTGGGTTTCCCATGCATGTTTTGATGTAGGAAGATGCCCTTGTACCTGGAGATTTGAGACCCATGGGGTGTGTTCCCCGCAGTGTTACTTTAAAGTATCTGCGTTTGCTCACCCAACCTCACCAATCCTCTCAGCCCCAAGAGTGTCCAGCCTTATGTCTCATCCAGCTGTGGGTCTAGATATGGTCAATCCAGGTTGCATCAGAGACCCTGAACGGATTTTGTAAGAATTTCTCTCTCTTTCACTGTCTTTGTTTTGTGGGTTTTTTAAAGTAGTTTATGTTTAGAATCGGGCTTGGCTGCTTTTCCCTGCTGTGTTGATGTCGCTTTACACCCTATTGATTCACTTGCAGAGAGATATCGATACATAGGTTTTCAGATTCTTACTAGTCAGATATATTCTTGTGTGGTGACTAGGGTGTGTTGAGTCCAGTTCACTGAGCAGGGAGTAGGCCTTGTCTATTACATATTTGGCTTATGGAGCGGTGTCTGAGCTAATTTCAAACCCTTGTTTTATGCATCACCCCACCTCACCTTTCCCGTTAAGCAGCCATAGTGTGTCTTCTAAAGGTGTGACTCTGTTCTGTTTTGTAATTCAGTTCAAGTGTAGCGATTTTGACATTCCTTCTATAAGCGATATCTTAGGATAAGTGTCTTTTTCTGTGTGACTTATTTCACTTAGAATCATCGTATCTAAATCCACTCATCATGCTGCTAACTAGCCTTATGACATTGATTTCATGGCAGAGTGATATTCCATTGTGCCAAGTACCACCATTTCTTTATCCATTTTTCTCTTTCCTGGGATATTGAAGGTGTACCGAAGCGGAGGTTCTTGGAAACAGAGCAGCCGTAAACTTTAGGGTGCCTGTGTCTTGTTGATTCTTAGTTTTCCCAATTTATACGCCCATGAGTGGAAGTGCCCTATGCTCTCTACGCTGTGTTTATTACTTGTTTCAGGACACACCGTACTCTTCTCCAGAGTGCCTGTTGGCAATTTACATCCCGCCCATCAGCGTAGCAAGGCTCCCATGTCTCCATGGCCTGTCCTGCTTTTCTGGTTTTTACACTTTGTTCAGCATGGCCCTTTTGACCGAGGGCAAGCGAGACTTCTTTGTAGCGCTGATTTGCCCTTCCGGCTTGCTTGGTTGGCCAAAAAGGGCGTATGCGTTTTTTCCTGAATATATTCAGGAAAAAACGCATACGCCCTTTTTGGCCAAGGGCATCATTGTCAACGTTTTGCCGCTTTTCATGTGCTTTAAAGGCGAGTCGAATCTACCTCCTGAAATCTGTTTCCTGCAAATCTGCCTTGCTTTCAAATCCTCTTCGTTGCCTTCCCTCAATATATTTGTGGACGAGAGTTCTCATTTATAACTCTGCACGTTTGTGAATTGCAGTGCCCCTGAGCTCCATTTGTCTCCTCGCTTTTTTGGGAGCTGGCCGCAAAAGCGCAGGATTGCTTCAGGCCCTATTTTGGTTCTGGGGGGCAGGCTGAGCCTGTGGTTCATTCTTCTTCCTGATGGGAAAATGGAGTGACCTGTGCCTGTCCCAACACCTAGGGCTCGTCTCTCGTTGGTTCCGCGTCTTCCCGTTCATCCTCAGGACAAATTGCAACCTGTACAATCAGGAGGTTAAAGGTGCTGATTCTCCAAGTAGGGAGATGGTTAGTCAAGCGGCTGGAATGGCGAACCCGAGCACAAGGAGAGGAGAAATGAGGTGCGTTTTAGAAACCTTTCCCGATCTCATGGCATACCATCTTCTGGGTTTCCCATGCATGTTTTGATGTAGGAAGATGCCCTTGTACCTGGAGATTTGAGACCCATGGGGTGTGTTCCCCGCAGTGTTACTTTAAAGTATCTGCGTTTGCTCACCCAACCTCACCAATCCTCTCAGCCCCAAGAGTGTCCAGCCTTATGTCTCATCCAGCTGTGGGTCTAGATATGGTCAATCCAGGTTGCATCAGAGACCCTGAACGGATTTTGTAAGAATTTCTCTCTCTTTCACTGTCTTTGTTTTGTGGGTTTTTTAAAGTAGTTTATGTTTAGAATCGGGCTTGGCTGCTTTTCCCTGCTGTGTTGATGTCGCTTTACACCCTATTGATTCACTTGCAGAGAGATATCGATACATAGGTTTTCAGATTCTTACTAGTCAGATATATTCTTGTGTGGTGACTAGGGTGTGTTGAGTCCAGTTCACTGAGCAGGGAGTAGGCCTTGTCTATTACATATTTGGCTTATGGAGCGGTGTCTGAGCTAATTTCAAACCCTTGTTTTATGCATCACCCCACCTCACCTTTCCCGTTAAGCAGCCATAGTGTGTCTTCTAAAGGTGTGACTCTGTTCTGTTTTGTAATTCAGTTCAAGTGTAGCGATTTTGACATTCCCTCTATAAGCGATATCTTAGGATAAGTGTCTTTTTCTGTGTGACTTATTTCACTTAGAATCATCGTATCTAAATCCACTCATCATGCTGCTAACTAGCCTTATGACATTGATTTCATGGCAGAGTGATATTCCATTGTGCCAAGTACCACCATTTCTTTATCCATTTTTCTCTTTCCTGGGATATTGAAGGTGTACCGAAGCGGAGGTTCTTGGAAACAGAGCAGCCGTAAACTTTAGGGTGCCTGTGTCTTGTTGATTCTTAGTTTTCCCAATTTATACGCCCATGAGTGGAAGTGCCCTATGCTCTCAACGCTGTGTTTATTACTTGTTTCAGGACACACCGTACTCTTCTCCAGAGTGCCTGTTGGCAATTTACATCCCGCCCATCAGCGTAACAAGGCTCCCATGTCTCCATGGCCTGTCCTGCTTTTCTGGTTTTTACACTTTGTTCAGCATGGCCCTTTTGACCGAGGGCAAGCGAGACTTCTTTGTAGCGCTGATTTGCCCTTCCGGCTTGCTTGGTTGGCCAAAAAGGGCGTATGCGTTTTTTCCAGAATATATTCAGGAAAAAACGCATACGCCCTTTTTGGCCAAGGGCATCATTGTCAACGTTTTGCCGCTTTTCATGTGCTTTAAAGGCGAGTCGAATCTACCTCCTGAAATCTGTTTCCTGCAAATCTGCCTTGCTTTCAAATCCTCTTCGTTGCCTTCCCTCAATATATTTGTGGACGAGAGTTCTCATTTATAACTCTGCACGTTTGTGAATTGCACTGCCCCTGAGCTCCATTTGTCTCCTCGCTTTTTTGGGAGCTGGCCGCAAAAGCGCAGGATTGCTTCAGGCCCTATTTTGGTTCTGGGGGGCAGGCTGAGCCTGTGGTTCATTCTTCTTCCTGATGGGAAAATGGAGTGACCTATGCCTGTCCCAACACCTAGGGCTCGTCTCTCGTTGGTTCCGCGTCTTCCCGTTCATCCTCAGGACAAATTGCAACCTGTACAATCAGGAGGTTAAAGGTGCTGATTCTCCAAGTAGGGAGATGGTTAGTCAAGCGGCTGGAATGGCGAACCCGAGCACAAGGAGAGGAGAAATGAGGTGCGTTTTAGAAACATTTCCCGATCTCATGGCATACCATCTTCTGGGTTTCCCATGCATGTTTTGATGTAGGAAGATGCCCTTGTACCTGGAGATTTGAGACCCATGGGGTGTGTTCCCCGCAGTGTTACTTTAAAGTATCTGCGTTTGCTCACCCAACCTCACCAATCCTCTCAGCCCCAAGAGTGTCCAGCCTTCTGTCTCATCCAGCTGTGGGTCTAGATATGGTCAATCCAGGTTGCATCAGAGACCCTGAACGGATTTTGTAAGAATTTCTCTGTCTTTCACTGTCTTTGTTTTGTGGGTTTTTTAAAGTAGTTTATGTTTAGAATCGGGCTTGGCTGCTTTTCCCTGCTGTGTTGATGTCGCTTTACACCCTATTGATTCACTTGCAGAGAGATATCGATACATAGGTTTTCAGATTCTTACTAGTCAGATATATTCTTGTGTGGTGACTAGGGTGTGTTGAGTCCAGTTCACTGAGCAGGGAGTAGGCCTTGTCTATTACATATTTGGCTTATGGAGCGGTCTCTGAGCTAATTTCAAACCCTTGTTTTATGCATCACCCCACCTCACCTTTCCCGTTAAGCAGCCATAGTGTGTCTTCTAAAGGTGTGACTCTGTTCTGTTTTGTAATTCAGTTCAAGTGTAGCGATTTTGACATTCCCTCTATAAGCGATATCTTAGGATAAGTGTCTTTTTCTGTGTGACTTATTTCACTTAGAATCATCGTATCTAAATCCACTCATCATGCTGCTAACTAGCCTTATGACATTGATTTCATGGCAGAGTGATATTCCATTGTGCCAAGTACCACGATTTCTTTATCCATTTTTCTCTTTCCTGGGATATTGAAGGTGTACCGAAGCGGAGGTTCTTGGAAACAGAGCAGCCGTAAACTTTAGGGTGCCTGTGTCTTGTTGATTGTTAGTTTTCCCAATTTATACGCCCATGAGTGGAAGTGCCCTATGCTCTCTACGCTGTGTTTATTACTTGTTTCAGGACACACCGTACTCTTCTCCAGAGTGCCTGTTGGCAATTTACATCCCGCCCATCAGCGTAGCAAGGCTCCCATGTCTCCATGGCCTGTCTTGCTTTTCTGGTTTTTACACTTTGTTCAGCATGGCCCTTTTGACCGAGGGCAAGCGAGACTTCTTTGTAGCGCTGATTTGCCCTTCCGGCTTGCTTGGTTGGCCAAAAAGGGCGTATGCGTTTTTTCCTGAATATATTCAGGAAAAACCGCATACGCCCTTTTTGGCCAAGGGCATCATTGTCAACGTTTTGCCGCTTTTCATGTGCTTTAAAGGCGAGTCGAATCTACCTCCTGAAATCTGTTCCCTGCAAATCTGCCTTGCTTTCAAATCCTCTTCGTTGCCTTCCCTCAATATATTTGTGGACGAGAGTTCTCATTTATAACTCTGCACGTTTGTGAATTGCAGTGCCCCTGAGCTCCATTTGTCTCCTCGCTTTTTTGGGAGCTGGCCGCAAAAGCGCAGGATTGCTTCAGGCCCTATTTTGGTTCTGGGGGGCAGGCTGAGCCTGTGGTTCATTCTTCTTCCTGATGGGAAAATGGAGTGACCTGTGCCTGTCCCAACACCTAGGGCTAGTCTTCCGTTGGTTCCCCGTCTTCCCGTTCATCCTCAGGGCAAATTGCAACCTGGACGAAACAGTAGGTTAAAGGTGCTGATTCTCCAAGTAGGGAGATGGTTAGTCAAGTGGCTGGAATGGCGAACCCGAGCACAAGGAGAGGAGAAATGAGGTGCGTTTTAGAAACCTTTCCCGATCTCACGGCATACCATCTTCTGGGTTTCCCATGCATGTTTTGATGTAGGAAGATGCCCTTGTACCTGGAGATTTGAGACCCATGGGGTGGGTACCCCGCGGTATTACTTTAAAGTATCTGCATTTGCTCACCCAACCTCACCAATCCTCTCAGCCCCAAGAGTGTCCAGCCTTATGTCTCATCCAGCTGTGGGTCTAGATATGGTCAATCCAGGTTGCATCAGAGACCCTGAACGGATTTTGTAAGAATTTCTCTCTCTTTCACTGTCTTTGCTTTGTGGGTTTTTTAAAGTAATGTATGTTTAGAATGGGGTTTGGCTGCTTTTCCCTGCTGTGTTTATGCCGCTTTACACCCTCTTGATTCACTTGCAGAGAGATATCAATACATAGGTTTTCAGATTCATACTAGTCAGATATATTCTTGTGCGGTGACTAGGGGGTGTTGAGTCAGTTCACTGAGCAGGGAGTAGGCCTTGTCTATTACATATTTGGCTTATGGAGCGGTGTCTGAGCTATTTTCAAACCCTTGTTTTATGCATCACCCCACCTCACCTTTCCCGTTAAGCAGCCATAGTGTGTCTTCTAAAGGTGTGACTCTGTTCTGTTTTGTAATTCAGTTCAAGTGTAGCGATTTTGACATTCCCTCTATAAGCGATATCTTAGGATAAGTGTCTTTTTCTGTGTGACTTATTTCACTTAGAATCATCGTACCTAAATCCACACATCATGCTGCTAACTAGCCTTATGACATTGTTTTCATGGCTGAGTGATATTCCATTGTGCCAAGTACCACCATTTCTTTATACTTTTTTCTCTTTCCTGGGATATTGAAGGTGTACCGAAGCGGAGGTTCTTGGAAACAGAGCAGCCGTAAACTTTAGGGTGCCTGTGTCTTGTTGATTTTTAGTTTTCCCAATTTATACGCCCATGAGTGGAAGTGCCCTATGCTCTCTACGCTGTGTTTATTACTTGTTTCAGGACACACCGTACTCTTCTCCAGAGTGCCTGTTGGCAATTTACGTCCCGCCCATCAGCGTAGCAAGGATCCCATGTCTCCATGGCCTGTCCTGCTTTTCTGGTTTTTACACTTTGTTCAGCATGGCCCTTTTGACCGAGGGCAAGCGAGACTTCTTTGTAGCGCTGATTTGCCCTTCCGGCTTGCTTGGTTGGCCAAAAAGGGCGTATGCGTTTTTTCCTGAATATATTCAGGAAAAAACGCATACGCCCTTTTTGGCCAAGGGCATCATTGTCAACCTTTTGCCGCTTTTCATGTGCTTTAAAGGCGAGTCGAATCTACCTCCTGAAATCTGTTTCCTGCAAATCTGCCTTGCTTTCAAATCCTCTTCGTTGCCTACCCTCAATATATTTGTGGACGAGAGTTCTCATTTATAACTCTGCACGTTTGTGAATTGCAGTGCCCCTGAGCTCCATTTGTCTCCTCGCTTTTTTGGGAGCTGGCCGCAAAAGCGCAGGATTGCTTCAGGCCCTATTTTGGTTCTGGGGGGCAGGCTGAGCCTGTGGTTCATTCTTCTTCCTGATGGGAAAATGGAGTGACCTATGCCTGTCCCAACACCTAGGGCTCGTCTCTCGTTAGTTCCGCGTCTTCCCGTTCA
The DNA here is from genome assembly GCF_028564815.1 of Eubalaena glacialis. NCBI lineage: Eukaryota > Metazoa > Chordata > Mammalia > Artiodactyla > Balaenidae > Eubalaena > Eubalaena glacialis. The sequence continues at coordinate 206,129 of NW_026871289.1, read as the reverse complement.
TCCTCAGGACAAATTGCAACCTGTACAATCAGGAGGTTAAAGGTGCTGATTCTCCAAGTAGGGAGATGGTTAGTCAAGTGGCTGGAAAGGCGAACCCGAGCACAAGGAGAGGAGAAATGAGGTGCGTTTTAGAAACCTTTCCCGATCTCATGGCATACCATCTTCTGGGTTTCCCATGCATGTTTTGATGTAGGAAGATGCCCTTGTACCTGGAGATTTGAGACCCATGGGGTGTGTCCCCGCAGTGTTACTTTAAAGTATCTGCGTTTGCTCACCCAACCTCACCAATCCTCTCAGCCCCAAGAGTGTCCAGCCTTATGTCTCATCCAGCTGTGGGTCTAGATATGGTCAATCCAGGTTGCATCAGAGACCCTGAACGGATTTTGTAAGAATTTCTCTCTCTTTCACTGTCTTTGTTTTGTGGGTTTTTTAAAGTAGTTTATGTTTAGAATCGGGCTTGGCTGCTTTTCCCTGCTGTGTTGATGTCGCTTTACACCCTATTGATTCACTTGCAGAGAGATATCGATACATAGGTTTTCAGATTCTTACTAGTCAGATATATTCTTGTGTGGTGACTAGGGTGTGTTGAGTCCAGTTCACTGAGCAGGGAGTAGGCCTTGTCTATTACATATTTGGCTTATGGAGCGGTCTCTGAGCTAATTTCAAACCCTTGTTTTATGCATCACCCCACCTCACCTTTCCCGTTAAGCAGCCATAGTGTGTCTTCTAAAGGTGTGACTCTGTTCTGTTTTGTAATTCAGTTCAAGTGTAGCGATTTTGACATTCCCTCTCTAAGCGATATCTTAGGATAAGTGTCTTTTTCTGTGTGACTTATTTCACTTAGAATCATCGTACCTAAATCCACTCATCATGCTGCTAACTAGCCTTATGACATTGATTTCATGGCTGAGAGATATTCCATTGTGCCAAGTACCACCATTTCTTTATCCATTTTTCTCTTTCCTGGGATATTGCAGGTGTACCGAAGCGGAGGTTCTTGGAAACAGAGCAGCCGTAAACTTTAGGGTGCCTGTGTCTTGTTGATTTTTAGTTTTCCCAATTTATACGCCCTTGAGTGGAAGTGCCCTATGCTCTCTACACTGTGTTTATTACTTGTTTCAGGACACACCGTACTCTTCTCCAGAGTGCCTGTTGGCAATTTACGTCCCGCCCATCAGCGTAGCAAGGCTCCCATGTCTCCATGGCCTGTCCTGCTTTTCTGGTTTTTACACTTTGTTCAGCATGGCCCTTTTGACCGAGGGCAAGCGAGACTTCTTTGTAGCGCTGATTTGCACTTCCGGCTTGCTTGGTTGGCCAAAAAGGGCGTATGCGTTTTTTCCTGAATATATTCAGGAAAAAACGCATACGCCCTTTTTGGCCAAGGGCATCATTCTCAACGTTTTGCCGCTTTTCATGTGCTTTAAAGGCGAGTCGAATCTACCTCCTGAAATCTGTTTCCTGCAAATCTGCCTTGCTTTCAAATCCTCTTCATTGCCTTCCCTCAATATATTTGTGGACGAGAGTTCTCATTTATAACTCTGCACATTTGTGAATTGCAGTGCCCCTGAGCTCCATTTGTCTCCTCGCTTTTTTGGGAGCTGGCCGCAAAAGCGCAGGATTGCTTCAGGCCCTATTTTGGTTCTGGGGGGCAGGCTGAGCCTGTGGTTCATTCTTCTTCCTGATGGGAAAATGGAGTGACCTATGCCTGTCCCAACACCTAGGGCTCGTCTCTCGTTGGTTCCCCGTCTTCCCGTTCATCCTCAGGACAAATTGCAACCTGTACAATCAGGAGGTTAAAGGTGCTGATTCTCCAAGTAGGGAGATGATTAGTCAAGCGGCTGGAATGGCGAACCCGAGCACAAGGAGAGGAGAAATGAGGTGCGTTTTAGAAACCTTTCCCGATCTCATGGCATACCATCTTCTGGGTTTCCCATGCATGTTTTGATGTAGGAAGATGCCCTTGTACCTGGAGATTTGAGACCCATGGGGTGTGTTCCCCGCAGTGTTACTTTAAAGTATCTGCGTTTGCTCACCCAACCTCACCAATCCTCTCAGCCCCAAGAGTGTCCAGCCTTCTGTCTCATCCAGCTGTGGGTCTAGATATGGTCAATCCAGGTTGCATCAGAGACCCTGAACGGATTTTGTAAGAATTTCTCTCTCTTTCACTGTCTTTGTTTTGTGGGTTTTTTAAAGTAATTTATGTTTAGAATCGGGCTTGGCTGCTTTTCCCTGCTGTGTTGATGCCGCTTTAAACCCTCTTGATTCACTTGCAGAGAGATATCGATACATAGGTTTTCAGATTCTTCCTAGTCAGATATATTCTTGTGTGGTGTCTAGGGTGTGTTGAGTCCAGTTCACTGAGCAGGGAGTAGGCCTTGTCTATTACATATTTGGCTTATGGAGCGGTCTCTGAGCTAATTTCAAACCCTTGTTTTATGCATCACCCCACCTCACCTTTCCCGTTAAGCAGCCATAGTGTGTCTTCTAAAGGTGTGACTCTGTTCTGTTTTGTAATTCAGTTCAAGTGTAGCCATTTTGACATTCCCTCTATAAGCGATATCTTAGGATAAGTGTCTTTTTCTGTGTGACTTATTTCACTTAGAATCATCGTATCTAAATCCACTCATCATGCTGCTAACTAGCCTTATGACATTGATTTCATGGCTGTGTGATATTCCATTGTGCCAAGTACCACCATTTCTTTATCCATTTTTCTCTTTCCTGGGATATTGAAGGTGTACCGAAGTGGAGGTTCTTGGAAACAGAGCAGCCGTAAACTTTAGGGTGCCTGTGTCTTGTTGATTTTTAGTTTTCCCAATTTATACGCCCTTGAGTTGAAGTGCCCTATGCTCTCTACGCTGTGTTTATTACTTGTTTCAGGACACACCGTACTCTTCTCCAGAGTGCCTGTTGGCAATTTACATCCCGCCCATCAGCGTAGCAAGGCTCCCATGTCTCCATGGCCTGTCCTGCTTTTCTGGTTTTTACACTTTGTTCAGCATGGCCCTTTTGACCGAGGGCAAGCGAGACTTCTTTGTAGCGCTGATTTGCCCTTCCGGCTTGCTTGGTTGGCCATAAAGGGCGTATGCGTTTTTTCCTGAATATATTCAGGAAAAACCGCATACGCCCTTTTTGGCCAAGGGCATCATTGTCAACGTTTTGCCGCTTTTCATGTGCTTTAAAGGCGAGTCGAATCTACCTCCTGAAATCTGTTTCCTGCAAATCTGCCTTGCTTTCAAATCCTCTTCGTTGCCTTCCCTCAATATATTTGTGGACGAGAGTTCTCATTTATAACTCTGCACGTTTGTGAATTGCAGTGCCCCTGAGCTCCATTTGTCTCCTCGATTTTTTGGGAGCTGGCCGCAAAAGCGCAGGATTGCTTCAGGCCCTATTTTGGTTCTGGGGGGCAGGCTGAGCCTGTGGTTCATTCTTCTTCCTGATGGGAAAATGGAGTGACCTATGCCTGTCCCAACACCTAGGGCTCGTCTCTCGTTGGTTCCGCGTCTTCTCGTTCATCCTCAGGACAAATTGCAACCTGTACAATCAGGAGGTTAAAGGTGCTGATTCTCCAAGTAGGGAGATGGTTAGTCAAGCGGCTGGAATGGCGAACCCGAGCACAAGGAGAGGAGAAATGAGGTGCGTTTTAGAAACCTTTCCCGATCTCACGGCATACCATCTTCTGGGTTTCCCATGCATGTTTTGATGTAGGAAGATTCCCTTGTACCTTGAGATTTGAGACCCATGGGGTGGGTACCCCGCGGTATTACTTTAAAGTATCTGCATTTGCTCACCCAACCTCACCAATCCTCTCAGCCCCAAGAGTGTCCAGCCTTATGTCTCATCCAGCTGTGGGTCTAGATATGGTCAATCCAGGTTGCATCAGAGACCCTGAACGGATTTTGTAAGAATTTCTCTCTCTTTCACTGTCTTTGCTTTGTGGGTTTTTTAAAGTAATGTATGTTTAGAATGGGGTTTGGCTGCTTTTCCCTGCTGTGTTTATGCCGCTTTACACCCTCTTGATTCACTTGCAGAGAGATATCGATACATAGGTTTTCAGATTCATACTAGTCAGATATATTCTTGTTTGGTGACTAGGGGGTGTTGAGTCCAGTTCACTGAGCAGGGAGTAGGCCTTGTCTAGTACATATTTGGCTTATGGAGCGGTGTCTGAGCTAATTTCAAACCCTTGTTTTATGCATCACCCCACCTCACCTTTCCGGTTAAGCAGCCATAGTGTGTCTTCTAAAGGTGTGACTCTGTTCTGTTTTGTAATTCAGTTCAAGTGTAGCGATTTTGACATTCCCTCTATAAGCGATATCTTAGGATAAGTGTCTTTTTCTGTGTGACTTATTTCACTTAGAATCATCGTACCTAAATCCACTCATCATGCTGCTAACTAGCCTTATGACATTGATTTCATGGCTGAGTGATATTCCATTGTGTCAAATACCACCATTTCTTTATCCATTTTTCTCTTTCCTGGGATATTGAAGGTGTTCCGAAGCAGAGGTTCTTGGAAACAGAGCAGCCGTAAACTTTAGGGTGCCTGTGTCTTGTTGATTTTTAGTTTTCCCAATTTATACGCCCATGAGTGGAAGTGCCCTATGCTCTCTACGCTGTGTTTATTACTTGTTTCAGGACACACCGTACTCTTCTCCAGAGTGCCTGTTGGCAATTTACATCCCGCCCATCAGCGTAGCAAGGCTCCCATGTCTCCATGGCCTGTCCTGCTTTTCTGGTTTTTACTGTTTGTTCAGCATGGCCCTTTTGACCGAGGGCAAGCGAGACTTCTTTGTAGCGCTGATTTGCCCTTCCGGCTTGCTTGGTTGGCCATAAAGGGCGTATGCGTTTTTTCCTGAATATATTCAGGAAAAAACGCATACGCCCTTTTTGGCCAAGGGCATCATTGTCAACGTTTTGCCGCTTTTCATGTGCTTTAAAGGCGAGTCGAATCTACCTCCTGAAATCTGTTTCCTGCAAATCTGCCTTGCTTTCAAATCCTCTTCGTTGCCTTCCCTCAATATATTTGTGGACGAGAGTTCTCATTTATAACTCTGCACGTTTGTGAATTGCAGTGCCCCTGAGCTCCATTTGTCTCCTCGCTTTTTTGGGAGCTGGCCGCAAAAGCGCAGGATTGCTTCAGGCCCTATTTTGGTTCTGGGGGGCAGGCTGAGCCTGTGGTTCATTCTTCTTCCTGATGGGAAAATGGAGTGAACTGTGCCTGTCCCAACACCTAGGGCTCGTCTCTCGTTGGTTCCGCGTCTTCCCGTTCATCCTCAGGACAAATTGCAACCTGGACGAAACAGTAGGTTAAAGGTGCTGATTCTCCAAGTAGGGAGATGGTTAGTCAAGCGGCTGGAATGGCGAACCCGAGCACAAGGAGAGGAGAAATGAGGTGCGTTTTAGAAACCTTTCCCGATCTCACGGCATACCATCTTCTGGCTTTCCCATGCATGTTTTGATGTAGGAAGATTCCCTTGTACCTGGAGATTTGAGACCCATGGGGTGTGTTCCCCGCAGTGTTACTTTAAAGTATCTGCGTTTGCTCACCCAACCTCACCAATCCTCTCAGCCCCAAGAGTGTCCAGCCTTATGTCTCATCCAGCTGTGGGTCTAGATATGGTCAATCCAGGTTGCATCAGAGACCCTGAACGGATTTTGTAAGAATTTCTCTCTCTTTCACTGTCTTTGTTTTGTGGGTTTTTTAAAGTAATTTATGTTTAGAATCGGGCTTGGCTGCTTTTCCCTGCTGTGTTGATGCCGCTTTACACCCTCTTGATTCACTTGCAGAGAGATATCGATACAAAGGTTTTCAGATTCGTACTAGTCAGAATTATTCTTGTGCGGTGGCTACGGGGTGTTGAGTCCAGTTCACTGAGCAGGGAGTAGGCCTTGTCTATTACATATTTGGCTTATGGAGCGGTCTCTGAGCTAATTTCAAACCCTTGTTTTATGCATCACCCCACCTCACCTTTCCCGTTAAGCAGCCATAGTGTGTCTTCTAAAGGTGTGACTCTGTTCTGTTTTGTAATTCAGTTCAAGTGTAGCGATTTTGACATTCCCTCTATAAGCGATATCTTAGGATAAGTGTCTTTTTCTGTGTGACTTATTTCACTTAGAATCATCGTACCTAAATCCACTCATCATGCTGCTAACTAGCCTTATGACATTGATTTCATGGCTGAGTGATATTCCATTGTGTCAAGTACCACCATTTCTTTATCCATTTTTCTCTTTCCTGGGATATTGAAGGTGTTCCGAAGCAGAGGTTCTTGGAAACAGAGCAGCCGTAAACTTTAGGGTGCCTGTGTCTTGTTGATTTTTAGTTTTCCCAATTTATACGCCCATGAGTGGAAGTGCCCTATGCTCTCTACGCTGTGTTTATTACTTGTTTCAGGACACACCGTACTCTTCTCCAGAGTGCCTGTTGGCAATTTACATCCCGCCCATCAGCGTAGCAAGGCTCCCATGTCTCCATGGCCTGTCCTGCTTTTCTGGTTTTTACACTTTGTTCAGCATGGCCCTTTTGACCGAGGGCAAGCGAGACTTCTTTGTAGCGCTGATTTGCCCTTCCGGCTTGCTTGGTTGGCCAAAAAGGGCGTATGCGTTTTTTCCTGAATATATTCAGGAAAAAACGCATACGCCCTTTTTGGCCAAGGGCATCATTGTCAACGTTTTGCCGCTTTTCATGTGCTTTAAAGGCGAGTCGAATCTACCTCCTGAAATCTGTTTCCTGCAAATCTGCCTTGCTTTCAAATCCTCTTCGTTGCCTTCCCTCAATATATTTGTGGACGAGAGTTCTCATTTATAACTCTGCACGTTTGTGAATTGCAGTGCCCCTGAGCTCCATTTGTCTCCTCGATTTTTTGGGAGCTGGCCGCAAAAGCGCAGGATTGCTTCAGGCCCTATTTTGGTTCTGGGGGGCAGGCTGAGCCTGTGGTTCATTCTTCTTCCTGATGGGAAAATGGAGTGAACTGTGCCTGTCCCAACACCTAGGGCTCGTCTCTCGTTGGTTCCCCGTCTTCCCGTTCATCCTCAGGACAAATTGCAACCTGGACGAAACAGTAGGTTAAAGGTGCTGATTCTCCAAGTAGGGAGATGGTTAGTCAAGTGGCTGGAATGGCGAACCCGAGCACAAGGAGAGGAGAAATGATGTGCGTTTTAGAAACCTTTCCCGATCTCACGGCATACCATCTTCTGGCTTTCCCATGCATGTTTTGATGTAGGAAGATGCCCTTGTACCTGGAGATTTGAGACCCATGGGGTGTGTTCCCCGCAGTGTTACTTTAAAGTATCTGCGTTTGCTCACCCAACCTCACCAATCCTCTCAGCCCCAAGAGTGTCCAGCCTTATGTCTCATCCAGCTGTGGGTCTAGATATGGTCAATCCAGGTTGCATCATAGACCCTGAACGGATTTGGTAAGAATTTCTCTCTCTTTCACTGTCTTTGCTTTGTGGGTTTTTTAAAGTAATGTATGTTTAGAATGGGGTTTGGCTGCTTTTCCCTGCTGTGTTTATGCCGCTTTACACCCTCTTGATTCACTTGCAGAGAGATATCGATACATAGGTTTTCAGATTCATACTAGTCAGATATATTCTTGTTTGGTGACTAGGGGGTGTTGAGTCCAGTTCACTGAGCAGGGAGTAGGCCTTGTCTATTACATATTTGGCTTATGGAGCGGTGTCTGAGCTAATTTCAAACCCTTGTTTTATGCATCACCCCACCTCACCTTTCCGGTTAAGCAGCCATAGTGTGTCTTCTAAAGGTGTGACTCTGTTCTGTTTTGTAATTCAGTTCAAGTGTAGCGATTTTGACATTCCCTCTATAAGCGATATCTTAGGATAAGTGTCTTTTTCTGTGTGACTTATTTCACTTAGAATCATCGTACCTAAATCCACACATCATGCTGCTAACTAGCCTTATGACATTGATTTCATGGCTGAGTGATATTCCATTGTGCCAAGTACCACCATTTCTTTATCCATTTTTCTCTTTCCTGGGATATTGAAGGTGTACCGAAGCGGAGGTTCTTGGAAACAGAGCAGCCGTAAACTTTAGGGTGCCTGTGTCTTGTTGATTTTTAGTTTTCCCAATTTATACGCCCATGAGTGGAAGTGCCCTATGCTCTCTACGCTGTGTTTATTACTTGTTTCAGGACACACCGTACTCTTCTCCAGAGTGCCTGTTGGCAATTTATATCCTGCCCATCAGCGTAGCAAGGCTCCCATGTCTCCATGGCCTGTCCTGCTTTTCTGGTTTTTACTGTTTGTTCAGCATGGCCCTTTTGACCGAGGGCAAGCGAGACTTCTTTGTAGCGCTGATTTGCCCTTCCGGCTTGCTTGGTTGGCCAAAAAGGGCGTATGCGTTTTTTCCTGAATATATTCAGGAAAAAACGCATACGCCCTTTTTGGCCAAGGGCATCATTGTCAACGTTTTGCCGCTTTTCATGTGCTTTAAAGGCGAGTCGAATCTACCTCCTGAAATCTGTTTCCTGCAAATCTGCCTTGCTTTCAAATCCTCTTCGTTGCCTTCCCTCAATAAATTTGTGGACGAGAGTTCTCATTTATAACTCTGCACGTTTGTGAATTGCAGTGCCCCTGAGCTCCATTTGTCTCCTCGCTTTTTTGGGAGCTGGCCGCAAAAGCGCAGGATTGCTTCAGGCCCTATTTTGGTTCTGGGGGGCAGGCTGAGCCTGTGGTTCATTCTTCTTCCTGATGGGAAAATGGAGTGACCTGTGCCTGTCCCAACACCTAGGGCTAGTCTTTCGTTGGTTCCCCGTCTTCCCGTTCATCCTCAGGACAAATTGCAACCTGGACGAAACTGTAGGTTAAAGGTGCTGATTCTCCGATTAGGGAGATGGTTAGTCAAGCGGCTGGAATGGCGAACCCGAGCACAAGGAGAGGAGAAATGAGGTGCGTTTTAGAAACCTTTCCCGATCTCACGGCATACCATCTTCTGGCTTTCCCATGCATGTTTTGATGTAGGAAGATGCCCTTGTACCTGGAGATTTGAGACCCATGGGGTGTGTTCCCCGCAGTGTTACTTTAAAGTATCTGCGTTTGCTCACCCAACCTCACCAATCCTCTCAGCCCCAAGAGTGTCCAGCCTTATGTCTCATCCAGCTGTGGGTCTAGATATGGTCAATCCAGGTTGCATCAGAGACCCTGAACGGATTTGGTAAGAATTTCTCTCTCTTTCACTGTCTTTGTTTTGTGGGTTTTTTAAAGTAATTTATGTTTAGAATCGGGCTTGGCTGCTTTTCCCTGCTGTGTTGATGCCGCTTTACACCCTCTTGATTCACTTGCAGAGAGATATCGATACATAGGTTTTCAGATTCGTACTAGTCAGAATTATTCTTGTGCGGTGGCTACGGGGTGTTGAGTCCAGTTCACTGAGCAGGGAGTAGGCCTTGTCTATTACATATTTGGCTTATGGAGCGGTCTCTGAGCTAATTTCAAACCCTTGTTTTATGCATCACCCCACCTCACCTTTCCCGTTAAGCAGCCATAGTGTGTCTTCTAAAGGTGTGACTCTGTTCTGTTTTGTAATTCAGTTCAAGTGTAGCGATTTTGACATTCCCTCTATAAGCGATATCTTAGGATAAGTGTCTTTTTCTGTGTGACTTATTTCACTTAGAATCATCGTACCTAAATCCACACATCATGCTGCTAACTAGCCTTATGACATTGATTTCATGGCTGAGTGATATTCCATTGTGCCAAGTACCACCATTTCTTTATCCATTTTTCTCTTTCCTGGGATATTGAAGGTGTACCGAAGCGGAGGTTCTTGGAAACAGAGCAGCCGTAAACTTTAGGGTGCCTGTGTCTTGTTGATTTTTAGTTTTCCCAATTTATACGCCCATGAGTGGAAGTGCCCTATGCTCTCTACGCTGTGTTTATTACTTGTTTCAGGACACACCGTACTCTTCTCCAGAGTGCCTGTTGGCAATTTATATCCTGCCCATCAGCGTAGCAAGGCTCCCATGTCTCCATGGCCTGTCCTGCTTTTCTGGTTTTTACTGTTTGTTCAGCATGGCCCTTTTGACCGAGGGCAAGCGAGACTTCTTTGTAGCGCTGATTTGCCCTTCCGGCTTGCTTGGTTGGCCAAAAAGGGCGTATGCGTTTTTTCCTGAATATATTCAGGAAAAAACGCATACGCCCTTTTTGGCCAAGGGCATCATTGTCAACGTTTTGCCGCTTTTCATGTGCTTTAAAGGCGAGTCGAATCTACCTCCTGAAATCTGTTTCCTGCAAATCTGCCTTGCTTTCAAATCCTCTTCGTTGCCTTCCCTCAATAAATTTGTGGACGAGAGTTCTCATTTATAACTCTGCACGTTTGTGAATTGCAGTGCCCCTGAGCTCCATTTGTCTCCTCGCTTTTTTGGGAGCTGGCCGCAAAAGCGCAGGATTGCTTCAGGCCCTATTTTGGTTCTGGGGGGCAGGCTGAGCCTGTGGTTCATTCTTCTTCCTGATGGGAAAATGGAGTGACCTGTGCCTGTCCCAACACCTAGGGCTAGTCTTTCGTTGGTTCCCCGTCTTCCCGTTCATCCTCAGGACAAATTGCAACCTGGACGAAACTGTAGGTTAAAGGTGCTGATTCTCCGATTAGGGAGATGGTTAGTCAAGCGGCTGGAATGGCGAACCCGAGCACAAGGAGAGGAGAAATGAGGTGCGTTTTAGAAACCTTTCCCGATCTCACGGCATACCATCTTCTGGCTTTCCCATGCATGTTTTGATGTAGGAAGATTCCCTTGTACCTGGAGATTTGAGACCCATGGGGTGTGTTCCCCGCAGTGTTACTTTAAAGTATCTGCGTTTGCTCACCCAACCTCACCAATCCTCTCAGCCCCAAGAGTGTCCAGCCTTATGTCTCATCCAGCTGTGGGTCTAGATATGGTCAATCCAGGTTGCATCAGAGACCCTGAACGGATTTGGTAAGAATTTCTCTCTCTTTCACTGTCTTTGTTTTGTGGGTTTTTTAAAGTAATTTATGTTTAGAATCGGGCTTGGCTGCTTTTCCCTGCTGTGTTGATGCCGCTTTACACCCTCTTGATTCACTTGCAGAGAGATATCGATACATAGGTTTTCAGATTCGTACTAGTCAGAATTATTCTTGTGCGGTGGCTACGGGGTGTTGAGTCCAGTTCACTGAGCAGGGAGTAGGCCTTGTCTATTACATATTTGGCTTATGGAGCGGTCTCTGAGCTAATTTCAAACCCTTGTTTTATGCATCACCCCACCTCACCTTTCCCGTTAAGCAACCATAGTGTGTCTTCTAAAGGTGTGACTCTGTTCTGTTTTGTAATTCAGTTCAAGTGTAGCGATTTTGACATTCCCTCTATAAGCGATATCTTAGGATAAGTGTCTTTTTCTGTGTGACTTATTTCACTTAGAATCATCGTACCTAAATCCACTCATCATGCTGCTAACTAGCCTTATGACATTGATTTCATGGCTGAGTGATATTCCATTGTGTCAAGTACCACCATTTCTTTATCCATTTTTCTCTTTCCTGGGATATTGAAGGTGTTCCGAAGCAGAGGTTCTTGGAAACAGAGCAGCCGTAAACTTTAGGGTGCCTGTGTCTTGTTGATTTTTAGTTTTCCCAATTTATACGCCCATGAGTGGAAGTGCCCTATGCTCTCTACGCTGTGTTTATTACTTGTTTCAGGACACACCGTACTCTTCTCCAGAGTGCCTGTTGGCAATTTACATCCCGCCCATCAGCGTAGCAAGGCTCCCATGTCTCCATGGCCTGTCCTGCTTTTCTGGTTTTTACACTTTGTTCAGCATGGCCCTTTTGACCGAGGGCAAGCGAGACTTCTTTGTAGCGCTGATTTGCCCTTCCGGCTTGCTTGGTTGGCCAAAAAGGGCGTATGCGTTTTTTCCTGAATATATTCAGGAAAAAACGCATACGCCCTTTTTGGCCAAGGGCATCATTGTCAACGTTTTGCCGCTTTTCATGTGCTTTAAAGGCGAGTCGAATCTACCTCCTGAAATCTGTTTCCTGCAAATCTGCCTTGCTTTCAAATCCTCTTCGTTGCCTTCCCTCAATATATTTGTGGACGAGAGTTCTCATTTATAACTCTGCACGTTTGTGAATTGCAGTGCCCCTGAGCTCCATTTGTCTCCTCGATTTTTTGGGAGCTGGCCGCAAAAGCGCAGGATTGCTTCAGGCCCTATTTTGGTTCTGGGGGGCAGGCTGAGCCTGTGGTTCATTCTTCTTCCTGATGGGAAAATGGAGTGAACTGTGCCTGTCCCAACACCTAGGGCTCGTCTCTCGTTGGTTCCGCGTCTTCCCGTTCATCCTCAGGACAAATTGCAACCTGGACGAAACAGTAGGTTAAAGGTGCTGATTCTCCAAGTAGGGAGATGGTTAGTCAAGCGGCTGGAATGGCGAACCCGAGCACAAGGAGAGGAGAAATGATGTGCGTTTTAGAAACCTTTCCCGATCTCACGGCATACCATCTTCTGGCTTTCCCATGCATGTTTTGATGTAGGAAGATGCCCTTGTACCTGGAGATTTGAGACCCATGGGGTGTGTTCCCCGCAGTGTTACTTTAAAGTATCTGCGTTTGCTCACCCAACCTCACCAATCCTCTCAGCCCCAAGAGTGTCCAGCCTTATGTCTCATCCAGCTGTGGGTCTAGATATGGTCAATCCAGGTTGCATCATAGACCCTGAACGGATTTTGTAAGAATTTCTCTCTCTTTCACTGTCTTTGCTTTGTGGGTTTTTTAAAGTAATGTATGTTTAGAATGGGGTTTGGCTGCTTTTCCCTGCTGTGTTTATGCCGCTTTACACCCTCTTGATTCACTTGCAGAGAGATATCGATACATAGGTTTTCAGATTCATACTAGTCAGATATATTCTTGTTTGGTGACTAGGGGGTGTTGAGTCCAGTTCACTGAGCAGGGAGTAGGCCTTGTCTATTACATATTTGGCTTATCGAGCGGTGTCTGAGCTAATTTCAAACCCTTGTTTTATGCATCACCCCACCTCACCTTTCCGGTTAAGCAGCCATAGTGTGTCTTCTAAAGGTGTGACTCTGTTCTGTTTTGTAATTCAGTTCAAGTGTAGCGATTTTGACATTCCCTCTATAAGCGATATCTTAGGATAAGTGTCTTTTTCTGTGTGACTTATTTCACTTAGAATCATCGTACCTAAATCCACACATCATGCTGCTAACTAGCCTTATGACATTGATTTCATGGCTGAGTGATATTCCATTGTGCCAAGTACCACCATTTCTTTATCCATTTTTCTCTTTCCTGGGATATTGAAGGTGTACCGAAGCGGAGGTTCTTAGAAACAGAGCAGCCGTAAACTTTAGGGTGCCTGTGTCTTGTTGATTTTTAGTTTTCCCAATTTATACGCCCATGAGTGGAAGTGCCCTATGCTCTCTACGCTGTGTTTATTACTTGTTTCAGGACACACCGTACTCTTCTCCAGAGTGCCTGTTGGCAATTTATATCCCGCCCATCAGCGTAGCAAGGCTCCCATGTCTCCATGGCCTGTCCTGCTTTTCTGGTTTTTACTGTTTGTTCAGCATGGCCCTTTTGACCGAGGGCAAGCGAGACTTCTTTGTAGCGCTGATTTGCCCTTCCGGCTTGCTTGGTTGGCCAAAAAGGGCGTATGCGTTTTTTCCTGAATATATTCAGGAAAAAACGCATACGCCCTTTTTGGCCAAGGGCATCATTGTCAACGTTTTGCCGCTTTTCATGTGCTTTAAAGGCGAGTCGAATCTACCTCCTGAAATCTGTTTCCTGCAAATCTGCCTTGCTTTCAAATCCTCTTCGTTGCCTTCCCTCAATAAATTTGTGGACGAGAGTTCTCATTTATAACTCTGCACGTTTGTGAATTGCAGTGCCCCTGAGCTCCATTTGTCTCCTCGCTTTTTTGGGAGCTGGCCGCAAAAGCGCAGGATTGCTTCAGGCCCTATTTTGGTTCTGGGGGGCAGGCTGAGCCTGTGGTTCATTCTTCTTCCTGATGGGAAAATGGAGTGACCTGTGCCTGTCCCAACACCTAGGGCTAGTCTTTCGTTGGTTCCCCGTCTTCCCGTTCATCCTCAGGACAAATTGCAACCTGGACGAAACTGTAGGTTAAAGGTGCTGATTCTCCGATTAGGGAGATGGTTAGTCAAGCGGCTGGAATGGCGAACCCGAGCACAAGGAGAGGATAAATGAGGTGCGTTTTAGAAACCTTTCCCGATCTCACGGCATACCATCTTCTGGCTTTCCCGTGCATGTTTTGATGTAGGAAGATTCCCTTGTACCTGGAGATTTGAGACCCATGGGGTGTGTTCCCCGCAGTGTTACTTTAAAGTATCTGCGTTTGCTCACCCAACCTCACCAATCCTCTCAGCCCCAAGAGTGTCCAGCCTTATGTCTCATCCAGCTGTGGGTCTAGATATGGTCAATCCAGGTTGCATCAGAGACCCTGAACGGATTTTGTAAGAATTTCTCTCTCTTTCACTGTCTTTGTTTTGTGGGTTTTTTAAAGTAATTTATGTTTAGAATCGGGCTTGGCTGCTTTTCCCTGCTGTGTTGATGCCGCTTTACACCCTCTTGATTCACTTGCAGAGAGATATCGATACATAGGTTTTCAGATTCGTACTAGTCAGAATTATTCTTGTGCGGTGACTACGGGGTGTTGAGTCCAGTTCACTGAGCAGGGAGTAGGCCTTGTCTATTACATATTTGGCTTATGGAGCGGTCTCTGAGCTAATTTCAAACCCTTGTTTTATGCATCACCCCACCTCACCTTTCCCGTTAAGCAGCCATAGTGTGTCTTCTAAAGGTGTGACTCTGTTCTGTTTTGTAATTCAGTTCAAGTGTAGCGATTTTGACATTCCCTCTATAAGCGATATCTTAGGATAAGTGTCTTTTTCTGTGTGACTTATTTCACTTAGAATCATCGTACCTAAATCCACTCATCATGCTGCTAACTAGCCTTATGACATTGATTTCATGGCTGAGTGATATTCCATTGTGTCAAGTACCACCATTTCTTTATCCATTTTTCTCTTTCCTGGGATATTGAAGGTGTTCCGAAGCAGAGGTTCTTGGAAACAGAGCAGCCGTAAACTTTAGGGTGCCTGTGTCTTGTTGATTTTTAGTTTTCCCAATTTATACGCCCATGAGTGGAAGTGCCCTATGCTCTCTACGCTGTGTTTATTACTTGTTTCAGGACACACCGTACTCTTCTCCAGAGTGCCTGTTGGCAATTTACATCCCGCCCATCAGCGTAGCAAGGCTCCCATGTCTCCATGGCCTGTCCTGCTTTTCTGGTTTTTACACTTTGTTCAGCATGGCCCTTTTGACCGAGGGCAAGCGAGACTTCTTTGTAGCGCTGATTTGCCCTTCCGGCTTGCTTGGTTGGCCAAAAAGGGCGTATGCGTTTTTTCCTGAATATATTCAGGAAAAAACGCATACGCCCTTTTTGGCCAAGGGCATCATTGTCAACGTTTTGCCGCTTTTCATGTGCTTTAAAGGCGAGTCGAATCTACCTCCTGAAATCTGTTTCCTGCAAATCTGCCTTGCTTTCAAATCCTCTTCGTTGCCTTCCCTCAATATATTTGTGGACGAGAGTTCTCATTTATAACTCTGCACGTTTGTGAATTGCAGTGCCCCTGAGCTCCATTTGTCTCCTCGATTTTTTGGGAGCTGGCCGCAAAAGCGCAGGATTGCTTCAGGCCCTATTTTGGTTCTGGGGGGCAGGCTGAGCCTGTGGTTCATTCTTCTTCCTGATGGGAAAATGGAGTGAACTGTGCCTGTCCCAACACCTAGGGCTCGTCTCTCGTTGGTTCCGCGTCTTCCCGTTCATCCTCAGGACAAATTGCAACCTGGACGAAACAGTAGGTTAAAGGTGCTGATTCTCCAAGTAGGGAGATGGTTAGTCAAGCGGCTGGAATGGCGAACCCGAGCACAAGGAGAGGAGAAATGATGTGCGTTTTAGAAACCTTTCCCGATCTCACGGCATACCATCTTCTGGCTTTCCCATGCATGTTTTGATGTAGGAAGATGCCCTTGTACCTGGAGATTTGAGACCCATGGGGTGTGTTCCCCGCAGTGTTACTTTAAAGTATCTGCGTTTGCTCACCCAACCTCAGCAATCCTCTCAGCCCCAAGAGTGTCCAGCCTTATGTCTCATCCAGCTGTGGGTCTAGATATGGTCAATCCAGGTTGCATCAGAGACCCTGAACGGATTTTGTAAGAATTTCTCTCTCTTTCACTGTCTTTGTTTTGTGGGTTTTTTAAAGTAATTTATGTTTAGAATCGGGCTTGGCTGCTTTTCCCTGCTGTGTTGATGCCGCTTTACACCCTCTTGATTCACTTGCAGAGAGATATCGATACATAGGTTTTCAGATTCGTACTAGTCAGAATTATTCTTGTGCGGTGACTACGGGGTGTTGAGTCCAGTTCACTGAGCAGGGAGTAGGCCTTGTCTATTACATATTTGGCTTATGGAGCGGTCTCTGAGCTAATTTCAAACCCTTGTTTTATGCATCACCCCACCTCACCTTTCCCGTTAAGCAGCCATAGTGTGTCTTCTAAAGGTGTGACTCTGTTCTGTTTTGTAATTCAGTTCAAGTGTAGCGATTTTGACATTCCCTCTATAAGCGATATCTTAGGATAAGTGTCTTTTTCTGTGTGACTTATTTCACTTAGAATCATCGTACCTAAATCCACTCATCATGCTGCTAACTAGCCTTATGACATTGATTTCATGGCTGAGTGATATTCCATTGTGCCAAGTACCACCATTTCTTTATCCATTTTTCTCTTTCCTGGGATATTGAAGGTGTTCCGAAGCAGAGGTTCTTGGAAACAGAGCAGCCGTAAACTTTAGGGTGCCTGTGTCTTGTTGATTTTTAGTTTTCCCAATTTATACGCCCATGAGTGGAAGTGCCCTATGCTCTCTACGCTGTGTTTATTACTTGTTTCAGGACACACCGTACTCTTCTCCAGAGTGCCTGTTGGCAATTTACATCCCGCCCATCAGCGTAGCAAGGCTCCCATGTCTCCATGGCCTGTCCTGCTTTTCTGGTTTTTACACTTTGTTCAGCATGGCCCTTTTGACCGAGGGCAAGCGAGACTTCTTTGTAGCGCTGATTTGCCCTTCCGGCTTGCTTGGTTGGCCATAAAGGGCGTATGCGTTTTTTCCTGAATATATTCAGGAAAAAACGCATACGCCCTTTTTGGCCAAGGGCATCATTGTCAACGTTTTGCCGCTTTTCATGTGCTTTAAAGGCGAGTCGAATCTACCTCCTGAAATCTGTTTCCTGCAAATCTGCCTTGCTTTCAAATCCTCTTCGTTGCCTTCCCTCAATATATTTGTGGACGAGAGTTCTCATTTATAACTCTGCACGTTTGTGAATTGCAGTGCCCCTGAGCTCCATTTGTCTCCTCGCTTTTTTGGGAGCTGGCCGCAAAAGCGCAGGATTGCTTCAGGCCCTATTTTGGTTCTGGGGGGCAGGCTGAGCCTGTGGTTCATTCTTCTTCCTGATGGGAAAATGGAGTGACCTATGCCTGTCCCAACACCTAGGGCTTGTCTCTCGTTGGTTCCGCGTCTTCCCGTTCATCCTCAGGACAAATTGCAACCTGTAAGAAACAGGAGGTTAAAGGTGCTGATTCTCCAAGTAGGGAGATGGTTAGTCAAGCGGCTGGAATGGCGAACCCGAGCACAAGGAGAGGAGAAATGAGGTGCGTTTTAGAAACCTTTCCCGATCTCATGGCATACCATCTTCTGGGTTTCCCATGCATGTTTTGATGTAGGAAGATGCCCTTGTACCTGGAGATTTGAGACCCATGGGGTGTGTTCCCCGCAGTGTTACTTTAAAGTATCTGCGTTTGCTCACCCAACCTCACCAATCCTCTCAGCCCCAAGAGTGTCCAGCCTTATGTCTCATCCAGCTGTGGGTCTAGATATGGTCAATCCAGGTTGCATCATAGACCCTGAACGGATTTTGTAAGAATTTCTCTCTCTTTCACTGTCTTTGTTTTGTGGGTTTTTTAAAGTAGTTTATGTTTAGAATCGGGCTTGGCTGCTTTTCCCTGCTGTGTTGATGTCGCTTTACACCCTATTGATTCACTTGCAGAGAGATATCGATACATAGGTTTTCAGATTCTTACTAGTCAGATATATTCTTGTGTGGTGACTAGGGTGTGTTGAGTCCAGTTCACTGAGCAGGGAGTAGGCCTTGTCTATTACATATTTGGCTTATGGAGCGGTCTCTGAGCTAATTTCAAACCCTTGTTTTATGCATCACCCCACCTCACCTTTCCCGTTAAGCAGCCATAGTGTGTCTTCTAAAGGTGTGACTCTGTTCTGTTTTGTAATTCAGTTCAAGTGTAGCGATTTTGACATTCCCTCTATAAGCGATATCTTAGGATAAGTGTCTTTTTCTGTGTGACTTATTTCACTTAGAATCATCGTATCTAAATCCACTCATCATGCTGCTAACTAGCCTTATGACATTGATTTCATGGCTGAGTGATATTCCATTGTGCCAAGTACCACCATTTCTTTATCCATTTTTCTCTTTCCTGGGATATTGAAGGTGTACCGAAGCGGAGGTTCTTGGAAACAGAGCAGCCGTAAACTTTAGGGTGCCTGTGTCTTGTTGATTCTTAGTTTTCCCAATTTATATGCCCATGAGTGGAAGTGCCCTATGCTCTCTACGCTGTGTTTATTACTTGTTTCATGACACACCGTACTCTTCTCCAGAGTGCCTGTTGGCAATTTACGTCCCGCCCATCAGCGTAGCAAGGCTCCCATGTCTCCATGGCCTGTCTTGCTTTTCTGGTTTTTACACTTTGTTCAGCATGGCCCTTTTGACCGAGGGCAAGCGAGACTTCTTTGTAGCGCTGATTTGCCCTTCCGGCTTGCTTGGTTGGCCAAAAAGGGCGTATGCGTTTTTTCCTGAATATATTCAGGAAAAAACGCATACGCCCTTTTTGGCCAAGGGCATCATTGTCAACGTTTTGCCGCTTTTCATGTGCTTTAAAGGCGAGTCGAATCTACCTCCTGAAATCTGTTTCCTGCAAATCTGCCTTGCTTTCAAATCCTCTTCATTGCCTTCCCTCAATATATTTGTGGACGAGAGTTCTCATTTATAACTCTGCACGTTTGTGAATTGCAGTGCCCCTGAGCTCCATTTGTCTCCTCGCTTTTTTGGGAGCTGGCCGCAAAAGAGCAGGATTGCTTCAGGCCCTATTTTGGTTCTGGGGGGCAGGCTGAGCCTGTGGTTCATTCTTCTTCCTGATGGGAAAATGGAGTGACCTATGCCTGTCCCAACACCTAGGGCTCGTCTCTCGTTGGTTCCCCGTCTTCCCGTTCATCCTCAGGACAAATTGCAACCTGTACAATCAGGAGGTTAAAGGTGCTGATTCTCCAAGTAGGGAGATGATTAGTCAAGCGGCTGGAATGGCGAACCCGAGCACAAGGAGAGGAGAAATGAGGTGCGTTTTAGAAACCTTTCCCGATCTCATGGCATACCATCTTCTGGGTTTCCCATGCATGTTTTGATGTAGGAAGATGCCCTTGTACCTGGAGATTTGAGACCCATGGGGTGTGTTCCCCGCAGTGTTACTTTAAAGTATCTGCGTTTGCTCACCCAACCTCACCAATCCTCTCAGCCCCAAGAGTGTCCAGCCTTCTGTCTCATCCAGCTGTGGGTCTAGATATGGTCAATCCAGGTTGCATCAGAGACCCTGAACGGATTTTGTAAGAATTTCTCTCTCTTTCACTGTCTTTGTTTTGTGGGTTTTTTAAAGTAATTTATGTTTAGAATCGGGCTTGGCTGCTTTTCCCTGCTGTGTTGATGCCGCTTTACACCCTCTTGATTCACTTGCAGAGAGATATCGATACATAGGTTTTCAGATTCTTACTAGTCAGATATATTCTTGTGTGGTGTCTAGGGTGTGTTGAGTCCAGTTCACTGAGCAGGGAGTAGGCCTTGTCTATTACATATTTGGCTTATGGAGCGGTCTCTGAGCTAATTTCAAACCCTTGTTTTATGCATCACCCCACCTCACCTTTCCCGTTAAGCAGCCATAGTGTGTCTTCTAAAGGTGTGACTCTGTTCTGTTTTGTAATTCAGTTCAAGTGTAGCCATTTTGACATTCCCTCTATAAGCGATATCTTAGGATAAGTGTCTTTTTCTGTGTGACTTATTTCACTTAGAATCATCGTATCTAAATCCACTCATCATGCTGCTAACTAGCCTTATGACATTGATTTCATGGTTGAGTGATATTCCATTGTGCCAAGTACCACCATTTCTTTATCCATTTTTCTCTTTCCTGGGATATTGAAGGTGTACCGAAGTGGAGGTTCTTGGAAACAGAGCAGCCGTAAACTTTAGGGTGCCTGTGTCTTGTTGATTTTTAGTTTTCCCAATTTATACGCCCATGAGTGGAAGTGCCCTATGCTCTCTACGCTGTGTTTATTACTTGTTTCAGGACACACCGTACTCTTCTCCAGAGTGCCTGTTGGCAATTTACATCCCGCCCATCAGCGTAGCAAGGCTCCCATGTCTCCATGGCCTGTCCTGCTTTTCTGGTTTTTACACTTTGTTCAGCATGGCCCTTTTGACCGAGGGCAAGCGAGACTTCTTTGTAGCGCTGATTTGCCCTTCCGGCTTGCTTGGTTGGCCATAAAGGGCGTATGCGTTTTTTCCTGAATATATTCAGGAAAAACCGCATACGCCCTTTTTGGCCAAGGGCATCATTGTCAACGTTTTGCCGCTTTTCATGTGCTTTAAAGGCGAGTCGAATCTACCTCCTGAAATCTGTTTCCTGCAAATCTGCCTTGCTTTCAAATCCTCTTCGTTGCCTTCCCTCAATATATTTGTGGACGAGAGTTCTCATTTATAACTCTGCACGTTTGTGAATTGCAGTGCCCCTGAGCTCCATTTGTCTCCTCGATTTTTTGGGAGCTGGCCGCAAAAGCGCAGGATTGCTTCAGGCCCTATTTTGGTTCTGGGGGGCAGGCTGAGCCTGTGGTTCATTCTTCTTCCTGATGGGAAAATGGAGTGACCTATGCCTGTCCCAACACCTAGGGCTCGTCTCTCGTTGGTTCCGCGTCTTCCCGTTCATCCTCAGGACAAATTGCAACCTGTACAATCAGGAGGTTAAAGGTGCTGATTCTCCAAGTAGGGAGATGGTTAGTCAAGCGGCTGGAATGGCGAACCCGAGCACAAGGAGAGGAGAAATGAGGTGCGTTTTAGAAACCTTTCCCGATCTCACGGCATACCATCTTCTGGCTTTCCCATGCATGTTTTGATGTAGGAAGATTCCCTTGTACCTGGAGATTTGAGACCCATGGGGTGTGTTCCCCGCAGTGTTACTTTAAAGTATCTGCGTTTGCTCACCCAACCTCACCAATCCTCTCAGCCCCAAGAGTGTCCAGCCTTATGTCTCATCCAGCTGTGGGTCTAGATATGGTCAATCCAGGTTGCATCAGAGACCCTGAACGGATTTTGTAAGAATTTCTCTCTCTTTCACTGTCTTTGTTTTGTGGGTTTTTTAAAGTAATTTATGTTTAGAATCGGGCTTGGCTGCTTTTCCCTGCTGTGTTGATGCCGCTTTACACCCTCTTGATTCACTTGCAGAGAGATATCGATACATAGGTTTTCAGATTCTTACTAGTCAGATATATTCTTGTGTGGTGACTAGGGTGTGTTGAGTCCAGTTCACTGAGCAGGGAGTAGGCCTTGTCTATTACATATTTGGCTTATGGAGCGGTCTCTGAGCTAATTTCAAACCCTTGTTTTATGCATCACCCCACCTCACCTTTCCCGTTAAGCAGCCATAGTGTGTCTTCTAAAGGTGTGACTCTGTTCTGTTTTGTAATTCAGTTCAAGTGTAGCCATTTTGACATTCCCTCTATAAGCGATATCTTAGGATAAGTGTCTTTTTCTGTGTGACTTATTTCACTTAGAATCATCGTATCTAAATCCACTCATCATGCTGCTAACTAGCCTTATGACATTGATTTCATGGTTGAGTGATATTCCATTGTGCCAAGTACCACCATTTCTTTATCCATTTTTCTCTTTCCTGGGATATTGAAGGTGTACCGAAGTGGAGGTTCTTGGAAACAGAGCAGCCGTAAACTTTAGGGTGCCTGTGTCTTGTTGATTTTTAGTTTTCCCAATTTATACGCCCATGAGTGGAAGTGCCCTATGCTCTCTACGCTGTGTTTATTACTTGTTTCAGGACACACCGTACTCTTCTCCAGAGTGCCTGTTGGCAATTTACATCCCGCCCATCAGCGTAGCAAGGCTCCCATGTCTCCATGGCCTGTCCTGCTTTTCTGGTTTTTACACTTTGTTCAGCATGGCCCTTTTGACCGAGGGCAAGCGAGACTTCTTTGTAGCGCTGATTTGCCCTTCCGGCTTGCTTGGTTGGCCATAAAGGGCGTATGCGTTTTTTCCTGAATATATTCAGGAAAAACCGCATACGCCCTTTTTGGCCAAGGGCATCATTGTCAACGTTTTGCCGCTTTTCATGTGCTTTAAAGGCGAGTCGAATCTACCTCCTGAAATCTGTTTCCTGCAAATCTGCCTTGCTTTCAAATCCTCTTCGTTGCCTTCCCTCAATATATTTGTGGACGAGAGTTCTCATTTATAACTCTGCACGTTTGTGAATTGCAGTGCCCCTGAGCTCCATTTGTCTCCTCGATTTTTTGGGAGCTGGCCGCAAAAGCGCAGGATTGCTTCAGGCCCTATTTTGGTTCTGGGGGGCAGGCTGAGCCTGTGGTTCATTCTTCTTCCTGATGGGAAAATGGAGTGACCTATGCCTGTCCCAACACCTAGGGCTCGTCTCTCGTTGGTTCCGCGTCTTCCCGTTCATCCTCAGGACAAATTGCAACCTGTACAATCAGGAGGTTAAAGGTGCTGATTCTCCAAGTAGGGAGATGGTTAGTCAAGCGGCTGGAATGGCGAACCCGAGCACAAGGAGAGGAGAAATGAGGTGCGTTTTAGAAACCTTTCCCGATCTCACGGCATACCATCTTCTGGCTTTCCCATGCATGTTTTGATGTAGGAAGATTCCCTTGTACCTGGAGATTTGAGACCCATGGGGTGTGTTCCCCGCAGTGTTACTTTAAAGTATCTGCGTTTGCTCACCCAACCTCACCAATCCTCTCAGCCCCAAGAGTGTCCAGCCTTATGTCTCATCCAGCTGTGGGTCTAGATATGGTCAATCCAGGTTGCATCATAGACCCTGAACGGATTTTGTAAGAATTTCTCTCTCTTTCACTGTCTTTGTTTTGTGGGTTTTTTAAAGTAATTTATGTTTAGAATCGGGCTTGGCTGCTTTTCCCTGCTGTGTTGATGCCGCTTTACACCCTCTTGATTCACTTGCAGAGAGATATCGATACATAGGTTTTCAGATTCTTACTAGTCAGATATATTCTTGTGTGGTGACTAGGGTGTGTTGAGTCCAGTTCACTCAGCAGGGAGTAGGCCTTGTCTATTACATATTTGGCTTATGGAGCGGTCTCTGAGCTAATTTCAAACCCTTGTTTTATGCATCACCCCACCTCACCTTTCCCGTTAAGCAGCCATAGTGTGTCTTCTAAAGGTGTGACTCTGTTCTGTTTTGTAATTCAGTTCAAGTGTAGCAATTTTGACATTCCCTCTATAAGCGATATCTTAGGATAAGTGTCTTTTTCTGTGTGACTTATTTCACTTAGAATCATCGTACCTAAATCCACTCATCATGCTGCTAACTAGCCTTATGACATTGATTTCATGGCTGAGTGATATTCCATTGTGCCAAGTACCACCATTTCTTTATCCATTTTTCTCTTTCCTGGGATATTGAAGGTGTACCGAAGTGGAGGTTCTTGGAAACAGAGCAGCCGTAAACTTTAGGGTGCCTGTGTCTTGTTGATTTTTATTTTTCCCAATTTATACGCCCTTGAGTGGAAGTGCCCTATGCTCTCTATGCTGTGTTTATTACTTGTTTCAGGACACACCGTACTCTTCTCCAGAGTGCCTGTTGGCAATTTACATCCCGCCCATCAGCGTAGCAAGGCTCCCATGTCTCCATGGCCTGTCCTGCTTTTCTGGTTTTTACTGTTTGTTCAGCATGGCCCTTTTGACCGAGGGCAAGCGAGACTTCTTTGTAGCGCTGATTTGCCCTTCTGGCTTGCTTGGTTGGCCAAAAAGGGCGTATGCGTTTTTTCCTGAATATATTCAGGAAAAAACGCATACGCCCTTTTTGGCCAAGGGCATCATTGTCAACGTTTTGCCGCTTTTCATGTGCTTTAAAGGCGAATCGAATCTACCTCCTGAAATCTGTTTCCTGCAAATCTGCCTTGCTTTCAAATCCTCTTCGTTGCCTTCCCTCAATATATTTGTGGACGAGAGTTCTCATTTATAACTCTGCACGTTTGTGAATTGCAGTGCCCCTGAGCTCCATTTGTCTCCTCGATTTTTTGGGAGCTGGCCGCAAAAGCGCAGGATTGCTTCAGGCCCTATTTTGGTTCTGGGGGGCAGGCTGAGCCTGTGGTTCATTCTTCTTCCTGATGGGAAAATGGAGTGACCTGTGCCTGTCCCAACACCTAGGGCTAGTCTCTCGTTGGTTCCCCGTCTTCCCGTTCATCCTCAGGACAAATTGCAACCTGGACGAAACAGTAGGTTAAAGGTGCTGATTCTCCAAGTAGGGAGATGGTTAGTCAAGTGGCTGGAATGGCGAACCCGAGCACAAGGAGAGGAGAAATGATGTGCGTTTTAGAAACCTTTCCCGATCTCACGGCATACCATCTTCTGGCTTTCCCATGCATGTTTTGATGTAGGAAGATGCCCTTGTACCTGGAGATTTGAGACCCATGGGGTGTGTTCCCCGCAGTGTTACTTTAAAGTATCTGCGTTTGCTCACCCAACCTCACCAACCCTCTCAGCCCCAAGAGTGTCCAGCCTTATGTCTCATCCAGCTGTGGGTCTAGATATGGTCAATCCAGGTTGCATCATAGACCCTGAACGGATTTTGTAAGAATTTCTCTCTCTTTCACTGTCTTTGTTTTGTGGGTTTTTTAAAGTAATTTATGTTTAGAATCGGGCTTGGCTGCTTTTCCCTGCTGTGTTGATGTCGCTTTACACCCTCTTGATTCACTTGCAGAGAGATATCGATACATAGGTTTTCAGATTCTTACTAGTCAGATATATTCTTGTGTGGTGTCTAGGGTGTGTTGAGTCCAGTTCACTGAGCAGGTAGTAGGCCTTGTCTATTACATATTTGGCTTATGGAGCGGTCTCTGAGCTAATTTCAAACCCTTGTTTTATCCATCACCCCACCTCACCTTTCCCGTTAAGCAGCCATAGTGTGTCTTCTAAAGGTGTGACTCTGTTCTGTTTCGTAATTCAGTTCAAGTGTAGCGATTTTGACATTCCCTCTATAAGCGATATCTTAGGATAAGTGTCTTTTTCTGTGTGACTTATTTCACTTAGAATCATCGTCGCTAAATCCACTCATCATGCTGCTAACTAGCCTTATGACATTGATTTCATGGCTGAGTGATATTCCATTGTGCCAAGTACCACCATTTCTTTATCCATTTTTCTCTTTCCTGGGATATTGAAGGTGTACCGAAGTTGAGGTTCTTGGAAACACAGCAGCCGTAAACTTTAGGGTGCCTGTGTCTTGTTGATTTTTAGTTTTCCCAATTTATACGCCCTTGAGTGGAAGTGCCCTATGCTCTCTACACTGTGTTTATTACTTGTTTCAGGACACACCGTACTCTTCTCCAGAGTGCCTGTTGGCAATTTACATCCCGCCCATCAGCGTAGCAAGGCTCCCATGTCTCCATGGCCTGTCCTGCTTTTCTGGTTTTTACACTTTGTTCAGCATGGCCCTTTTGACCGAGGGCAAGCGAGACTTCTTTGTAGCGCTGATTTGCCCTTCCGGCTTGCTTGGTTGGCCAAAAAGGGCGTATGCGTTTTTTCCTGAATATATTCAGGAAAAAACGCATACGCCCTTTTTGGCCAAGGGCATCATTGTCAACGTTTTTCCGCTTTCATGTGCTTTAAAGGCGAGTCGAATCTACCTCCTGAAATCTGTTTCCTGCAAATCTGCCTTGCTTTCAAATCCTCTTCGTTGCCTTCCCTCAATATATTTGTGGACGAGAGTTCTCATTTATAACTCTGCACGTTTGTGAATTGCAGTGCCCCTGAGCTCCATTTGTCTCCTCGCTTTTTTGGGAGCTGGCCGCAAAAGCGCAGGATTGCTTCAAGCCCTATTTTGGTTCTGGGGGGCAGGCTGAGCCTGTGGTTCATTCTTCTTCCTGATGGGAAAATGGAGTGACCTGTGCCTGTCCCAACACCTAGGGCTAGTCTTTCGTTGGTTCCCCGTCTTCCCGTTCATCCTTAGGACAAATTGCAACCTGGACGAAACAGTAGGTTAAAGGTGCTGATTCTCCAAGTAGGGAGATGGTTAGTCAAGTGGCTGGAATGGCGAACCCGAGCACAAGGAGAGGATAAATGAGATGCGTTTTAGAAACCTTTCCCGATCTCACGGCATACCATCTTCTGGGTTTCCCATGCATGTTTTGATGTAGGAAGATTCCCTTGTACCTTGAGATTTGAGACCCATGGGGTGTGTACCCCGCGGTATTATTTAAACTATCTGCATTTGCTCACCCAAGCTCACCAATCTTCTCAGCCCCAAGAGTGTCCAGCCTTCTGTCTCATCCAGCTGTGGGTCTAGATATGGTCAATCCAGGTTGCATCAGAGACCCTGAACGGATTTTGTAAGAATTTCTCTCTCTTTCACTGTCTTTGCTTTGTGGGTTTTTTAAAGTAATGTATTTTTAGAATGGGGTTTGGCTGCTTTTCCCTGCTGTGTTTATGCCGCTTTACACCCTCTTGATTCACTTGCAGAGAGATATCAATACATAGGTTTTCAGATTCATACTAGTCAGATATATTCTTGTGCGGTGACTAGGGGGTGTTGAGTCCAGTTCACTGAGTAGGGAGTAGGCCTTGTCTATTACATATTTGGCTTATGGAGCAGTGTCTGAGCTAATTTCAAACCCTTGTTTTATGCATCACCCCACCTCACCTTTCCGGTTAAGCAGCCATAGTGTGTCTTCTAAAGGTGTGACACTGTTCTGTTTTGTAATTCAGTTCAAGTGTAGCGATTTTGACATTCCCTCTATAAGCGATATCTTAGGATAAGTGTCTTTTTCTCTGTGACTTATTTCACTTAGAATCATCGTACCTAAATCCACACATCATGCTGCTAACTACCCTTATGACATTGATTTCATGGCTGAGTGATATTCCATTGTGCCAAGTACCACCATTTCATTATCCATTTTTCTCTTTCCTGGGATATTGAAGGTGTACCGAAGCGGAGGTTCTTGGAAACAGAGCAGCCGTAAAGTTTGGGGTGCCTGTGTCTTGTTGATTTTTAGTTTTCCCAATTTATACGCCCATGAGTGGAAGTGTCCTATGCTCTCTAAGCTGTGTTTATTACTTGTTTCAGGACACACCGTACACTTCTCCAGAGTGGCTGTTGGCAATTTACATCCTGCCCATTAGCGTAGCAAGGCTCCCATGTCTCCATGGCCTGTCCTGCTTTTCTGGTTTTTACACTTTTTTCAGCATGGCCCTTTTGACCGAGGGCAAGCGAGACTTCTTTGTAGCACTGATTTGCCCTTCCGGCTTGCTTGGTTGGCCAAAAAGGGCGTATGCGTTTTTTCCTGAATATATTCAGGAAAAAACGCATACGCCCTTTTTGGTGAAGGGCATTATTGTCAACGTTTTGCCTGTTTTCATGTGCTTTAAAGGCGAGTCGAATCTACCTCCTGAAATCTGTTTCCTGCAAATCTGCCTTGCTTTCAAATCCTCTTCGTTGCCTTCCCTCAATATATTTGTGGACGAGAGATATCATTTATAACTCTGCACGTTTGTGAATTGCAGTGCCCCTGAGCTCCATTTGTCTCCTCGCTTTTTTGGGAGCTGGCCGCAAAAGTGCAGGATTGCTTCAAGCCCTATTTTGGTTCTAGGGGGCAGGCTGAGCCTGTGGTTCATTCTTCTTCCTGATGGGAAAATGGAGTGACCTGTGCCTGTCCCAACACCTAGGGCTAGTCTCTCGTTGGTTGCCCGTCTTCCCGTTCATCCTCAGGACAAATTGCAACCTGTACGAAACAGGAGGTTAAAGGTGCTGATTCTCCAAGTAGGGAGATGGTTAGTCAAGCGGCTGGAATGGCGAACCCGAGCACAATGAGAGGAGAAATGAGGTGCGTTTTAGAAACATTTCCCGATCTCACGGCATACCATCTTCTGGGTTTCCCATGCATGTTTTGATGTAGGAAGATGCCCTTGTACCTGGGGATTTGAGACCCATGGGGTGTGTACCCCGTGGTGTTACTTTAAAGTATGGGCGTTTGCTCACCAAGCTCACCTATCCTCTCAGCCCCAAGAGTGTCCAGCCTTATGTCTCATCCAGCTGTGGGTCTAGATATGGTCAATCCAGGTTGCATCAGAGACCCTGAACAGATTTTGTAAGAATTTCTCTCTCTTTCACTGTCTTTGCTTTGTGGGTTTTTTAAAGTAATGTATTTTTAGAATGGGGTTTGGCTGCTTTTCCCTGCTGTGTTTATGCCGCTTTACACCCTCTTGATTCACTTGCAGAGAGATATCGATACATAGGTTTTCAGATTCTTACTAGTCAGATATATTCTTGTGCGGTGACTAGGGGGTGTTGAGTCCAGTTCACTGAGCAGGGAGTAGGCCTTGTCTATTACATATTTGGCTTATGGAGCGGTCTCTGAGCTAATTTCAAACCCTTGTTTTATGCATCACCCCACCTCACCATTCCCGTTCAGCAGCCATAGTGTGTCTTCTAAAGGTGTGACTCTGTTCTGTTTTGTAATTCAGTTCAAGTGTAGCGATTTTGACATTCCGTCTATAAGCGATATCTTAGGATAAGTGTCTTTTTCTGTGTGACTTATTTCACTTAGAATCATCGTCGCTAAATCCAGTCATCATGCTGCTAAGTAGCCTTATGACATTGATTTCATGGCTGAGTGATATTCCATTGTGCCAAGTACCACCATTTCTTTATCCATTTTTCTCTTTCCTGGGATATTGAAGGTGTACCGAAGTGGAGGTTCTTGGAAACAGAGCAGCCGTAATGTTTGGGGTGCCTGTGTCTTGTTGATTTTTAGTTTTCCCGATTTATACGCCCATGAGTGGAAGTGCCCTATGCTCTCTAATCTGTGTTTATTACTTGATTCAGGACACACCGTACACTTCTCCAGAGTGCCTGTTGGCAATTTACATCCCGCCCATCAGCGTAGCAAGGCTCCCTTATCTCCATGGCCTGTCCTGCTTTTCTGGCTTTTACACATTTTTCAGCAAGGCCCTTTTGACCGAGGGCAAGCGAGACTTCTTTGTAGCGCTGATTTGCCCTTCCGGCTTGCTTGGTTGGCCAAAAAGGGCGTATGCGTTTTTTCCTGAATACATTCAGGAAAAAACGCATACGCCCTTTTTGGCCAAGGGCATCATTGTCAACGTTTTGCCGCTTTCATGTGCTTTAAAGGCGAGTCGAATCTACCTCCTGAAATCTGTTTCCTGCAAATCTGCCTTGCTTTCAAATCCTCTTCGTTGCCTTCCCTCAATATATTTGTGGACGAGAGTTCTCATTTATAACTCTGCACGTTTGAGAATTGCAGTGCCCCTGAGCTCCATTTGTCTCCTCGCTTTTTTGGGAGCTGGCCGCAAAAGCGCAGGATTGCTTCAGGCCCTATTTTGGTTCTGGGGGGCAGGCTGAGCCTGTGGTTCATTCTTCTTCCTGATGGGAAAATGGAGTGACCTGTGCCTGTCCCAACACCTAGGGCTAGGCTTTCGTTGGTTCCGCGTCTTCCCGTTCATCCTCAGGACAAATTGCAACCTGTACAATCAGGAGGTTAAAGGTGCTGATTCTCCAAGTAGGGAGATGGTTAGTCAAGCGGCTGGAATGGCGAACCCAAGCAAAGGAGAGGAGAAATGAGGTGCGTTTTAGAAACCTTTCCCGATCTCATGGCATACCCTCTTCTGGGTTTCCCATGCATGTTTTGATGTAGGAAGATGCCCTTGTACCTGGAGATTTGAGACCCATGGGGTGTGTTCCCCGCAGTGTTACTTTAAAGTATCTGCGTTTGCTCACCCAACCTCACCAATCCTCTCAGCCCCAAGAGTGTCCAGCCTTATGTCTCATCCAGCTGTGGGTCTAGATATGGTCAATCCAGGTTGCATCATAGACCCTGAACGGATTTTGTAAGAATTTCTCTCTCTTTCACTGTCTTTGTTTTGTGGGTTTTTTAAAGTAATTTATGTTTAGAATCGGGCTTGGCTGATTTTCCCTGCTGTGTTGACGCCACTTTACACCCTCTTGATTCACTTGCAGAGAGATATCGATACATAGGTTTTCAGATTCTTACTAGTCAGATATATTCTTGTGTGGTGACTAGGGTGTGTTGAGTCCAGTTCACTGAGCAGGGAGTAGGCCTTGTCTATTACATATTTGGCTTATGGAGCGGTCTCTGAGCTAATTTCAAACCCTTGTTTTATGCATCACCCCACCTCACCTTTCCCGTTAAGCAGCCATAGTGTGTCTTCTAAAAGTGTGACTCTGTTCTGTTTTGTAATTCAGTTCAAGTGTAGCGATTTTGACATTCCCTCTATAAGCGATATCTTACGATAAGTGTCTTTATCTGTGTGACTTATTTCACTTAGAATCATCGTACCTAAATCCACTCATCATGCTGCTAACTAGCCTTATGACATTGATTTCATGGCTGAGTGATATTCCATTGTGCCAAGTACCACCATTTCTTTATCCATTTTTCTCTTTCCTGGGATATTGAAGGTGTACCGAAGTGGAGGTTCTTGGAAACAGAGCAGCCGTAAACTTTAGGGTGCCTGTGTCTTGTTGATTTTTAGTTTTCCCAATTTATACGCCCTTGAGTGGAAGTGCCCTATGCTCTCTAAGCTGTGTTTATTACTTGTTTCAGGACACACCGTACACTTCTCCAGAGTGGCTGTTGGCAATTTACATCCTGCCCATTAGCGTAGCAAGGCTCCCATGTCTCCATGGCCTGTCCTGCTTTTCTGGTTTTTACACTTTTTTCAGCATGGCCCTTTTGACCGAGGGCAAGCGAGACTTCTTTGTAGCACTGATTTGCCCTTCCGGCTTGCTTGGTTGGCCAAAAAGGGCGTATGCGTTTTTTCCTGAATATATTCAGGAAAAAACGCATACGCCCTTTTTGGTGAAGGGCATTATTGTCAACGTTTTGCCTGTTTTCATGTGCTTTAAAGGCGAGTCGAATCTACCTCCTGAAATCTGTTTCCTGCAAATCTGCCTTGCTTTCAAATCCTCTTCGTTGCCTTCCCTCAATATATTTGTGGACGAGAGATATCATTTATAACTCTGCACGTTTGTGAATTGCAGTGCCCCTGAGCTCCATTTGTCTCCTCGCTTTTTTGGGAGCTGGCCGCAAAAGTGCAGGATTGCTTCAAGCCCTATTTTGGTTCTAGGGGGCAGGCTGAGCCTGTGGTTCATTCTTCTTCCTGATGGGAAAATGGAGTGACCTGTGCCTGTCCCAACACCTAGGGCTAGTCTCTCGTTGGTTGCCCGTCTTCCCGTTCATCCTCAGGACAAATTGCAACCTGTACGAAACAGGAGGTTAAAGGTGCTGATTCTCCAAGTAGGGAGATGGTTAGTCAAGCGGCTGGAATGGCGAACCCGAGCACAATGAGAGGAGAAATGAGGTGCGTTTTAGAAACATTTCCCGATCTCACGGCATACCATCTTCTGGGTTTCCCATGCATGTTTTGATGTAGGAAGATGCCCTTGTACCTGGGGATTTGAGACCCATGGGGTGTGTACCCCGTGGTGTTACTTTAAAGTATGGGCGTTTGCTCACCAAGCTCACCTATCCTCTCAGCCCCAAGAGTGTCCAGCCTTATGTCTCATCCAGCTGTGGGTCTAGATATGGTCAATCCAGGTTGCATCAGAGACCCTGAACAGATTTTGTAAGAATTTCTCTCTCTTTCACTGTCTTTGCTTTGTGGGTTTTTTAAAGTAATGTATTTTTAGAATGGGGTTTGGCTGCTTTTCCCTGCTGTGTTTATGCCGCTTTACACCCTCTTGATTCACTTGCAGAGAGATATCGATACATAGGTTTTCAGATTCTTACTAGTCAGATATATTCTTGTGCGGTGACTAGGGGGTGTTGAGTCCAGTTCACTGAGCAGGGAGTAGGCCTTGTCTATTACATATTTGGCTTATGGAGCGGTCTCTGAGCTAATTTCAAACCCTTGTTTTATGCATCACCCCACCTCACCATTCCCGTTCAGCAGCCATAGTGTGTCTTCTAAAGGTGTGACTCTGTTCTGTTTTGTAATTCAGTTCAAGTGTAGCGATTTTGACATTCCGTCTATAAGCGATATCTTAGGATAAGTGTCTTTTTCTGTGTGACTTATTTCACTTAGAATCATCGTCGCTAAATCCAGTCATCATGCTGCTAAGTAGCCTTATGACATTGATTTCATGGCTGAGTGATATTCCATTGTGCCAAGTACCACCATTTCTTTCTCCATTTTTCTCTTTCCTGGGATATTGAAGGTGTACCGAAGTGGAGGTTCTTGGAAACAGAGCAGCCGTAATGTTTGGGGTGCCTGTGTCTTGTTGATTTTTAGTTTTCCCGATTTATACGCCCATGAGTGGAAGTGCCCTATGCTCTCTAATCTGTGTTTATTACTTGATTCAGGACACACCGTACACTTCTCCAGAGTGCCTGTTGGCAATTTACATCCCGCCCATCAGCGTAGCAAGGCTCCCTTATCTCCATGGCCTGTCCTGCTTTTCTGGCTTTTACACATTTTTCAGCAAGGCCCTTTTGACCGAGGGCAAGCGAGACTTCTTTGTAGCGCTGATTTGCCCTTCCGGCTTGCTTGGTTGGCCAAAAAGGGCGTATGCGTTTTTTCCTGAATACATTCAGGAAAAAACGCATACGCCCTTTTTGGCCAAGGGCATCATTGTCAACGTTTTGCCGCTTTCATGTGCTTTAAAGGCGAGTCGAATCTACCTCCTGAAATCTGTTTCCTGCAAATCTGCCTTGCTTTCAAATCCTCTTCGTTGCCTTCCCTCAATATATTTGTGGACGAGAGTTCTCATTTATAACTCTGCACGTTTGTGAATTGCAGTGCCCCTGAGCTCCATTTGTCTCCTTGCTTTTTTGGGAGCTGGCCGCAAAAGCGCAGGATTGCTTCAAGCCCTATTTTGGTTCTGGGGGGCAGGCTGAGCCTGTGGTTCATTCTTCTTCCTGATGGGAAAATGGAGTGACCTGTGCCTGTCCCAACACCTAGGGCTAGTCTTTCGTTGGTTCCGCGTCTTCCCGTTCATCCTCAGGACAAATTGCAACCTGTACAATCAGGAGGTTAAAGGTGCTGATTCTCCAAGTAGGGAGATGGTTAGTCAAGCGGCTGGAATGGCGAACCCAAGCAAAGGAGAGGAGAAATGAGGTGCGTTTTAGAAACCTTTCCCGATCTCATGGCATACCCTCTTCTGGGTTTCCCATGCATGTTTTGATGTAGGAAGATGCTCTTGTACCTGGAGATTTGAGACCCATGGGGTGTGTTCCCCGCAGTGTTACTTTAAAGTATCTGCGTTTGCTCACCCAACCTCACCAATCCTCTCAGCCCCAAGAGTGTCCAGCCTTATGTCTCATCCAGCTGTGGGTCTAGATATGGTCAATCCAGGTTGCATCATAGACCCTGAACGGATTTTGTAAGAATTTCTCTCTCTTTCACTGTCTTTGTTTTGTGGGTTTTTTAAAGTAATTTATGTTTAGAATCGGGCTTGGCTGATTTTCCCTGCTGTGTTGACGCCACTTTACACCCTCTTGATTCACTTGCAGAGAGATATCGATACATAGGTTTTCAGATTCTTACTAGTCAGATATATTCTTGTGTGGTGACTAGGGTGTGTTGAGTCCAGTTCACTGAGCAGGGAGTAGGCCTTGTCTATTACATATTTGGCTTATGGAGCGGTCTCTGAGCTAATTTCAAACCCTTGTTTTATGCATCACCCCACCTCACCTTTCCCGTTAAGCAGCCATAGTGTGTCTTCTAAAAGTGTGACTCTGTTCTGTTTTGTAATTCAGTTCAAGTGTAGCGATTTTGACATTCCCTCTATAAGCGATATCTTAGGATAAGTGTCTTTATCTGTGTGACTTATTTCACTTAGAATCATCGTACCTAAATCCACTCATCATGCTGCTAACTAGCCTTATGACATTGATTTCATGGCTGAGTGATATTCCATTGTGCCAAGTACCACCATTTCTTTATCCATTTTTCTCTTTCCTGGGATATTGAAGGTGTACCGAAGTGGAGGTTCTTGGAAACAGAGCAGCCGTAAACTTTAGGGTGCCTGTGTCTTGTTGATTTTTAGTTTTCCCAATTTATACGCCCTTGAGTGGAAGTGCCCTATGCTCTCTACACTGTGTTTATTACTTGTTTCAGGACACACCGTACTCTTCTCCAGAGTGCCTGTTGGCAATTTATATCCCGCCCATCAGCGTAGCAAGGCTCCCATGTCTCCATGGCCTGTCCTGCTTTTCTGGTTTTTACTGTTTGTTCAGCATGGCCCTTTTGACCGAGGGCAAGCGAGACTTCTTTGTAGCGCTGATTTGCCCTTCCGGCTTGCTTGGTTGGCCAAAAAGGGCGTATGCGTTTTTTCCTGAATATATTCAGGAAAAAACGCATACGCCCTTTTTGGCCAAGGGCATCATTGTCAACGTTTTGCCGCTTTTCATGTGCTTTAAAGGCGAGTCGAATCTACCTCCTGAAATCTGTTTCCTGCAAATCTGCCTTGCTTTCAAATCCTCTTCGTTGCCTTCCCTCAATATATTTGTGGACGAGAGTTCTCATTTATAACTCTGCACGTTTGTGAATTGCAGTGCCCCTGAGCTCCATTTGTCTCCTCGCTTTTTTGGGAGCTGGCCGCAAAAGCGCAGGATTGCTTCAGGCCCTATTTTGGTTCTGGGGGGCAGGCTGAGCCTGTGGTTCATTCTTCTTCCTGATGGGAAAATGGAGTGACCTATGCCTGTCCCAGCACCTAGGGCTCGTCTCTCGTTGGTTCCGCGTCTTCCCGTTCATCCTCAGGACAAATTGCAACCTGTACAATCAGGAGGTTAAAGGTGCTGATTCTCCAAGTAGGGAGATGGTTAGTCAAGCGGCTGGAATGGCGAACCCGAGCACAAGGAGAGGAGAAATGAGGTGCGTTTTAGAAACCTTTCCCGATCTCATGGCATACCATCTTCTGGCTTTCCCATGCATGTTTTGATGTAGGAAGATGCCCTTGTACCTGGAGATTTGAGACCCATGGGGTGTGTTCCCCGCAGTGTTACTTTAAAGTATCTGCGTTTGCTCACCCAACCTCACCAATCCTCTCAGCCCCAAGAGTGTCCAGCCTTCTGTCTCATCCAGCTGT
The DNA here is from genome assembly GCF_028564815.1 of Eubalaena glacialis. Lineage (NCBI taxonomy): Eukaryota > Metazoa > Chordata > Mammalia > Artiodactyla > Balaenidae > Eubalaena > Eubalaena glacialis. Next base: position 170,631 of record NW_026871289.1, on the reverse strand, counting down.
GGGTCTAGATATGGTCAATCCAGGTTGCATCAGAGACCCTGAACGGATTTTGTAAGAATTTCTCTCTCTTTCACTGTCTTTGTTTTGTGGGTTTTTTAAAGTAATTTATGTTTAGAATCGGGCTTGGCTGCTTTTCCCTGCTGTGTTGATGCCGCTTTACACCCTCTTGATTCACTTGCAGAGAGATATCGATACATAGGTTTTCAGATTCTTACTAGTCAGATATATTCTTGTGTGGTGACTAGGGTGTGTTGAGTCCAGTTCACTGAGCAGGGAGTAGGCCTTGTCTATTACATATTTGGCTTATGGAGCGGTCTCTGAGCTAATTTCAAACCCTTGTTTTATGCATCACCCCACCTCACCTTTCCCGTTAAGCAGCCATAGTGTGTCTTCTAAAGGTGTGACTCTGTTCTGTTTTGTAATTCAGTTCAAGTGTAGCGATTTTGACATTCCCTCTATAAGCGATATCTTAGGATAAGTGTCTTTTTCTGTGTGACTTATTTCACTTAGAATCATCGTATCTAAATCCACTCATCATGCTGCTAACTAGCCTTATGACATTGATTTCATGGCTGAGTGATATTCCATTGTGCCAAGTACCACCATTTCTTTATCCATTTTTCTCTTTCCTGGGATATTGAAGGTGTTCCGAAGCGGAGGTTCTTGGAAACAGAGCAGCCGTAAACTTTAGGGTGCCTGTGTCTTGTTTATTTTTAGTTTTCCCAATTTATACGCCCATGAGTGGAAGTGCCCTATGCCCTCTACGCTGTGTTTATTACTTGTTTCAGGACACACCGTACTCTTCTCCAGAGTGCCTGTTGGCAATTTATATCCCGCCCATCAGCGTAGCAAGGCTCCCATGTCTCCATGGCCTGTCCTGCTTTTCTGGTTTTTACTGTTTGTTCAGCATGGCCCTTTTGACCGAGGGCAAGCGAGACTTCTTTGTAGCGCTGATTTGCCCTTCCGGCTTGCTTGGTTGGCCAAAAAGGGCGTATGCGTTTTTTCCTGAATATATTCAGGAAAAAACGCATACGCCCTTTTTGGCCAAGGGAATCATTGTCAACGTTTTGCCGCTTTTCATGTGCTTTAAAGGCGAGTCGAATCTACCTCCTGAAATCTGTTTCCTGCAAATCTGCCTTGCTTTCAAATCCTCTTCGTTGCCTTCCCTCAATATATTTGTGGACGAGAGTTCTCATTTATAACTCTGCACGTTTGTGAATTGCAGTGCCCTGAGCTCCATTTGTCTCCTTGCTTTTTTGGGAGCTGGCCGCAAAAGCGCAGGATTGCTTCAGGCCCTATTTTGGTTCTGGGGGGCAGGCTGAGCCTGTGGTTCATTCTTCTTCCTGATGGGAAAATGGAGTGACCTATGCCTGTCCCAACACCTAGGGCTCGTCTCTCGTTGGTTCCGCGTCTTCCCGTTCATCCTCAGGACAAATTGCAACCTGTACAATCAGGAGGTTAAAGGTGCTGATTCTCCAAGTAGGGAGATGGTTAGTCAAGCGGCTGGAATGACGAACCCGAGCACAAGGAGAGGATAAATGAGGTGCGTTTTAGAAACCTTTCCCGATCTCATGGCATACCATCTTCTGGCTTTCCCATGCATGTTTTGATGTAGGAAGATGCCCTTGTACCTGGAGATTTGAGACCCATGGGGTGTGTTCCCCGCAGTGTTACTTTAAAGTATCTGCGTTTGCTCACCCAACCTCACCAATCCTCTCAGCCCCAAGAGTGTCCAGCCTTATGTCTCATCCAGCTGTGGGTCTAGATATGGTCAATCCAGGTTGCATCATAGACCCTGAACGGATTTTGTAAGAATTTCTCTCTCTTTCACTGTCTTTGTTTTGTGGGTTTTTTAAAGTAATTTATGTTTAGAATGGGTCTTGGCTGCTTTTCCCTGCTGTGTTGATGCCGCTTTACACCCTCTTGATTCACTTGCAGAGAGATATCGATACATAGGTTTTCAGATTCGTACTAGTCAGAATTATTCTTGTGCGGTGACTAGGGAGTGTTGAGTCCAGTTCACTGAGCAGGGAGTAGGCCTTGTCTATTACATATTTGGCTTATGGAGCGGTCTCTGAGCTAATTTCAAACCCTTGTTTTATGCATCACCCCACCTCAGCTTTCCCGTTAAGCAGCCATAGTGTGTCTTCTACAGGTGTGACTCTGTTCTGTTTTGTAATTCAGTTCAAGTGTAGCGATTTTGACATTCCCTCTATAAGTGATATCTTAGGATAAGTGTCTTTTTCTGTGTGACTTATTTCACTTAGAATCATCGTACCTAAATCCACTCATCATGCTGCTAACTAGCCTTATGACATTGATTTCATGGCTGAGTGATATTCCATTGTGCCAAGTACCACCATTTCTTTATCCATTTTTCTCTTTCCTGGGATATTGAAGGTGTACCGAAGTGGAGGTTCTTGGAAACAGAGCAGCCGTAAACTTTAGGGTGCCTGTGTCTTGTTGATTTTTAGTTTTCCCAATTTATACGCCCTTGAGTGGAAGTGCCCTATGCTCTCTACACTGTGTTTATTACTTGTTTCAGGACACACCGTACTCTTCTCCAGAGTGCCTGTTGGCAATTTATATCCCACCCATCAGCGTAGCAAGGCTCCCATGTCTCCATGGCCTGTCCTGCTTTTCTGGTTTTTACTGTTTGTTCAGCATGGCCCTTTTGACCGAGGGCAAGCGAGACTTCTTTGTAGCGCTGATTTGCCCTTCCGGCTTGCTTGGTTGGCCAAAAAGGGCGTATGCGTTTTTTCCTGAATATATTCAGGAAAAAACGCATACGCCCTTTTTGGCCAAGGGCATCATTGTCAACGTTTTGCCGCTTTTCATGTGCTTTAAAGGCGAGTCGAATCTACCTCCTGAAATCTGTTTCCTGCAAATCTGCCTTGCTTTCAAATCCTCTTCGTTGCCTTCCCTCAATATATTTGTGGACGAGAGTTCTCATTTATAACTCTGCACGTTTGTGAATTGCAGTGCCCCTGAGCTCCATTTGTCTCCTCGCTTTTTTGGGAGCTGGCCGCAAAAGCGCAGGATTGCTTCAGGCCCTATTTTGGTTCTGGGGGGCAGGCTGAGCCTGTGGTTCATTCTTCTTCCTGATGGGAAAATGGAGTGACCTATGCCTGTCCCAGCACCTAGGGCTCGTCTCTCGTTGGTTCCGCGTCTTCCCGTTCATCCTCAGGACAAATTGCAACCTGTACAATCAGGAGGTTAAAGGTGCTGATTCTCCAAGTAGGGAGATGGTTAGTCAAGCGGCTGGAATGGCGAACCCGAGCACAAGGAGAGGAGAAATGAGGTGCGTTTTAGAAACCTTTCCCGATCTCATGGCATACCATCTTCTGGGTTTCCCATGCATGTTTTGATGTAGGAAGATGCCCTTGTACCTGGAGATTTGAGACCCATGGGGTGTGTTCCCCGCAGTGTTACTTTAAAGTATCTGCGTTTGCTCACCCAACCTCACCAATCCTCTCAGCCCCAAGAGTGTCCAGCCTTCTGTCTCATCCAGCTGTGGGTCTAGATATGGTCAATCCAGGTTGCATCAGAGACCCTGAACGGATTTTGTAAGAATTTCTCTCTCTTTCACTGTCTTTGTTTTGTGGGTTTTTTAAAGTAATTTATGTTTAGAATCGGGCTTGGCTGCTTTTCCCTGCTGTGTTGATGCCGCTTTACACCCTCTTGATTCACTTGCAGAGAGATATCGATACATAGGTTTTCAGATTCTTACTAGTCAGATATATTCTTGTGTGGTGACTAGGGTGTGTTGAGTCCAGTTCACTGAGCAGGGAGTAGGCCTTGTCTATTACATATTTGGCTTATGGAGCGGTCTCTGAGCTAATTTCTAACCCTTGTTTTATGCATCACCCCACCTCACCTTTCCCGTTAAGCAGCCATAGTGTGTCTTCTAAAGGTGTGACTCTGTTCTGTTTTGTAATTCAGTTCAAGTGTAGTGATTTTGACATTCCCTCTATAAGCGATATCTTAGGATAAGTGTCTTTTTCTGTGTGACTTATTTCACTTAGAATCATCGTATCTAAATCCACTCATCATGCTGCTAACTAGCCTTATGACATTGATTTCATGGCTGAGTGATATTCCATTGTGCCAAGTACCACCATTTCTTTATCCATTTTTCTCTTTCCTGGGATATTGAAGGTGTTCCGAAGCGGAGGTTCTTGGAAACAGAGCAGCCGTAAACTTTAGGGTGCCTGTGTCTTGTTTATTTTTAGTTTTCCCAATTTATACGCCCATGAGTGGAAGTGCCCTATGCCCTCTACGCTGTGTTTATTACTTGTTTCAGGACACACCGTACTCTTCTCCAGAGTGCCTGTTGGCAATTTATATCCCGCCCATCAGCGTAGCAAGGCTCCCATGTCTCCATGGCCTGTCCTGCTTTTCTGGTTTTTACTGTTTGTTCAGCATGGCCCTTTTGACCGAGGGCAAGCGAGACTTCTTTGTAGCGCTGATTTGCCCTTCCGGCTTGCTTGGTTGGCCAAAAAGGGCGTATGCGTTTTTTCCTGAATATATTCAGGAAAAAACGCATACGCCCTTTTTGGCCAAGGGAATCATTGTCAACGTTTTGCCGCTTTTCATGTGCTTTAAAGGCGAGTCGAATCTACCTCCTGAAATCTGTTTCCTGCAAATCTGCCTTGCTTTCAAATCCTCTTCGTTGCCTTCCCTCAATATATTTGTGGACGAGAGTTCTCATTTATAACTCTGCACGTTTGTGAATTGCAGTGCCCTGAGCTCCATTTGTCTCCTTGCTTTTTTGGGAGCTGGCCGCAAAAGCGCAGGATTGCTTCAGGCCCTATTTTGGTTCTGGGGGGCAGGCTGAGCCTGTGGTTCATTCTTCTTCCTGATGGGAAAATGGAGTGACCTATGCCTGTCCCAACACCTAGGGCTCGTCTCTCGTTGGTTCCGCGTCTTCCCGTTCATCCTCAGGACAAATTGCAACCTGTACAATCAGGAGGTTAAAGGTGCTGATTCTCCAAGTAGGGAGATGGTTAGTCAAGCGGCTAGAATGACGAACCCGAGAACAAGGAGAGGATAAATGAGGTGCGTTTTAGAAACCTTTCCCGATCTCATGGCATACCATCTTCTGGGTTTCCCATGCATGTTTTGATGTAGGAAGATGCCCTTGTACCTGGAGATTTGAGACCCATGGGGTGTGTTCCCCGCAGTGTTACTTTAAAGTATCTGCGTTTGCTCACCCAACCTCACCAATCCTCTCAGCCCCAAGAGTGTCCAGCCTTATGTCTCATCCAGCTGTGGGTCTAGATATGGTCAATCCAGGTTGCATCATAGACCCTGAACGGATTTTGTAAGAATTTCTCTCTCTTTCACTGTCTTTGTTTTGTGGGTTTTTTAAAGTAATTTATGTTTAGAATGGGTCTTGGCTGCTTTTCCCTGCTGTGTTGATGCCGCTTTACACCCTCTTGATTCACTTGCAGAGAGATATCGATACATAGGTTTTCAGATTCGTACTAGTCAGAATTATTCTTGTGCGGTGACTAGGGAGTGTTGAGTCCAGTTCACTGAGCAGGGAGTAGGCCTTGTCTATTACATATTTGGCTTATGGAGCGGTCTCTGAGCTAATTTCAAACCCTTGTTTTATTCATCACCCCACCTCAGCTTTCCCGTTAAGCAGCCATAGTGTGTCTTCTACAGGTGTGACTCTGTTCTGTTTTGTAATTCAGTTCAAGTGTAGCGATTTTGACATTCCCTCTATAAGTGATATCTTAGGATAAGTGTCTTTTTCTGTGTGACTTATTTCACTTAGAATCATCGTACCTAAATCCACTCATCATGCTGCTAACTAGCCTTATGACATTGATTTCATGGCTGAGTGATATTCCATTGTGCCAAGTACCACCATTTCTTTATCCATTTTTCTCTTTCCTGGGATATTGAAGGTGTACCGAAGTGGAGGTTCTTGGAAACAGAGCAGCCGTAAACTTTAGGGTGCCTGTGTCTTGTTGATTTTTAGTTTTCCCAATTTATACGCCCTTGAGTGGAAGTGCCCTATGCTCTCTACACTGTGTTTATTACTTGTTTCAGGACACACCGTACTCTTCTCCAGAGTGCCTGTTGGCAATTTATATCCCGCCCATCAGCGTAGCAAGGCTCCCATGTCTCCATGGCCTGTCCTGCTTTTCTGGTTTTTACACTTTGTTCAGCATGGCCCTTTTGACCGAGGGCAAGCGAGACTTCTTTGTAGCGCTGATTTGCCCTTCCGGCTTGCTTGGTTGGCCAAAAAGGGCGTATGCGTTTTTTCCTGAATATATTCAGGAAAAAACGCATACGCCCTTTTTGGCCAAGGGCATCATTGTCAACGTTTTGCCGCTTTTCATGTGCTTTAAAGGCGAGTCGAATCTACCTCCTGAAATCTGTTTCCTGCAAATCTGCCTTGCTTTCAAATCCTCTTCGTTGCCTTCCCTCAATATATTTGTGGACGAGAGTTCTCATTTATAACTCTGCACGTTTGTGAATTGCAGTGCCCCTGAGCTCCATTTGTCTCCTCGCTTTTTTGGGAGCTGGCCGCAAAAGCGCAGGATTGCTTCAGGCCCTATTTTGGTTCTGGGGGGCAGGCTGAGCCTGTGGTTCATTCTTCTTCCTGATGGGAAAATGGAGTGACCTATGCCTGTCCCAGCACCTAGGGCTCGTCTCTCGTTGGTTCCGCGTCTTCCCGTTCATCCTCAGGACAAATTGCAACCTGTACAATCAGGAGGTTAAAGGTGCTGATTCTCCAAGTAGGGAGATGGTTAGTCAAGCGGCTGGAATGGCGAACCCGAGCACAAGGAGAGGAGAAATGAGGTGCGTTTTAGAAACCTTTCCCGATCTCATGGCATACCATCTTCTGGCTTTCCCATGCATGTTTTGATGTAGGAAGATGCCCTTGTACCTGGAGATTTGAGACCCATGGGGTGTGTTCCCCGCAGTGTTACTTTAAAGTATCTGCGTTTGCTCACCCAACCTCACCAATCCTCTCAGCCCCAAGAGTGTCCAGCCTTCTGTCTCATCCAGCTGTGGGTCTAGATATGGTCAATCCAGGTTGCATCAGAGACCCTGAACGGATTTTGTAAGAATTTCTCTCTGTTTCACTGTCTTTGTTTTGTGGGTTTTTTAAAGTAATTTATGTTTAGAATCGGGCTTGGCTGCTTTTCCCTGCTGTGTTGATGCCGCTTTACACCCTCTTGATTCACTTGCAGAGAGATATCGATACATAGGTTTTCAGATTCTTACTAGTCAGATATATTCTTGTGTGGTGACTAGGGTGTGTTGAGTCCAGTTCACTGAGCAGGGAGTAGGCCTTGTCTATTACATATTTGGCTTATGGAGCGGTCTCTGAGCTAATTTGAAACCCTTGTTTTATGCATCACCCCACCTCACCTTTCCCGTTAAGCAGCCATAGTGTGTCTTCTAAAGGTGTGACTCTGTTCTGTTTTGTAATTCAGTTCAAGTGTAGCGATTTTGACATTCCCTCTATAAGGGATATCTTAGGATAAGTGTCTTTTTCTGTGTGACTTATTTCACTTAGAATCATCGTACCTAAATCCACTCATCATGCTGCTAACTAGCCTTATGACATTGATTTCATGGCTGAGTGATATTCCATTGTGCCAAGTACCACCATTTCTTTATCCATTTTTCTCTTTCCTGGGATATTGAAGGTGTACCGAAGTGGAGGTTCTTGGAAACAGAGCAGCCGTAAACTTTAGGGTGCCTGTGTCTTGTTGATTTTTAGTTTTCCCAATTTATACGCCCTTGAGTGGAAGTGCCCTATGCTCTCTACACTGTGTTTATTACTTGTTTCAGGACACACCGTACTCTTCTCCAGAGTGCCTGTTGGCAATTTATATCCCGCCCATCAGCGTAGCAAGGCTCCCATGTCTCCATGGCCTGTCCTGCTTTTCTGGTTTTTACACTTTGTTCAGCATGGCCCTTTTGACCGAGGGCAAGCGAGACTTCTTTGTAGCGCTGATTTGCCCTTCCGGCTTGCTTGGTTGGCCAAAAAGGGCGTATGCGTTTTTTCCTGAATATATTCAGGAAAAAACGCATACGCCCTTTTTGGCCAAGGGCATCATTGTCAACGTTTTGCCGCTTTTCATGTGCTTTAAAGGCGAGTCGAATCTACCTCCTGAAATCTGTTTCCTGCAAATCTGCCTTGCTTTCAAATCCTCTTCGTTGCCTTCCCTCAATATATTTGTGGACGAGAGTTCTCATTTATAACTCTGCACGTTTGTGAATTGCAGTGCCCCTGAGCTCCATTTGTCTCCTCGCTTTTTTGGGAGCTGGCCGCAAAAGCGCAGGATTGCTTCAGGCCCTATTTTGGTTCTGGGGGGCAGGCTGAGCCTGTGGTTCATTCTTCTTCCTGATGGGAAAATGGAGTGACCTATGCCTGTCCCAGCACCTAGGGCTCGTCTCTCGTTGGTTCCGCGTCTTCCCGTTCATCCTCAGGACAAATTGCAACCTGTACAATCAGGAGGTTAAAGGTGCTGATTCTCCAAGTAGGGAGATGGTTAGTCAAGCGGCTGGAATGGCGAACCCGAGCACAAGGAGAGGAGAAATGAGGTGCGTTTTAGAAACCTTTCCCGATCTCATGGCATACCATCTTCTGGGTTTCCCATGCATGTTTTGATGTAGGAAGATGCCCTTGTACCTGGAGATTTGAGACCCATGGGGTGTGTTCCCCGCAGTGTTACTTTAAAGTATCTGCGTTTGCTCACCCAACCTCACCAATCCTCTCAGCCCCAAGAGTGTCCAGCCTTCTGTCTCATCCAGCTGTGGGTCTAGATATGGTCAATCCAGGTTGCATCAGAGACCCTGAACGGATTTTGTAAGAATTTCTCTCTCTTTCACTGTCTTTGTTTTGTGGGTTTTTTAAAGTAATTTATGTTTAGAATCGGGCTTGGCTGCTTTTCCCTGCTGTGTTGATGCCGCTTTACACCCTCTTGATTCACTTGCAGAGAGATATCGATACATAGGTTTTCAGATTCTTACTAGTCAGATATATTCTTGTGTGGTGACTAGGGTGTGTTGAGTCCAGTTCACTGTGCAGGGAGTAGGCCTTGTCTATTACATATTTGGCTTATGGAGCGGTCTCTGAGCTAATTTCAAACCCTTGTTTTATGCATCACCCCACCTCACCTTTCCCGTTAAGCAGCCATAGTGTGTCTTCTAAAGGTGTGACTCTGTTCTGTTTTGTAATTCAGTTCAAGTGTAGCGATTTTGACATTCCCTCTATAAGCGATATCTTAGGATAAGTGTCTTTTTCTGTGTGACTTATTTCACTTAGAATCATCGTATCTAAATCCACTCATCATGCTGCTAACTAGCCTTATGACATTGATTTCATGGCTGAGTGATATTCCATTGTGCCAAGTACCACCATTTCTTTATCCATTTTTCTCTTTCCTGGGATATTGAAGGTGTACCGAAGTGGAGGTTCTTGGAAACAGAGCAGCCGTAAACTTTAGGGTGCCTGTGTCTTGTTGATTTTTAGTTTTCCCAATTTATACGCCCATGAGTGGAAGTGCCCTATGCTCTCTACGCTGTGTTTATTACTTGTTTCAGGACACACCGTACTCTTCTCCAGAGTGCCTGTTGGCAATTTATATCCCGCCCATCAGCGTAGCAAGGCTCCCATGTCTCCATGGCCTGTCCTGCTTTTCTGGTTTTTACTGTTTGTTCAGCATGGCCCTTTTGACCGAGGGCAAGCGAGACTTCTTTGTAGCGCTGATTTGCCCTTCCGGCTTGCTTGGTTGGCCAAAAAGGGCGTATGCGTTTTTTCCTGAATATATTCAGGAAAAAACGCATACGCCCTTTTTGGCCAAGGGCATCATTGTCAACGTTTTGCCGCTTTTCATGTGCTTTAAAGGCGAGTCGAATCTACCTCCTGAAATCTGTTTCCTGCAAATCTGCCTTGCTTTCAAATCCTCTTCGTTGCCTTCCCTCAATATATTTGTGGACGAGAGTTCTCATTTATAACTCTGCACGTTTGTGAATTGCAGTGCCCCTGAGCTCCATTTGTCTCCTCGCTTTTTTGGGAGCTGGCCGCAAAAGCGCAGGATTGCTTCAGGCCCTATTTTGGTTCTGGGGGGCAGGCTGAGCCTGTGGTTCATTCTTCTTCCTGATGGGAAAATGGAGTGACCTATGCCTGTCCCAGCACCTAGGGCTCGTCTCTCGTTGGTTCCGCGTCTTCCCGTTCATCCTCAGGACAAATTGCAACCTGTACAATCAGGAGGTTAAAGGTGCTGATTCTCCAAGTAGGGAGATGGTTAGTCAAGCGGCTGGAATGGCGAACCCGAGCACAAGGAGAGGAGAAATGAGGTGCGTTTTAGAAACCTTTCCCGATCTCATGGCATACCATCTTCTGGGTTTCCCATGCATGTTTTGATGTAGGAAGATGCCCTTGTACCTGGAGATTTGAGACCCATGGGGTGTGTTCCCCGCAGTGTTACTTTAAAGTATCTGCGTTTGCTCACCCAACCTCACCAATCCTCTCAGCCCCAAGAGTGTCCAGCCTTCTGTCTCATCCAGCTGTGGGTCTAGATATGGTCAATCCAGGTTGCATCAGAGACCCTGAACGGATTTTGTAAGAATTTCTCTCTCTTTCACTGTCTTTGTTTTGTGGGTTTTTTAAAGTAATTTATGTTTAGAATCGGGCTTGGCTGCTTTTCCCTGCTGTGTTGATGCCGCTTTACACCCTCTTGATTCACTTGCAGAGAGATATCGATACATAGGTTTTCAGATTCTTACTAGTCAGATATATTCTTGTGTGGTGACTAGGGTGTGTTGAGTCCAGTTCACTGAGCAGGGAGTAGGCCTTGTCTATTACATATTTGGCTTATGGAGCGGTCTCTGAGCTAATTTCAAACCCTTGTTTTATGCATCACCCCACCTCACCTTTCCCGTTAAGCAGCCATAGTGTGTCTTCTAAAGGTGTGACTCTGTTCTGTTTTGTAATTCAGTTCAAGTGTAGCGATTTTGACATTCCCTCTATAAGCGATATCTTAGGATAAGTGTCTTTTTCTGTGTGACTTATTTCACTTAGAATCATCGTATCTAAATCCACTCATCATGCTGCTAACTAGCCTTATGACATTGATTTCATGGCTGAGTGATATTCCATTGTGCCAAGTACCACCATTTCTTTATCCATTTTTCTCTTTCCTGGGATATTGAAGGTGTACCGAAGTGGAGGTTCTTGGAAACAGAGCAGCCGTAAACTTTAGGGTGCCTGTGTCTTGTTGATTTTTAGTTTTCCCAATTTATACGCCCATGAGTGGAAGTGCCCTATGCTCTCTACGCTGTGTTTATTACTTGTTTCAGGACACACCGTACTCTTCTCCAGAGTGCCTGTTGGCAATTTATATCCCGCCCATCAGCGTAGCAAGGCTCCCATGTCTCCATGGCCTGTCCTGCTTTTCTGGTTTTTACTGTTTGTTCAGCATGGCCCTTTTGACCGAGGGCAAGCGAGACTTCTTTGTAGCGCTGATTTGCCCTTCCGGCTTGCTTGGTTGGCCAAAAAGGGCGTATGCGTTTTTTCCTGAATATATTCAGGAAAAAACGCATACGCCCTTTTTGGCCAAGGGCATCATTGTCAACGTTTTGCCGCTTTTCATGTGCTTTAAAGGCGAGTCGAATCTACCTCCTGAAATCTGTTTCCTGCAAATCTGCCTTGCTTTCAAATCCTCTTCGTTGCCTTCCCTCAATATATTTGTGGACGAGAGTTCTCATTTATAACTCTGCACGTTTGTGAATTGCAGTGCCCCTGAGCTCCATTTGTCTCCTCGCTTTTTTGGGAGCTGGCCGCAAAAGCGCAGGATTGCTTCAGGCCCTATTTTGGTTCTGGGGGGCAGGCTGAGCCTGTGGTTCATTCTTCTTCCTGATGGGAAAATGGAGTGACCTATGCCTGTCCCAGCACCTAGGGCTCGTCTCTCGTTGGTTCCGCGTCTTCCCGTTCATCCTCAGGACAAATTGCAACCTGTACAATCAGGAGGTTAAAGGTGCTGATTCTCCAAGTAGGGAGATGGTTAGTCAAGCGGCTGGAATGGCGAACCCGAGCACAAGGAGAGGAGAAATGAGGTGCGTTTTAGAAACCTTTCCCGATCTCATGGCATACCATCTTCTGGGTTTCCCATGCATGTTTTGATGTAGGAAGATGCCCTTGTACCTGGAGATTTGAGACCCATGGGGTGTGTTCCCCGCAGTGTTACTTTAAAGTATCTGCGTTTGCTCACCCAACCTCACCAATCCTCTCAGCCCCAAGAGTGTCCAGCCTTCTGTCTCATCCAGCTGTGGGTCTAGATATGGTCAATCCAGGTTGCATCAGAGACCCTGAACGGATTTTGTAAGAATTTCTCTCTCTTTCACTGTCTTTGTTTTGTGGGTTTTTTAAAGTAATTTATGTTTAGAATCGGGCTTGGCTGCTTTTCCCTGCTGTGTTGATGCCGCTTTACACCCTCTTGATTCACTTGCAGAGAGATATCGATACATAGGTTTTCAGATTCTTACTAGTCAGATATATTCTTGTGTGGTGACTAGGGTGTGTTGAGTCCAGTTCACTGAGCAGGGAGTAGGCCTTGTCTATTACATATTTGGCTTATGGAGCGGTCTCTGAGCTAATTTCAAACCCTTGTTTTATGCATCACCCCACCTCACCTTTCCCATTAAGCAGCCATAGTGTGTCTTCTAAAGGTGTGACTCTGTTCTGTTTTGTAATTCAGTTCAAGTGTAGCGATTTTGACATTCCCTCTATAAGCGATATCTTAGGATAAGTGTCTTTTTCTGTGTGACTTATTTCACTTAGAATCATCGTATCTAAATCCACTCATCATGCTGCTAACTAGCCTTATGACATTGATTTCATGGCTGAGTGATATTCCATTGTGCCAAGTACCACCATTTCTTTATCCATTTTTCTCTTTCCTGGGATATTGAAGGTGTACCGAAGTGGAGGTTCTTGGAAACAGAGCAGCCGTAAACTTTAGGGTGCCTGTGTCTTGTTGATTTTTAGTTTTCCCAATTTATACGCCCATGAGTGGAAGTGCCCTATGCTCTCTACGCTGTGTTTATTACTTGTTTCAGGACACACCGTACTCTTCTCCAGAGTGCCTGTTGGCAATTTATATCCCGCCCATCAGCGTAGCAAGGCTCCCATGTCTCCATGGCCTGTCCTGCTTTTCTGGTTTTTACTGTTTGTTCAGCATGGCCCTTTTGACCGAGGGCAAGCGAGACTTCTTTGTAGCGCTGATTTGCCCTTCCGGCTTGCTTGGTTGGCCAAAAAGGGCGTATGCGTTTTTTCCTGAATATATTCAGGAAAAAACGCATACGCCCTTTTTGGCCAAGGGCATCATTGTCAACGTTTTGCCGCTTTTCATGTGCTTTAAAGGCGAGTCGAATCTACCTCCTGAAATCTGTTTCCTGCAAATCTGCCTTGCTTTCAAATCCTCTTCGTTGCCTTCCCTCAATATATTTGTGGACGAGAGTTCTCATTGATAACTCTGCACGTTTGTGAATTGCAGTGCCCCTGAGCTCCATTTGTCTCCTCGCTTTTTTGGGAGCTGGCCGCAAAAGCGCAGGATTGCTTCAGGCCCTATTTTGGTTCTGGGGGGCAGGCTGAGCCTGTGGTTCATTCTTCTTCCTGATGGGAAAATGGAGTGACCTGTGCCTGTCCCAAAACCTAGGGCTAGTCTTTCGTTGGTTCCCCGTCTTCCCGTTCATCCTCAGGACAAATTGCAACCTGGACGAAACAGTAGGTTAAAGGTGCTGACTCTCCAAGTAGGGAGATGTTTAGTCAAGCGGCTGGAATGGCGAACCCGAGCACAAGGAGAGGAGAAATGAGGTGCGTTTTGGAAACCTTTCCCGATCTCACGGCATACCATCTTCTGGCTTTCCCATGCATGTTTTGATGTAGGAAGATTCCCTTGTACCTGGAGATTTGAGACCCATGGGGTGTGTTCCCCGCAGTGTTACTTTAAAGTATCTGCGTTTGCTCACCCAACCTCACCAATCCTCTCAGCCCCAAGAGTGTCCAGCCTTCTGTCTCATCCAGCTGTGGGTCTAGATATGGTCAATCCAGGTTGCATCAGAGACCCTGAACGGATTTTGTAAGAATTTCTCTCTCTTTCACTGTCTTTGTTTTGTGGGTTTTTTAAAGTAATTTATGTTTAGAATCGGGCTTGGCTGCTTTTCCCTGCTGTGTTGATGCCGCTTTACACCCTCTTGATTCACTTGCAGACAGATATCGATACATAGGTTTTCAGATTCTTACTAGTCAGATATATTCTTGTGTGGTGACTAGGGTGTGTTGAGTCCAGTTCACTGAGCAGGGAGTAGGCCTTGTCTATTACATATTTGGCTTATGGAGCGGTCTCTGAGCTAATTTCAAACCCTTGTTTTATGCATCACCCCACCTCACCTTTCCCGTTAAGCAGCCATAGTGTGTCTTCTAAAGGTGTGACTCTGTTCTGTTTTGTAATTCAGTTCAAGTGTAGCGATTTTGACATTCCCTCTATAAGCGATATCTTAGGATAAGTGTCTTTTTCTGTGTGACTTATTTCACTTAGAATCATCGTATCTAAATCCACTCATCATGCTGCTAACTAGCCTTATGACATTGATTTCATGGCTGAGTGATATTCCATTGTGCCAAGTACCACCATTTCTTTATCCATTTTTCTCTTTCCTGGGATATTGAAGGTGTACCGAAGTGGAGGTTCTTGGAAACAGAGCAGCCGTAAACTTTAGGGTGCCTGTGTCTTGTTGATTTTTAGTTTTCCCAATTTATACGCCCATGAGTGGAAGTGCCCTATGCTCTCTACGCTGTGTTTATTACTTGTTTCAGGACACACCGTACTCTTCTCCAGAGTGCCTGTTGGCAATTTATATCCCGCCCATCAGCGTAGCAAGGCTCCCATGTCTCCATGGCCTGTCCTGCTTTTCTGGTTTTTACTGTTTGTTCAGCATGGCCCTTTTGACCGAGGGCAAGCGAGACTTCTTTGTAGCGCTGATTTGCCCTTCCGGCTTGCTTGGTTGGCCAAAAAGGGCGTATGCGTTTTTTCCTGAATATATTCAGGAAAAAACGCATACGCCCTTTTTGGCCAAGGGCATCATTGTCAACGTTTTGCCGCTTTTCATGTGCTTTAAAGGCGAGTCGAATCTACCTCCTGAAATCTGTTTCCTGCAAATCTGCCTTGCTTTCAAATCCTCTTCGTTGCCTTCCCTCAATATATTTGTGGACGAGAGTTCTCATTTATAACTCTGCACGTTTGTGAATTGCAGTGCCCCTGAGCTCCATTTGTCTCCTCGCTTTTTTGGGAGCTGGCCGCAAAAGCGCAGGATTGCTTCAGGCCCTATTTTGGTTCTGGGGGCCAGGCTGAGCCTGTGGTTCATTCTTCTTCCTGATGGGAAAATGGAGTGACCTATGCCTGTCCCAGCACCTAGGGCTCGTCTCTCGTTGGTTCCGCGTCTTCCCGTTCATCCTCAGGACAAATTGCAACCTGTACAATCAGGAGGTTAAAGGTGCTGATTCTCCAAGTAGGGAGATGGTTAGTCAAGCGGCTGGAATGGCGAACCCGAGCACAAGGAGAGGAGAAATGAGGTGCGTTTTAGAAACCTTTCCCGATCTCATGGCATACCATCTTCTGGGTTTCCCATGCATGTTTTGATGTAGGAAGATGCCCTTGTACCTGGAGATTTGAGACCCATGGGGTGTGTTCCCCGCAGTGTTACTTTAAAGTATCTGCGTTTGCTCACCCAACCTCACCAATCCTCTCAGCCCCAAGAGTGTCCAGCCTTCTGTCTCATCCAGCTGTGGGTCTAGATATGGTCAATCCAGGTTGCATCAGAGACCCTGAACGGATTTTGTAAGAATTTCTCTCTCTTTCACTGTCTTTGTTTTGTGGGTTTTTTAAAGTAATTTATGTTTAGAATCGGGCTTGGCTGCTTTTCCCTGCTGTGTTGATGCCGCTTTACACCCTCTTGATTCACTTGCAGAGAGATATCGATACATAGGTTTTCAGATTCTTACTAGTCAGATATATTCTTGTGTG
This sequence comes from Eubalaena glacialis, assembly GCF_028564815.1. Lineage (NCBI taxonomy): Eukaryota > Metazoa > Chordata > Mammalia > Artiodactyla > Balaenidae > Eubalaena > Eubalaena glacialis. The sequence goes on along the minus strand of NW_026871289.1, from coordinate 154,573 downwards.
GTGACTAGGGTGTGTTGAGTCCAGTTCACTGAGCAGGGAGTAGGCCTTGTCTATTACATATTTGGCTTATGGAGCGGTCTCTGAGCTAATTTCAAACCCTTGTTTTATGCATCACCCCACCTCACCTTTCCCGTTAAGCAGCCATAGTGTGTCTTCTAAAGGTGTGACTCTGTTCTGTTTTGTAATTCAGTTCAAGTGTAGCGATTTTGACATTCCCTCTATAAGCGATATCTTAGGATAAGTGTCTTTTTCTGTGTGACTTATTTCACTTAGAATCATCGTATCTAAATCCACTCATCATGCTGCTAACTAGCCTTATGACATTGATTTCATGGCTGAGTGATATTCCATTGTGCCAAGTACCACCATTTCTTTATCCATTTTTCTCTTTCCTGGGATATTGAAGGTGTACCGAAGTGGAGGTTCTTGGAAACAGAGCAGCCGTAAACTTTAGGGTGCCTGTGTCTTGTTGATTTTTAGTTTTCCCAATTTATACGCCCATGAGTGGAAGTGCCCTATGCTCTCTACGCTGTGTTTATTACTTGTTTCAGGACACACCGTACTCTTCTCCAGAGTGCCTGTTGGCAATTTATATCCCGCCCATCAGCGTAGCAAGGCTCCCATGTCTCCATGGCCTGTCCTGCTTTTCTGGTTTTTACTGTTTGTTCAGCATGGCCCTTTTGACCGAGGGCAAGCGAGACTTCTTTGTAGCGCTGATTTGCCCTTCCGGCTTGCTTGGTTGGCCAAAAAGGGCGTATGCGTTTTTTCCTGAATATATTCAGGAAAAAACGCATACGCCCTTTTTGGCCAAGGGCATCATTGTCAACGTTTTGCCGCTTTTCATGTGCTTTAAAGGCGAGTCGAATCTACCTCCTGAAATCTGTTTCCTGCAAATCTGCCTTGCTTTCAAATCCTCTTCGTTGCCTTCCCTCAATATATTTGTGGACGAGAGTTCTCATTTATAACTCTGCACGTTTGTGAATTGCAGTGCCCCTGAGCTCCATTTGTCTCCTCGCTTTTTTGGGAGCTGGCCGCAAAAGCGCAGGATTGCTTCAGGCCCTATTTTGGTTCTGGGGGGCAGGCTGAGCCTGTGGTTCATTCTTCTTCCTGATGGGAAAATGGAGTGACCTGTGCCTGTCCCAAAACCTAGGGCTAGTCTTTCCTTGGTTCCCCGTCTTCCCGTTCATCCTCAGGACAAATTGCAACCTGGACGAAACAGTAGGTTAAAGGTGCTGACTCTCCAAGTAGGGAGATGTTTAGTCAAGCGGCTGGAATGGCGAACCCGAGCACAAGGAGAGGAGAAATGAGGTGCGTTTTGGAAACATTTCCCGATCTCACGGCATACCATCTTCTGGCTTTCCCATGCATGTTTTGATGTAGGAAGATGCCCTTGTACCTGGAGATTTGAGACCCATGGGGTGTGTTCCCCGCAGTGTTACTTTAAAGTATCTGCGTTTGCTCACCCAACCTCACCAATCCTCTCAGCCCCAAGAGTGTCCAGCCTTCTGTCTCATCCAGCTGTGGGTCTAGATATGGTCAATCCAGGTTGCATCAGAGACCCTGAACGGATTTTGTAAGAATTTCTCTCTCTTTCACTGTCTTTGTTTTGTGGGTTTTTTAAAGTAATTTATGTTTAGAATCGGGCTTGGCTGCTTTTCCCTGCTGTGTTGATGCCGCTTTACACCCTCTTGATTCACTTGCAGAGAGATATCGATACATAGGTTTTCAGATTCTTACTAGTCAGATATATTCTTGTGTGGTGACTAGGGTGTGTTGAGTCCAGTTCACTGAGCAGGGAGTAGGCCTTGTCTATTACATATTTGGCTTATGGAGCGGTCTCTGAGCTAATTTCAAACCCTTGTTTTATGCATCACCCCACCTCACCTTTCCCGTTAAGCAGCCATAGTGTGTCTTCTAAAGGTGTGACTCTGTTCTGTTTTGTAATTCAGTTCAAGTGTAGCGATTTTGACATTCCCTCTATAAGCGATATCTTAGGATAAGTGTCTTTTTCTGTGTGACTTATTTCACTTAGAATCATCGTATCTAAATCCACTCATCATGCTGCTAACTAGCCTTATGACATTGATTTCATGGCTGAGTGATATTCCATTGTGCCAAGTACCACCATTTCTTTATCCATTTTTCTCTTTCCTGGGATATTGAAGGTGTACCGAAGTGGAGGTTCTTGGAAACAGAGCAGCCGTAAACTTTAGGGTGCCTGTGTCTTGTTGATTTTTAGTTTTCCCAATTTATACGCCCATGAGTGGAAGTGCCCTATGCTCTCTACGCTGTGTTTATTACTTGTTTCAGGACACACCGTACTCTTCTCCAGAGTGCCTGTTGGCAATTTATATCCCGCCCATCAGCGTAGCAAGGCTCCCATGTCTCCATGGCCTGTCCTGCTTTTCTGGTTTTTACTGTTTGTTCAGCATGGCCCTTTTGACCGAGGGCAAGCGAGACTTCTTTGTAGCGCTGATTTGCCCTTCCGGCTTGCTTGGTTGGCCAAAAAGGGCGTATGCGTTTTTTCCTGAATATATTCAGGAAAAAACGCATACGCCCTTTTTGGCCAAGGGCATCATTGTCAACGTTTTGCCGCTTTTCATGTGCTTTAAAGGCGAGTCGAATCTACCTCCTGAAATCTGTTTCCTGCAAATCTGCCTTGCTTTCAAATCCTCTTCGTTGCCTTCCCTCAATATATTTGTGGACGAGAGTTCTCATTTATAACTCTGCACGTTTGTGAATTGCAGTGCCCCTGAGCTCCATTTGTCTCCTCGCTTTTTTGGGAGCTGGCCGCAAAAGCGCAGGATTGCTTCAGGCCCTATTTTGGTTCTGGGGGGCAGGCTGAGCCTGTGGTTCATTCTTCTTCCTGATGGGAAAATGGAGTGACCTGTGCCTGTCCCAAAACCTAGGGCTAGTCTTTCCTTGGTTCCCCGTCTTCCCGTTCATCCTCAGGACAAATTGCAACCTGGACGAAACAGTAGGTTAAAGGTGCTGACTCTCCAAGTAGGGAGATGTTTAGTCAAGCGGCTGGAATGGCGAACCCGAGCACAAGGAGAGGAGAAATGAGGTGCGTTTTGGAAACATTTCCCGATCTCACGGCATACCATCTTCTGGCTTTCCCATGCATGTTTTGATGTAGGAAGATTCCCTTGTACCTGGAGATTTGAGACCCATGGGGTGTGTTCCCCGCAGTGTTACTTTAAAGTATCTGCGTTTGCTCACCCAACCTCACCAATCCTCTCAGCCCCAAGAGTGTCCAGCCTTATGTCTCATCCAGCTGTGGGTCTAGATATGGTCAATCCAGGTTGCATCAGAGACCCTGAACGGATTTTGTAAGAATTTCTCTCTCTTTCACTGTCTTTGTTTTGTGGGTTTTTTAAAGTAATTTATGTTTAGAATCGGGCTTGGCTGCTTTTCCCTGCTGTGTTGATGCCGCTTTACACCCTCTTGATTCACTTGCAGAGAGATATCGATACATAGGTTTTCAGATTCTTACTAGTCAGATATATTCTTGTGTGGTGACTAGGGTGTGTTGAGTCCAGTTCACTGAGCAGGGAGTAGGCCTTGTCTATTACATATTTGGCTTATGGAGCGGTCTCTGAGCTAATTTCAAACCCTTGTTTTATGCATCACCCCACCTCACCTTTCCCGTTAAGCAGCCATAGTGTGTCTTCTAAAGGTGTGACTCTGTTCTGTTTTGTAATTCAGTTCAAGTGTAGCGATTTTGACATTCCCTCTATAAGCGATATCTTAGGATAAGTGTCTTTTTCTGTGTGACTTATTTCACTTAGAATCATCGTATCTAAATCCACTCATCATGCTGCTAACTAGCCTTATGACATTGATTTCATGGCTGAGTGATATTCCATTGTGCCAAGTACCACCATTTCTTTATCCATTTTTCTCTTTCCTGGGATATTGAAGGTGTTCCGAAGCGGAGGTTCTTGGAAAGAGAGCAGCCGTAAACTTTAGGGTGCCTGTGTCTTGTTTATTTTTAGTTTTCCCAATTTATACGCCCATGAGTGGAAGTGCCCTATGCCCTCTACGCTGTGTTTATTACTTGTTTCAGGACACACCGTACTCTTCTCCAGAGTGCCTGTTGGCAATTTATATCCTGCCCATCAGCGTAGCAAGGCTCCCATGTCTCCATGGCCTGTCCTGCTTTTCTGGTTTTTACTGTTTGTTCAGCATGGCCCTTTTGACCGAGGGCAAGCGAGACTTTTTGTAGCGCTGATTTGCCCTTCCGGCTTGCTTGGTTGGCCAAAAAGGGCGTATGCGTTTTTTCCTGAATATATTCAGGAAAAAACGCATACGCCCTTTTTGGCCAAGGGCATCATTGTCAACGTTTTGCCGCTTTTCATGTGCTTTAAAGGCGAGTCGAATCTACCTCCTGAAATCTGTTTCCTGCAAATCTGCCTTGCTTTCAAATCCTCTTCGTTGCCTTCCCTCAATATATTTGTGGACGAGAGTTCTCATTTATAACTCTGCACGTTTGTGAATTGCAGTGCCCCTGAGCTCCATTTGTCTCCTCGCTTTTTTGGGAGCTGGCCGCAAAAGCGCAGGATTGCTTCAGGCCCTATTTTGATTCTGGGGGGCAGGCTGAGCCTGTGGTTCATTCTTCTTCCTGATGGGAAAATGGAGTGACCTGTGCCTATCCCAACACCTAGGGCTAGTCTTTCGTTGGTTCCGCGTCTTCCCGTTCATCCTCAGGACAAATTGCAACCTGTACAATCAGGAGGTTAAAGGTGCTTATTCTCCAAGTAGGGAGATGGTTAGTCAAGCGGCTGGAATGGCGAACCCGAGCACAAGGAGAGGAGAAATGAGGTGCGTTTTAGAAACCTTTCCCGATCTCATGGCATACCATCTTCTGGGTTTCCCATGCATGTTTTGATGTAGGAAGATGCCCTTGTACCTGGAGATTTGAGACCCATGGGGTGTGTTCCCCGCAGTGTTACTTTAAAGTATCTGCGTTTGCTCACCCAACCTCACCAATCCTCTCAGCCCCAAGAGTGTCCAGCCTTCTGTCTCATCCAGCTGTGGGTCTAGATATGGTCAATCCAGGTTGCATCAGAGACCCTGAACGGATTTTGTAAGAATTTCTCTCTCTTTCACTGTCTTTGTTTTGTGGGTTTTTTAAAGTAATTTATGTTTAGAATCGGGCTTGGCTGCTTTTCCCTGCTGTGTTGATGCCGCTTTACACCCTCTTGATTCACTTGCAGAGAGATATCGATACATAGGTTTTCAGATTCTTACTAGTCAGATATATTCTTGTGTGGTGACTAGGGTGTGTTGAGTCCAGTTCACTGAGCAGGGAGTAGGCCTTGTCTATTACATATTTGGCTTATGGAGCGGTCTCTGAGCTAATTTCAAACCCTTGTTTTATGCATCACCCCACCTCACCTTTCCCGTTAAGCAGCCATAGTGTGTCTTCTAAAAGTGTGACTCTGTTCTGTTTTGTAATTCAGTTCAAGTGTAGCGATTTTGACATTCCCTCTATAAGCGATATCTTAGGATAAGTGTCTTTTTCTGTGTGACTTATTTCACTTAGAATCATCGTATCTAAATCCACTCATCATGCTGCTAACTAGCCTTATGACATTGATTTCATGGCTGAGTGATATTCCATTGTGCCAAGTACCACCATTTCTTTATCCATTTTTCTCTTTCCTGGGATATTGAAGGTGTACCGAAGTGGAGGTTCTTGGAAACAGAGCAGCCGTAAACTTTAGGGTGCCTGTGTCTTGTTGATTTTTAATTTTCCCAATTTATACGCCCATGAGTGGAAGTGCCCTATGCTCTCTACGCTGTGTTTATTACTTGTTTCAGGACACACCGTACTCTTCTCCAGAGTGCCTGTTGGCAATTTATATCCCGCCCATCAGCGTAGCAAGGCTCCCATGTCTCCATGGCCTGTCCTGCTTTTCTGGTTTTTACTGTTTGTTCAGCATGGCCCTTTTGACCGAGGGCAAGCGAGACTTCTTTGTAGCGCTGATTTGCCCTTCCGGCTTGCTTGGTTGGCCAAAAAGGGCGTATGCGTTTTTTCCTGAATATATTCAGGAAAAACCGCATACGCCCTTTTTGGCCAAGGGCATCATTGTCAACGTTTTGCCGCTTTTCATGTGCTTTAAAGGCGAGTCGAATCTACCTCCTGAAATCTGTTTCCTGCAAATCTGCCTTGCTTTCAAATCCTCTTCGTTGCCTTCCCTCAATATATTTGTGGACGAGAGTTCTCATTTATAACTCTGCACGTTTGTGAATTGCAGTGCCCCTGAGCTCCATTTGTCTCCTCGCTTTTTTGGGAGCTGGCCGCAAAAGCGCAGGATTGCTTCAGGCCCTATTTTGGTTCTGGGGGGCAGGCTGAGCCTGTGGTTCATTCTTCTTCCTGATGGGAAAATGGAGTGACCTATGCCTGTCCCAGCACCTAGGGCTCGTCTCTCGTTGGTTCCGCGTCTTCCCGTTCATCCTCAGGACAAATTGCAACCTGTACAATCAGGAGGTTAAAGGTGCTGATTCTCCAAGTAGGGAGATGGTTAGTCAAGCGGCTGGAATGGCGAACCCAAGCACAAGGAGAGGAGAAATGAGGTGCGTTTTAGAAACCTTTCCCGATCTCATGGCATACCATCTTCTGGGTTTCCCATGCATGTTTTGATGTAGGAAGATGCCCTTGTACCTGGAGATTTGAGACCCATGGGGTGTGTTCCCCGCAGTGTTACTTTAAAGTATCTGCGTTTGCTCACCCAACCTCACCAATCCTCTCAGCCCCAAGAGTGTCCAGCCTTCTGTCTCATCCAGCTGTGGGTCTAGATATGGTCAATCCAGGTTGCATCAGAGACCCTGAACGGATTTTGTAAGAATTTCTCTCTCTTTCACTGTCTTTGTTTTGTGGGTTTTTTAAAGTAATTTATGTTTAGAATCGGGCTTGGCTGCTTTTCCCTGCTGTGTTGATGCCGCTTTACACCCTCTTGATTCACTTGCAGAGAGATATCGATACATAGGTTTTCAGATTCTTACTAGTCAGATATATTCTTGTGTGGTGACTAGGGTGTGTTGAGTCCAGTTCACTGAGCAGGGAGTAGGCCTTGTCTATTACATATTTGGCTTATGGAGCGGTCTCTGAGCTAATTTCAAACCCTTGTTTTATGCATCACCCCACCTCACCTTTCCCGTTAAGCAGCCATAGTGTGTCTTCTAAAAGTGTGACTCTGTTCTGTTTTGTAATTCAGTTCAAGTGTAGCGATTTTGACATTCCCTCTATAAGTGATATCTTAGGATAAGTGTCTTTTTCTGTGTGACTTATTTCACTTAGAATCATCGTATCTAAATCCACTCATCATGCTGCTAACTAGCCTTATGACATTGATTTCATGGCTGAGTGATATTCCATTGTGCCAATTACCACCATTTCTTTATCCATTTTTCTCTTTCCTGGGATATTGAAGGTGTACCGAAGTGGAGGTTCTTGGAAACAGAGCAGCCGTAAACTTTAGGGTGCCTGTGTCTTGTTGATTTTTAGTTTTCCCAATTTATACGCCCATGAGTGGAAGTGCCCTATGCTCTCTACGCTGTGTTTATTACTTGTTTCAGGACACACCGTACTCTTCTCCAGAGTGCCTGTTGGCAATTTATATCCCGCCCATCAGCGTAGCAAGGCTCCCATGTCTCCATGGCCTGTCCTGCTTTTCTGGTTTTTACTGTTTGTTCAGCATGGCCCTTTTGACCGAGGGCAAGCGAGACTTCTTTGTAGCGCTGATTTGCCCTTCCGGCTTGCTTGGTTGGCCAAAAAGGGCGTATGCGTTTTTTCCTGAATATATTCAGGAAAAAACGCATACGCCCTTTTTGGCCAAGGGCATCATTGTCAACGTTTTGCCGCTTTTCATGTGCTTTAAAGGCGAGTCGAATCTACCTCCTGAAATCTGTTTCCTGCAAATCTGCCTTGCTTTCAAATCCTCTTCGTTGCCTTCCCTCAATATATTTGTGGACGAGAGTTCTCATTTATAACTCTGCACGTTTGTGAATTGCAGTGCCCCTGAGCTCCATTTGTCTCCTCGCTTTTTTGGGAGCTGGCCGCAAAAGCGCAGGATTGCTTCAGGCCCTATTTTGGTTCTGGGGGGCAGGCTGAGCCTGTGGTTCATTCTTCTTCCTGATGGGAAAATGGAGTGACCTGTGCCTGTCCCAAAACCTAGGGCTAGTCTTTCGTTGGTTCCCCGTCTTCCCGTTCATCCTCAGGACAAATTGCAACCTGGACGAATCAGTAGGTTAAAGGTGCTGACTCTCCAAGTAGGGAGATGTTTAGTCAAGCGGCTGGAATGGCGAACCCGAGCACAAGGAGAGGAGAAATGAGGTGCGTTTTGGAAACCTTTCCCGATCTCATGGCATACCATCTTCTGGGTTTCCCATGCATGTTTTGATGTAGGAAGATGCCCTTGTACCTGGAGATTTGAGACCCATGGGGTGTGTTCCCCGCAGTGTTACTTTAAAGTATCTGCGTTTGCTCACCCAACCTCACCAATCCTCTCAGCCCCAAGAGTGTCCAGCCTTCTGTCTCATCCAGCTGTGGGTCTAGATATGGTCAATCCAGGTTGCATCAGAGACCCTGAACGGATTTTGTAAGAATTTCTCTCTCTTTCACTGTCTTTGTTTTGTGGGTTTTTTAAAGTAATTTATGTTTAGAATCGGGCTTGGCTGCTTTTCCCTGCTGTGTTGATGCCGCTTTACACCCTCTTGATTCACTTGCAGAGAGATATCGATACATAGGTTTTCAGATTCTTACTAGTCAGATATATTCTTGTGTGGTGACTAGGGTGTGTTGAGTCCAGTTCACTGAGCAGGGAGTAGGCCTTGTCTATTACATATTTGGCTTATGGAGCGGTCTCTGAGCTAATTTCAAACCCTTGTTTTATGCATCACCCCACCTCACCTTTCCCGTTAAGCAGCCATAGTGTGTCTTCTAAAGGTGTGACTCTGTTCTGTTTTGTAATTCAGTTCAAGTGTAGCGATTTTGACATTCCCTCTATAAGCGATATCTTACGATAAGTGTCTTTTTCTGTGTGACTTATTTCACTTAGAATCATCGTATCTAAATCCACTCATCATGCTGCTAACTAGCCTTATGACATTGATTTCATGGCTGAGTGATATTCTATTGTGCCAAGTACCACCATTTCTTTATCCATTTTTCTCTTTCCTGGGATATTGAAGGTGTACCGAAGTGGAGGTTCTTGGAAACAGAGCAGCCGTAAACTTTAGGGTGCCTGTGTCTTGTTGATTTTTAGTTTTCCCAATTTATACGCCCTTGAGTGTAAGTGCCCTATGCTCTCTACGCTGTGTTTATTACTTGTTTCAGGACACACCGTACTCTTCTCCAGAGTGCCTGTTGGCAATTTACATCCCGCCCATCAGCGTAGCAAGGCTCCCATGTCTCCATGGCCTGTCCTGCTTTTCTGGTTTTTACACTTTGTTCAGCATGGCCCTTTTGACCGAGGGCAAGCGAGACTTCTTTGTAGCGCTGATTTGCCCTTCCGGCTTGCTTGGTTGGCCAAAAAGTGCGTATGCGTTTTTTCCTGAATATATTCAGGAAAAAACGCATACGCCCTTTTTGGCCAAGGGCATCATTGTCAACGTTTTGCCGCTTTTCATGTGCTTTAAAGGCGAGTCGAATCTACCTCCTGAAATCTGTTTCCTGCAAATCTGCCTTGCTTTCAAATCCTCTTCGTTGCCTTCCCTCAATATATTTGTGGACGAGAGTTCTCATTGATAACTCTGCACGTTTGTGAATTGCAGTGCCCCTGAGCTCCATTTGTCTCCTCGCTTTTTTGGGAGCTGGCCGCAAAAGCGCAGGATTGCTTCAGGCCCTATTTTGGTTCTGGGGGGCAGGCTGAGCCTGTGGTTCATTCTTCTTCCTGATGGGAAAATGGAGTGACCTGTGCCTGTCCCAACACCTAGGGCTAGTCTTTCGTTGGTTCCCCGTCTTCCCGTTCATCCTCAGGACAAATTGCAACCTGGACGAAACAGTAGGTTAAAGGTGCTGATTCTCCAAGTAGGGAGATGGTTAGTCAAGCGGCTGGAATGGCGAACCCGAGCACAAGGAGAGGAGAAATGAGGTGCGTTTTAGAAACCTTTCCCGATCTCACGGCATACCATCTTCAGGCTTTCCCATGCATGTTTTGATGTAGGAAGATGCCCTTGTACCTGGAGATTTGAGACCCATGGGGTGTGTTCCCCGCAGTGTTACTTTAAAGTATCTGCGTTTGCTCACCCAACCTCACCAATCCTCTCAGCCCCAAGAGTGTCCAGCCTTCTGTCTCATCCAGCTGTGGGTCTAGATATGGTCAATCCAGGTTGCATCAGAGACCCTGAACGGATTTTGTAAGAATTTCTCTCTCTTTCACTGTCTTTGTTTTGTGGGTTTTTTAAAGTAATTTATGTTTAGAATCGGGCTTGGCTGCTTTTCCCTGCTGTGTTGATGCCGCTTTACACCCTCTTGATTCACTTGCAGAGAGATATCGATACATAGGTTTTCAGATTCTTACTAGTCAGATATATTCTTGTGTGGTGACTAGGGTGTGTTGAGTCCAGTTCACTGAGCAGGGAGTAGGCCTTGTCTATTACATATTTGGCTTATGGAGCGGTCTCTGAGCTAATTTCAAACCCTTGTTTTATGCATCACCCCACCTCACCTTTCCCGTTAAGCAGCCATAGTGTGTCTTCTAAAGGTGTGACTCTGTTCTGTTTTGTAATTCAGTTCAAGTGTAGCGATTTTGACATTCCCTCTATAAGCGATATCTTACGATAAGTGTCTTTTTCTGTGTGACTTATTTCACTTAGAATCATCGTATCTAAATCCACTCATCATGCTGCTAACTACCCTTATGACATTGATTTCATGGCTGAGTGATATTCCATTGTGCCAAGTACCACCATTTCTTTATCCATTTTTCTCTTTCCTGGGATATTGAAGGTGTACCGAAGTGGAGGTTCTTGGAAACAGAGCAGCCGTAAACTTTAGGGTGCCTGTGTCTTGTTGATTTTTAGTTTTCCCAATTTATACGCCCATGAGTGGAAGTGCCCTATGCTCTCTACGCTGTGTTTATTACTTGTTTCAGGACACACCGTACTCTTCTCCAGAGTGCCTGTTGGCAATTTATATCCCGCCCATCAGCGTAGCAAGGCTCCCATGTCTCCATGGCCTGTCCTGCTTTTCTGGTTTTTACTGTTTGTTCAGCATGGCCCTTTTGACCGAGGGCAAGCGAGACTTCTTTGTAGCGCTGATTTGCCCTTCCGGCTTGCTTGGTTGGCCAAAAAGGGCGTATGCGTTTTTTCCTGAATATATTCAGGAAAAAACGCATACGCCCTTTTTGGCCAAGGGCATCATTGTCAACGTTTTGCCGCTTTTCATGTGCTTTAAAGGCGAGTCGAATCTACCTCCTGAAATCTGTTTCCTGCAAATCTGCCTTGCTTTCAAATCCTCTTCGTTGCCTTCCCTCAATATATTTGTGGACGAGAGTTCTCATTGATAACTCTGCACGTTTGTGAATTGCAGTGCCCCTGAGCTCCATTTGTCTCCTCGCTTTTTTGGGAGCTGGCCGCAAAAGCGCAGGATTGCTTCAGGCCCTATTTTGGTTCTGGGGGGCAGGCTGAGCCTGTGGTTCATTCTTCTTCCTGATGGGAAAATGGAGTGACCTGTGCCTGTCCCAACACCTAGGGCTAGTCTTTCGTTGGTTCCCCGTCTTCCCGTTCATCCTCAGGACAAATTGCAACCTGGACGAAACAGTAGGTTAAAGGTGCTGATTCTCCAAGTAGGGAGATGGTTAGTCAAGCGGCTGGAATGGCGAACCCGAGCACAAGGAGAGGAGAAATGAGGTGCGTTTTAGAAACCTTTCCCGATCTCACGGCATACCATCTTCAGGCTTTCCCATGCATGTTTTGATGTAGGAAGATGCCCTTGTACCTGGAGATTTGAGACCCATGGGGTGTGTTCCCCGCAGTGTTACTTTAAAGTATCTGCGTTTGCTCACCCAACCTCACCAATCCTCTCAGCCCCAAGAGTGTCCAGCCTTCTGTCTCATCCAGCTGTGGGTCTAGATATGGTCAATCCAGGTTGCATCAGAGACCCTGAACGGATTTTGTAAGAATTTCTCTCTCTTTCACTGTCTTTGTTTTGTGGGTTTTTTAAAGTAATTTATGTTTAGAATCGGGCTTGGCTGCTTTTCCCTGCTGTGTTGATGCCGCTTTACACCCTCTTGATTCACTTGCAGAGAGATATCGATACATAGGTTTTCAGATTCTTACTAGTCAGATATATTCTTGTGTGGTGACTAGGGTGTGTTGAGTCCAGTTCACTGAGCAGGGAGTAGGCCTTGTCTATTACATATTTGGCTTATGGAGCGGTCTCTGAGCTAATTTCAAACCCTTGTTTTATGCATCACCCCACCTCACCTTTCCCGTTAAGCAGCCATAGTTTGTCTTCTAAAGGTGTGACTCTGTTCTGTTTTGTAATTCAGTTCAAGTGTAGCGATTTTGACATTCCCTCTATAAGCGATATCTTACGATAAGTGTCTTTTTCTGTGTGACTTATTTCACTTAGAATCATCGTATCTAAATCCACTCATCATGCTGCTAACTACCCTTATGACATTGATTTCATGGCTGAGTGATATTCCATTGTGCCAAGTACCACCATTTCTTTATCCATTTTTCTCTTTCCTGGGATATTGAAGGTGTACCGAAGTGGAGGTTCTTGGAAACAGAGCAGCCGTAAACTTTAGGGTGCCTGTGTCTTGTTGATTTTTAGTTTTCCCAATTTATACGCCCATGAGTGGAAGTGCCCTATGCTCTCTACGCTGTGTTTATTACTTGTTTCAGGACACACCGTACTCTTCTCCAGAGTGCCTGTTGGCAATTTATATCCCGCCCATCAGCGTAGCAAGGCTCCCATGTCTCCATGGCCTGTCCTGCTTTTCTGGTTTTTACTGTTTGTTCAGCATGGCCCTTTTGACCGAGGGCAAGCGAGACTTCTTTGTAGCGCTGATTTGCCCTTCCGGCTTGCTTGGTTGGCCAAAAAGGGCGTATGCGTTTTTTCCTGAATATATTCAGGAAAAAACGCATACGCCCTTTTTGGCCAAGGGCATCATTGTCAACGTTTTGCCGCTTTTCATGTGCTTTAAAGGCGAGTCGAATCTACCTCCTGAAATCTGTTTCCTGCAAATCTGCCTTGCTTTCAAATCCTCTTCGTTGCCTTCCCTCAATATATTTGTGGACGAGAGTTCTCATTGATAACTCTGCACGTTTGTGAATTGCAGTGCCCCTGAGCTCCATTTGTCTCCTCGCTTTTTTGGGAGCTGGCCGCAAAAGCGCAGGATTGCTTCAGGCCCTATTTTGGTTCTGGGGGGCAGGCTGAGCCTGTGGTTCATTCTTCTTCCTGATGGGAAAATGGAGTGACCTGTGCCTGTCCCAACACCTAGGGCTAGTCTTTCGTTGGTTCCCCGTCTTCCCGTTCATCCTCAGGACAAATTGCAACCTGGACGAAACAGTAGGTTAAAGGTGCTGATTCTCCAAGTAGGGAGATGGTTAGTCAAGCGGCTGGAATGGCGAACCCGAGCACAAGGAGAGGAGAAATGAGGTGCGTTTTAGAAACCTTTCCCGATCTCACGGCATACCATCTTCAGGCTTTCCCATGCATGTTTTGATGTAGGAAGATGCCCTTGTACCTGGAGATTTGAGACCCATGGGGTGTGTTCCCCGCAGTGTTACTTTAAAGTATCTGCGTTTGCTCACCCAACCTCACCAATCCTCTCAGCCCCAAGAGTGTCCAGCCTTCTGTCTCATCCAGCTGTGGGTCTAGATATGGTCAATCCAGGTTGCATCAGAGACCCTGAACGGATTTTGTAAGAATTTCTCTCTCTTTCACTGTCTTTGTTTTGTGGGTTTTTTAAAGTAATTTATGTTTAGAATCGGGCTTGGCTGCTTTTCCCTGCTGTGTTGATGCCGCTTTACACCCTCTTGATTCACTTGCAGAGAGATATCGATACATAGGTTTTCAGATTCTTACTAGTCAGATATATTCTTGTGTGGTGACTAGGGTGTGTTGAGTCCAGTTCACTGAGCAGGGAGTAGGCCTTGTCTATTACATATTTGGCTTATGGAGCGGTCTCTGAGCTAATTTCAAACCCTTGTTTTATGCATCACCCCACCTCACCTTTCCCGTTAAGCAGCCATAGTGTGTCTTCTAAAGGTGTGACTCTGTTCTGTTTTGTAATTCAGTTCAAGTGTAGCGATTTTGACATTCCCTCTATAAGCGATATCTTAGGATAAGTGTCTTTTTCTGTGTGACTTATTTCACTTAGAATCATCGTATCTAAATCCACTCATCATGCTGCTAACTAGCCTTATGACATTGATTTCATGGCTGAGTGATATTCCATTGTGCCAAGTACCACCATTTCTTTATCCATTTTTCTCTTTCCTGGGATATTGAAGGTGTACCGAAGTGGAGGTTCTTGGAAACAGAGCAGCCGTAAACTTTAGGGTGCCTGTGTCTTGTTGATTTTTAGTTTTCCCAATTTATACGCCCATGAGTGGAAGTGCCCTATGCTCTCTACGCTGTGTTTATTACTTGTTTCAGGACACACCGTACTCTTCTCCAGAGTGCCTGTTGGCAATTTATATCCCGCCCATCAGCGTAGCAAGGCTCCCATGTCTCCATGGCCTGTCCTGCTTTTCTGGTTTTTACTGTTTGTTCAGCATGGCCCTTTTGACCGAGGGCAAGCGAGACTTCTTTGTAGCGCTGATTTGCCCTTCCGGCTTGCTTGGTTGGCCAAAAAGGGCGTATGCGTTTTTTCCTGAATATATTCAGGAAAAAACGCATACGCCCTTTTTGGCCAAGGGCATCATTGTCAACGTTTTGCCGCTTTTCATGTGCTTTAAAGGCGAGTCGAATCTACCTCCTGAAATCTGTTTCCTGCAAATCTGCCTTGCTTTCAAATCCTCTTCGTTGCCTTCCCTCAATATATTTGTGGACGAGAGTTCTCATTTATAACTCTGCACGTTTGTGAATTGCAGTGCCCCTGAGCTCCATTTGTCTCCTCGCTTTTTTGGGAGCTGGCCGCAAAAGCGCAGGATTGCTTCAGGCCCTATTTTGGTTCTGGGGGGCAGGCTGAGCCTGTGGTTCATTCTTCTTCCTGATGGGAAAATGGAGTGACCTGTGCCTGTCCCAAAACCTAGGGCTAGTCTTTCGTTGGTTCCCCGTCTTCCCGTTCATCCTCAGGACAAATTGCAACCTGGACGAAACAGTAGGTTAAAGGTGCTGACTCTCCAAGTAGGGAGATGTTTAGTCAAGCGGCTGGAATGGCGAACCCGAGCACAAGGAGAGGAGAAATGAGGTGCGTTTTGGAAACCTTTCCCGATCTCACGGCATACCATCTTCTGGCTTTCCCATGCATGTTTTGATGTAGGAAGATTCCCTTGTACCTGGAGATTTGAGACCCATGGGGTGTGTTCCCCGCAGTGTTACTTTAAAGTATCTGCGTTTGCTCACCCAACCTCACCAATCCTCTCAGCCCCAAGAGTGTCCAGCCTTCTGTCTCATCCAGCTGTGGGTCTAGATATGGTCAATCCAGGTTGCATCAGAGACCCTGAACGGATTTTGTAAGAATTTCTTTCTCTTTCACTGTCTTTGTTTTGTGGGTTTTTTAAAGTAATTTATGTTTAGAATCGGGCTTGGCTGCTTTTCCCTGCTGTGTTGATGCCGCTTTACACCCTCTTGATTCACTTGCAGAGAGATATCGATACATAGGTTTTCAGATTCTTACGAGTCAGATATATTCTTGTGCGGTGACTAGGGGGTGTTGAGTCCAGTTCACTGAGCAGGGAGTAGGCCTTGTCTATTACATATTTGGCTTATGGAGCGGTCTCTGAGCTAATTTCAAACCCTTGTTTTATGCATCACCCCACCTCACCTTTCCCGTTAAGCAGCCATAGTGTGTCTTGTAAAGGTGTGACTCTGTTCTGTTTTGTAATTCAGTTCAAGTGTAGCGATTTTGACATTCCCTCTATAAGCGATATCTTACGATAAGTGTCTTTTTCTGTGTGACTTATTTCACTTAGAATCATCGTATCTAAATCCACTCATCATGCTGCTAACTAGCCTTATGACATTGATTTCATGGCTGAGTGATATTCTATTGTGCCAAGTACCACCATTTCTTTATCCATTTTTCTCTTTCCTGGGATATTGAAGGTGTACCGAAGTGGAGGTTCTTGGAAACAGAGCAGCCGTAAACTTTAGGGTGCCTGTGTCTTGTTGATTTTTAGTTTTCCCAATTTATACGCCCTTGAGTGGAAGTGCCCTATGCTCTCTACGCTGTGTTTATTACTTGTTTCAGGACACACCGTACTCTTCTCCAGAGTGCCTGTTGGCAATTTACATCCCGCCCATCAGCGTAGCAAGGCTCCCATGTCTCCATGGCCTGTCCTGCTTTTCTGGTTTTTACACTTTGTTCAGCATGGCCCTTTTGACCGAGGGCAAGCGAGACTTCTTTGTAGCGCTGATTTGCCCTTCCGGCTTGCTTGGTTGGCCAAAAAGGGCGTATGCGTTTTTTCCTGAATATATTCAGGAAAAAACGCATACGCCCTTTTTGGCCAAGGGCATCATTGTCAACGTTTTGCCGCTTTTCATGTGCTTTAAAGGCGAGTCGAATCTACCTCCTGAAATCTGTTTCCTGCAAATCTGCCTTGCTTTCAAATCCTCTTCGTTGCCTTCCCTCAATATATTTGTGGACGAGAGTTCTCATTTATAACTCTGCACGTTTGTGAATTGCAGTGCCCCTGAGCTCCATTTGTCTCCTCGCTTTTTTGGGAGCTGGCCGCAAAAGCGCAGGATTGCTTCAGGCCCTATTTTGGTTCTGGGGGGCAGGCTGAGCCTGTGGTTCATTCTTCTTCCTGATGGGAAAATGGAGTGACCTGTGCCTGTCCCAACACCTAGGGCTAGTCTTTCGTTGGTTCCCCGTCTTCCCGTTCATCCTCAGGACAAATTGCAACCTGGACGAAACAGTAGGTTAAAGGTGCTGATTCTCCAAGTAGGGAGATGGTTAGTCAAGCGGCTGGAATGGCGAACCCGAGCACAAGGAGAGGAGAAATGAGGTGCGTTTTAGAAACCTTTCCCGATCTCACGGCATACCATCTTCAGGCTTTCCCATGCATGTTTTGATGTAGGAAGATGCCCTTGTACCTGGAGATTTGAGACCCATGGGGTGTGTTCCCCGCAGTGTTACTTTAAAGTATCTGCGTTTGCTCACCCAACCTCACCAATCCTCTCAGCCCCAAGAGTGTCCAGCCTTATGTCTCATCCAGCTGTGGGTCTAGATATGGTCAATCCAGGTTGCATCAGAGACCCTGAACGGATTTTGTAAGAATTTCTCTCTCTTTCACTGTCTTTGTTTTGTGGGTTTTTTAAAGTAATTTATGTTTAGAATCGGGCTTGGCTGCTTTTCCCTGCTGTGTTGATGCCGCTTTACACCCTCTTGATTCACTTGCAGAGAGATATCGATACATAGGTTTTCAGATTCTTACTAGTCAGATATATTCTTGTGTGGTGACTAGGGTGTGTTGAGTCCAGTTCACTGAGCAGGGAGTAGGCCTTGTCTATTACATATTTGGCTTATGGAGCGGTGTCTGAGCTAATTTCAAACCCTTGTTTTATGCATCACCCCACCTCACCTTTCCGGTTAAGCAGCCATAGTGTGTCTTCTAAAGGTGTGACTCTGTTCTGTTTTGTAATTCAGTTCAAGTGTAGCGATTTTGACATTCCCTCTATAAGCGATATCTTAGGATAAGTGTCTTTTTCTGTGTGACTTATTTCACTTAGAATCATCGTACCTAAATCCACACATCATGCTGCTAACTAGCCTTATGACATTGATTTCATGGCTGAGTGATATTCCATTGTGCCAAGTACCACCATTTCTTTATCCATTTTTCTCTTTCCTGGGATATTGAAGGTGTACCGAAGCGGAGGTTCTTGGAAACAGAGCAGCCGTAAACTTTAGGGTGCCTGTGTCTTGTTGATTTTTAGTTTTCCCAATTTATACGCCCATGAGTGGAAGTGCCCTATGCTCTCTACGCTGTGTTTATTACTTGTTTCAGGACACACCGTACTCTTCTCCAGAGTGCCTGTTGGCAATTTATATCCCGCCCATCAGCGTAGCAAGGCTCCCATGTCTCCATGGCCTGTCCTGCTTTTCTGGTTTTTACTGTTTGTTCAGCATGGCCCTTTTGACCGAGGGCAAGCGAGACTTCTTTGTAGCGCTGATTTGCCCTTCCGGCTTGCTTGGTTGGCCAAAAAGGGCGTATGCGTTTTTTCCTGAATATATTCAGGAAAAAACGCATACGCCCTTTTTGGCCAAGGGCATCATTGTCAACGTTTTGCCGCTTTTCATGTGCTTTAAAGGCGAGTCGAATCTACCTCCTGAAATCTGTTTCCTGCAAATCTGCCTTGCTTTCAAATCCTCTTCGTTGCCTTCCCTCAATATATTTGTGGACGAGAGTTCTCATTTATAACTCTGCACGTTTGTGAATTGCAGTGCCCCTGAGCTCCATTTGTCTCCTCGCTTTTTTGGGAGCTGGCCGCAAAAGCGCAGGATTGCTTCAGGCCCTATTTTGGTTCTGGGGGGCAGGCTGAGCCTGTGGTTCATTCTTCTTCCTGATGGGAAAATGGAGTGACCTATGCCTGTCCCAGCACCTAGGGCTCGTCTCTCGTTGGTTCCGCGTCTTCCCGTTCATCCTCAGGACAAATTGCAACCTGTACAATCAGGAGGTTAAAGGTGCTGATTCTCCAAGTAGGGAGATGGTTAGTCAGGCGGCTGGAATGGCGAACCCGAGCACAAGGAGAGGAGAAATGAGGTGCGTTTTAGAAACCTTTCCCGATCTCATGGCATACCATCTTCTGGGTTTCCCATGCATGT
This sequence comes from Eubalaena glacialis, assembly GCF_028564815.1. Taxonomy (NCBI): domain Eukaryota; kingdom Metazoa; phylum Chordata; class Mammalia; order Artiodactyla; family Balaenidae; genus Eubalaena; species Eubalaena glacialis. The sequence goes on along the minus strand of NW_026871289.1, from coordinate 135,617 downwards.
TTTGATGTAGGAAGATGCCCTTGTACCTGGAGATTTGAGACCCATGGGGTGTGTTCCCCGCAGTGTTACTGTAAAGTATCTGCGTTTGCTCACCCAACCTCACCAATCCTCTCAGCCCCAAGAGTGTCCAGCCTTATGTCTCATCCAGCTGTGGGTCTAGATATGGTCAATCCAGGTTGCATCATAGACCCTGAACGGATTTTGTAAGAATTTCTCTCTCTTTCACTGTCTTTGTTTTGTGGGTTTTTTAAAGTAATTTATGTTTAGAATCGGGCTTGGCTGCTTTTCCCTGCTGTGTTGATGCCGCTTTACACCCTCTTGATTCACTTGCAGAGAGATATCGATACATAGGTTTTCAGATTCTTACTAGTCAGATATATTCTTGTGTGGTGACTAGGGTGTGTTGAGTCCAGTTCACTGAGCAGGGAGTAGGCCTTGTCTATTACATATTTGGCTTATGGAGCGGTCTCTGAGCTAATTTCAAACCCTTGTTTTATGCATCACCCCACCTCACCTTTCCCGTTAAGCAGCCATAGTGTGTCTTCTAAAGGTGTGACTCTGTTCTGTTTTGTAATTCAGTTCAAGTGTAGCGATTTTGACATTCCCTCTATAAGCGATATCTTAGGATAAGTGTCTTTTTCTGTGTGACTTATTTCACTTAGAATCATCGTATCTAAATCCACTCATCATGCTGCTAACTACCCTTATGACATTGATTTCATGGCTGAGTGATATTCCATTGTGCCAAGTACCACCATTTCTTTATCCATTTTTCTCTTTCCTGGGATATTGAAGGTGTACCGAAGTGGAGGTTCTTGGAAACAGAGCAGCCGTAAACTTTAGGGTGCCTGTGTCTTGTTGATTTTTAGTTTTCCCAATTTATACGCCCTTGAGTGGAAGTGCCCTATGCTCTCTACGCTGTGTTTATTACTTGTTTCAGGACACACCGTACTCTTCTCCAGAGTGCCTGTTGGCAATTTACATCCCGCCCATCAGCGTAGCAAGGCTCCCATGTCTCCATGGCCTGTCCTGCTTTTCTGGTTTTTACACTTTGTTCAGCATGGCCCTTTTGACCGAGGGCAAGCGAGACTTCTTTGTACTGCTGATTTGCCCTTCCGGCTTGCTTGGTTGGCCAAAAAGGGCGTATGCGTTTTTTCCTGAATATATTCAGGAAAAAACGCATACGCCCTTTTTGGCCAAGGGCATCATTGTCAACGTTTTGCCGCTTTTCATGTGCTTTAAAGGCGAGTCGAATCTACCTCCTGAAATCTGTTTCCTGCAAATCTGCCTTGCTTTCAAATCCTCTTCGTTGCCTTCCCTCAATATATTTGTGGACGAGAGTTCTCATTTATAACTCTGCACGTTTGTGAATTGCAGTGCCCCTGAGCTCCATTTGTCTCCTCGCTTTCTTGGGAGCTGGCCGCAAAAGCGCAGGATTGCTTCAGGCCCTATTGTGGTTCTGGGGGGCAGGCTGAGCCTGTGGTTCATTCTTCTTCCTGATGGGAAAATGGAGTGACCTGTGCCTGTCCCAACACCTAGGGCTAGTCTTTCGTTGGTTCCCCGTCTTCCCGTTCATCCTCAGGACAAATTGCAACCTGGACGAAACAGTAGGTTAAAGGTGCTGATTCTCCAAGTAGGGAGATGGTTAGTCAAGCGGCTGGAATGGCGAACCCGAGCACAAGGAGAGGAGAAATGAGGTGCGTTTTAGAAACCTTTCCCGATCTCATGGCATACCATCTTCAGGGTTTCCCATGCATGTTTTGATGTAGGAAGATGCCCTTGTACCTGGAGATTTGAGACCCATGGGGTGTGTTCCCCGCAGTGTTACTTTAAAGTATCTGCGTTTGCTCACCCAACCTCACCAATCCTCTCAGCCCCAAGAGTGTCCAGCCTTCTGTCTCATCCAGCTGTGGGTCTAGATATGGTCAATCCAGGTTGCATCAGAGACCCTGAACGGATTTTGTAAGAATTTCTCTCTCTTTCACTGTCTTTGTTTTGTGGGTTTTTTAAAGTAATTTATGTTTAGAATCGGGCTTGGCTGCTTTTCCCTGCTGTGTTGATGCCGCTTTACACCCTCTTGATTCACTTGCAGAGAGATATCGATACATAGGTTTTCAGATTCTTACTAGTCAGATATATTCTTGTGTGGTGACTAGGGTGTGTTGAGTCCAGTTCACTGAGCAGGGAGTAGGCCTTGTCTATTACATATTTGGCTTATGGAGCGGTCTCTGAGCTAATTTCAAACCCTTGTTTTATGCATCACCCCACCTCACCTTTCCCGTTAAGCAGCCATAGTGTGTCTTCTAAAGGTGTGACTCTGTTCTGTTTTGTAATTCAGTTCAAGTGTAGCGATTTTGACATTCCCTCTATAAGTGATATCTTAGGATAAGTGTCTTTTTCTGTGTGACTTATTTCACTTAGAATCATCGTATCTAAATCCACTCATCATGCTGCTAACTAGCCTTATGACATTGATTTCATGGCTGAGTGATATTCCATTGTGCCAAGTACCACCATTTCTTTATCCATTTTTCTCTTTCCTGGGATATTGAAGGTGTACCGAAGTGGAGGTTCTTGGAAACAGAGCAGCCGTAAACTTTAGGGTGCCTGTGTCTTGTTGATTTTTAGTTTTCCCAATTTATACGCCCATGAGTGGAAGTGCACTATGCTCTCTACGCTGTGTTTATTACTTGTTTCAGGACACACCGTACTCTTCTCCAGAGTGCCTGTTGGCAATTTATATCCCGCCCATCAGCGTAGCAAGGCTCCCATGTCTCCATGGCCTGTCCTGCTTTTCTGGTTTTTACACTTTGTTCAGCATGGCCCTTTTGACCGAGGGCAAGCGAGACTTCTTTGTAGCGCTGATTTGCCCTTCCGGCTTGCTTGGTTGGCCAAAAAGGGCGTATGCGATTTTTCCTGAATATATTCAGGAAAAAACGCATACGCCCTTTTTGGCCAAGGGCATCATTGTCAACGTTTTGCCGCTTTTCATGTGCTTTAAAGGCGAGTCGAATCTACCTCCTGAAATCTGTTTCCTGCAAATCTGCCTTGCTTTCAAATCCTCTTCATTGCCTTCCCTCAATATATTTGTGGACGAGAGTTCTCATTTATAACTCTGCACGTTTGTGAATTGCAGTGCCCCTGAGCTCCATTTGTCTCCTCGCTTTTTTGGGAGCTGGCCGCAAAAGCGCAGGATTGCTTCAGGCCCTATTTTGGTTCTGGGGGGCAGGCTGAGCCTGTGGTTCATTCTTCTTCCTGATGGGAAAATGGAGTGACCTGTGCCTGTCCCAATACCTAGGGCTAGTCTGTCGTTGGTTCCCCGTCTTCCCGTTCATCCTCAGGACAAATTGCAACCTGGACGAAACAGTAGGTTAAAGGTGCTGATTCTCCAAGTAGGGAGATGGTTAGTCAAGCGGCTGGAATGGTGAACCCGAGCACAAGGAGAGGAGAAATGAGGTGCGTTTTGGAAAACTTTCCCGATCTCACGGCATACCATCTTCTGGCTTTCCCATGCATGTTTTGAGGTAGGAAGATTCCCTTGTACCTGGAGATTTGAGACCCATGGGGTGTGTTCCCCGCAGTGTTACTTTAAAGTATCTGCGTTTGCTCACCCAACCTCACCAATCCTCTCAGCCTCAAGAGTGTCCAGCCTTATGTCTCATCCAGCTGTGGGTCTAGATATGGTCAATCCAGGTTGCATCAGAGACCCTGAACGGATTTTGTAAGAATTTCTCTCTCTTTCACTGTCTTTGTTTTGTGGGTTTTTTTAAAGTAATTTATGTTTAGAATCGGGCTTGGCTGCTTTTCCCTGCTGTGTTGATGCCGCTTTACACCCTCTTGATTCACTTGCAGAGAGATATCGATACATAGGTTTTCAGATTCTTACTAGTCAGATATATTCTTGTGTGTTGACTAGGGTGTGTTGAGTCCAGTTCACTGAGCAGGGAGTAGGCCTTGTCTATTACATATTTGGCTTATGGAGCGGTCTCTGAGCTAATTTCAAACCCTTGTTTTATGCATCACCCCACCTCACCTTTCCCGTTAAGCAGCCATAGTGTGTCTTCTAAAGGTGTGACTCTGTTCTGTTTTGTAATTCAGTTCAAGTGTAGCGATTTTGACATTCCCTCTATAAGCGATATCTTAGGATAAGTGTCTTTTTCTGTGTGACTTATTTCACTTAGAATCATCGTATCTAAATCCACTCATCATGCTGCTAACTAGCCTTATGACATTGATTCCATGGCTGAGTGATATTCCATTGTGCCAAGTACCACCATTTCTTTATCCATTTTTCTCTTTCCTGGGATATTGAAGGTGTACCGAAGTGGAGGTTCTTGGAAACAGAGCAGCCGTAAACTTTAGGGTGCCTGTGTCTTGTTGATTTTTAGTTTTCCCAATTTATACGCCCTTGAGTGGAAGTGCCCTATGCTCTCTACGCTGTGTTTATTACTTGTTTCAGGACACACCGTACTCTTCTCCAGAGTGCCTGTTGGCAATTTACATCCCGCCCATCAGCGTAGCAAGGCTCCCATGTCTCCATGGCCTGTCCTGCTTTTCTGGTTTTTACACTTTGTTCAGCATGGCCCTTTTGACCGAGGGCAAGCGAGACTTCTTTGTAGCGCTGATTTGCCCTTCCGGCTTGCTTGGTTGGCCAAAAAGGGCGTATGCGTTTTTTCCTGAATATATTCAGGAAAAAACGCATACGCCCTTTTTGGCCAAGGGCATCATTGTCAACGTTTTGCCGCTTTTCATGTGCTTTAAAGGCGAGTCGAATCTACCTCCTGAAATCTGTTTCCTGCAAATCTGCCTTGCTTTCAAATCCTCTTCGTTGCCTTCCCTCAATATATTTGTGGACGAGAGTTCTCATTTATAACTCTGCACGTTTGTGAATTGCAGTGCCCCTGAGCTCCGTTTGTCTCCTCGCTTTCTTGGGAGCTGGCCGCAAAAGCGCAGGATTGCTTCAGGCCCTATTTTGGTTCTGGGGGGCAGGCTGAGCCTGTGGTTCATTCTTCTTCCTGATGGGAAAATGGAGTGACCTGTGCCTGTCCCAACACCTAGGGCTAGTCTTTCGTTGGTTCCCCGTCTTCCCGTTCATCCTCAGGACAAATTGCAACCTGGACGAAACAGTAGGTTAAAGGTGCTGATTCTCCAAGTAGGGAGATGGTTAGTCAAGCGGCTGGAATGGCGAACCCGAGCACAAGGAGAGGAGAAATGAGGTGCGTTTTAGAAACCTTTCCCGATCTCACGGCATACCATCTTCTGGCTTTCCCATGCATGTTTTGATGTAGGAAGATGCCCTTGTACCTGGAGATTTGAGACCCATGGGGTGTGTTCCCCGCAGTGTTACTTTAAAGTATCTGCGTTTGCTCACCCAACCTCACCAATCCTCTCAGCCCCAAGAGTGTCCAGCCTTCTGTCTCATCCAGCTGTGGGTCTATATATGGTCAATCCAGGTTGCATCATAGACCCTGAACGGATTTTGTAAGAATTTCTCTCTCTTTCACTGTCTTTGTTTTGTGGGTTTTTTAAAGTAATTTATGTTTAGAATCGGGCTTGGCTGCTTTTCCCTGCTGTGTTGATGCCGCTTTACACCCTCTTGATTCACTTGCAGAGAGATATCGATACATAGGTTTTCAGATTCTTACTAGTCAGATATATTCTTGTGTGGTGACTAGGGTGTGTTGAGTCCAGTTCACTGAGCAGGGAGTAGGCCTTGTCTAGTACATATTTGGCTTATGGAGCGGTCTCTGAGCTAATTTCATACCCTTGTTTTATGCATCACCCCACCTCACCTTTCCCGTTAAGCAGCCATAGTGTGTCTTCTAAAGGTGTGACTCTGTTCTGTTTTGTAATTCAGTTCAAGTGTAGCGATTTTGACATTCCCTCTATAAGCGATATCTTAGGATAAGTGTCGTTTTCTGTGTGACTTATTTCACTTAGAATCATCGTATCTAAATCCACTCATCATGCTGCTAACTCGCCTTATGACATTGATTTCATGGCTGAGTGATATTCCATTGTGCCAAGTACCACCATTTCTTTATCCATTTTTCTAATTCCTGGGATATTGAAGGTGTACCGAAGTGGAGGTTCTTGGAAACAGAGCAGCCGTAAACTTTAGGGTGCCTGTGTCTTGTTGATTTTTAGTTTTCCCAATTTATACGCCCATGAGTGGAAGTGCCCTATGCTCTCTATGCTGTGTTTATTACTTGTTTCAGGACACACCGTACTCTTCTCCAGAGTGCCTGTTGGCAATTTATATCCCGCCCATCAGCGTAGCAAGGCTCCCATGTCTCCATGGCCTGTCCTGCTTTTCTGGTTTTTACACTTTGTTCAGCATGGCCCTTTTGACCGAGGGCAAGCGAGACTTCTTTGTAGCGCTGATTTGCCCTTCCGGCTTGCTTGGTTGGCCAAAAAGGGCGTATGCGTTTTTTCCTGAATATATTCAGGAAAAAACGCATACGCCCTTTTTGGCCAAGGGCATCATTGTCAACGTTTTGCCGCTTTTCATGTGCTTTAAAGGCGAGTCGAATCTACCTCCTGAAATCTGTTTCCTGCAAATCTGCCTTGCTTTCAAATCCTCTTCGTTGCCTTCCCTCAATATATTTGTGGACGAGAGTTCTCATTTATAACTCTGCACGTTTGTGAATTGCAGTGCCCCTGAGCTCCATTTGTCTCCTCGCTTTTTTGGGAGCTGGCCGCAAAAGCGCAGGATTGCTTCAGGCCCTATTTTGGTTCTGGGGGGCAGGCTGAGCCTGTGGTTCATTCTTCTTCCTGATGGGAAAATGGAGTGACCTGTGCCTGTCCCAATACCTAGGGCTAGTCTTTCGTTGGTTCCCCGTCTTCCTGTTCATCCTCAGGACAAATTGCAACCTGGACGAAACAGTAGGTTAAAGGTGCTGACTCTCCAAGTAGGGAGATGTTTAGTCAAGCGGCTGGAATGGCGAACCCGAGCACAAGGAGAGGAGAAATGAGGTGCGTTTTGGAAACCTTTCCCGATCTCACGGCATACCATCTTCTGGCTTTCCCATGCATGTTTTGATGTAGGAAGATTCCCTTGTACCTGGAGATTTGAGACCCATGGGGTGTGTTCCCCGCAGTGTTACTTTAAAGTATCTGCGTTTGCTCACCCAACCTCACCAATCCTCTCAGCCCCAAGAGTGTCCAGCCTTCTGTCTCATCCAGCTGTGCGTCTAGATATGGTCAATCCAGGTTGCATCAGAGACCCTGAACGGATTTTGTAAGAATTTCTCTCTCTTTCACTGTCTTTGTTTTGTGGGTTTTTTAAAGTAATTTATGTTTAGAATCGGGCTTGGCTGCTTTTCCCTGCTGTGTTGATGCCGCTTTACACCCTCTTGATTCACTTGCAGAGAGATATCGATACATAGGTTTTCAGATTCTTACTAGTCAGATATATTCTTGTGTGGTGACTAGGGTGTGTTGAGTCCAGTTCACTGAGCAGGGAGTAGGCCTTGTCTATTACATATTTGGCTTATGGAGCGGTCTCTGAGCTAATTTCAAACCCTTGTTTTATGCATCACCCCACCTCACCTTTCCCGTTAAGCAGCCATAGTGTGTCTTCTAAAGGTGTGACTCTGTTCTGTTTTGTAATTCAGTTCAAGTGTAGCGATTTTGACATTCCCTCTATAAGCGATATCTTAGGATAAGTGTCTTTTTCTGTGTGACTTATTTCACTTAGAATCATCGTACCTAAATCCACACATCATGCTGCTAACTAGCCTTATGACATTGATTTCATGGCTGAGTGATATTCCATTGTGCCAAGTACCACCATTTCTTTATCCATTTTTCTCTTTCCTGGGATATTGAAGGTGTACCGAAGTGGAGGTTCTTGGAAACAGAGCAGCCGTAAACTTTAGGGTGCCTGTGTCTTGTTGATTTTTAGTTTTCCCAATTTATACGCCCTTGAGTGGAAGTGCCCTATGCTCTCTACGCTGTGTTTATTACTTGTTTCAGGACACACCGTACTCTTCTCCAGAGTGCCTGTTGGCAATTTACATCCCGCCCATCAGCGTAGCAAGGCTCCCATGTCTCCATGGCCTGTCCTGCTTTTCTGGTTTTTACACTTTGTTCAGCATGGCCCTTTTGACCGAGGGCAAGCGAGACTTCTTTGTAGCGCTGATTTGCCCTTCCGGCTTGCTTGGTTGGCCAAAAAGGGCGTATGCGTTTTTTCCTGAATATATTCAGGAAAAAACGCATACGCCCTTTTTGGCCAAGGGCATCATTGTCAACGTTTTGCCGCTTTTCATGTGCTTTAAAGGCGAGTCGAATCTACCTCCTGAAATCTGTTTCCTGCAAATCTGCCTTGCTTTCAAATCCTCTTCGTTGCCTTCCCTCAATATATTTGTGGAGGAGTGTTCTCATTTATAACTCTGCACGTTTGTGAATTGCAGTGCCCCTGAGCTCCATTTGTCTCCTCGCTTTCTTGGGAGCTGGCCGCAAAAGCGCAGGATTGCTTCAGGCCCTATTTTGGTTCTGGGGGGCAGGCTGAGCCTGTGGTTCATTCTTCTTCCTGATGGGAAAATGGAGTGACCTGTGCCTGTCCCAACACCTAGGGCTAGTCTTTCGTTGGTTCCCCGTCTTCCCGTTCATCCTCAGGACAAATTGCAACCTGGACGAAACAGTAGGTTAAAGGTGCTGATTCTCCAAGTAGGGAGATGGTTAGTCAAGCGGCTGGAATGGCGAACCCGAGCACAAGGAGAGGAGAAATGAGGTGCGTTTTAGAAACTTTTCCCGATCTCACGGCATACCATCTTCAGGCTTTCCCATGCATGTTTTGATGTAGGAAGATGCCCTTGTACCTGGAGATTTGAGACCCATGGGGTGTGTTCCCCGCAGTGTTACTTTAAAGTATCTGTGTTTGCTCACCCAACCTCACCAATCCTCTCAGCCCCAAGAGTGTCCAGCCTTCTGTCTCATCCAGCTGTGGGTCTAGATATGGTCAATCCAGGTTGCATCAGAGACCCTGAACGGATTTTGTAAGAATTTCTCTCTCTTTCACTGTCTTTGTTTTGTGGGTTTTTTAAAGTAATTTATGTTTAGAATCGGGCTTGGCTGCTTTTCCCTGCTGTGTTGATGCCGCTTTACACCCTCTTGATTCACTTGCAGAGATATATCGATACATAGGTTTTCAGATTCTTACTAGTCAGATATATTCTTGTGTGGTGACTAGGGTGTGTTGAGTCCAGTTCACTGAGCAGGGAGTAGGCCTTGTCTATTACATATTTGGCTTATGGAGCGGTCTCTGAGCTAATTTCAAACCCTTGTTTTATGCATCACCCCACCTCACCTTTCCCGTTAAGCAGCCATAGTGTGTCTTCTAAAGGTGTGACTCTGTTCTGTTTTGTAATTCAGTTCAAGTGTAGCGATTTTGACATTCCCTCTATAAGCGATATCTTAGGATAAGTGTCTTTTTCTGTGTGACTTATTTCACTTAGAATCATCGTATCTAAATCCACTCATCATGCTGCTAACTAGCCTTATGACATTGATTTCATGGCTGAGTGATATTCCATTGTGCCAAGTACCACCATTTCTTTATCCATTTTTCTCTTTCCTGGGATATTGAAGGTGTACCGAAGTGGAGGTTCTTGGAAACAGAGAAGCCGTAAACTTTAGGGTGCCTGTGTCTTGTTGATTTTTAGTTTTCCCAATTTATACGCCCATGAGTGGAAGTGCCCTATGCTCTCTACGCTGTGTTTATTACTTGTTTCAGGACACACCGTACTCTTCTCCAGAGTGCCTGTTGGCAATTTATATCCCACCCATCAGCGTAGCAAGGCTCCCATGTCTCCATGGCCTGTCCTGCTTTTCTGGTTTTTACACTTTGTTCAGCATGGCCCTTTTGACCGAGGGCAAGCGAGACTTCTTTGTAGCGCTGATTTGCCCTTCCGGCTTGCTTGGTTGGCCAAAAAGGGTGTATGCGTTTTTTCCTGAATATATTCGGGAAAAAACGCATACGCCCTTTTTGGCCAAGGGCATCATTGTCAACGTTTTGCCGCTTTTCATGTGCTTTAAAGGCGAGTCGAATCTACCTCCTGAAATCTGTTTCCTGCAAATCTGCCTTGCTTTCAAATCCTCTTCGTTGCCTTCCCTCAATATATTTGTGGACGAGAGTTCTCATTTATAACTCTGCACGTTTGTGAATTGCAGTGCCCCTGAGCTCCATTTGTCTCCTCGATTTTTTGGGAGCTGGCCGCAAAAGCGCAGGATTGCTTCAGGCCCTATTTTGGTTCTGGGGGGCAGGCTGAGCCTGTGGTTCATTCTTCTTCCTGATGGGAAAATGGAGTGACCTGTGCTTGTCCCAATACCTAGGGCTAGTCTGTCGTTGGTTCCCCGTCTTCCCGTTCATCCTCAGGACAAATTGCAACCTAGACGAAACAGTAGGTTAAAGGTGCTGATTCTCCAAGTAGGGAGATGGTTAGTCAAGCGGCTGGAATGGTGAACCCGAGCACAAGGAGAGGAGAAATGAGGTGCGTTTTAGAAACATTTCCCGATCTCATGGCATACCATCTTCTGGGTTTCCCATGCATGTTTTGATGTAGGAAGATTCCCTTGTACCTGGAGATTTGAGACCCATGGGGTGTGTTCCCCGCAGTGTTACTTTAAAGTATCTGCGTTTGCTCACCCAACCTCACCAATCCTCTCAGCCCCAAGAGTGTCCAGCCTTATGTCTCATCCAGCTGTGGGTCTAGATATGGTCAATCCAGGTTGCATCATAGACCCTGAACGGATTTTGTAAGAATTTCTCTCTCTTTCACTGTCTTTGTTTTGTGGGTTTTTTAAAGTAATTTATGTTTAGAATCAGGCTTGGCTGCTTTTCCCTGCTGTGTTGATGCCGCTTTACACCCTCTTGATTCACTTGCAGAGAGATATCGATACATAGGTTTTCAGATTCTTACTAGTCAGATATATTCTTGTGTGGTGACTAGGGTGTGTTGAGTCCAGTTCACTGAGCAGGGAGTAGGCCTTGTCTATTACATATTTGGCTTATGGAGCGGTCTCTGAGCTAATTTCAAACCCTTGTTTTATGCATTACCCCACCTCACCTTTCCCGTTAAGCAGCCATAGTGTGTCTTCTAAAGGTGTGACTCTGTTCTGTTTTGTAATTCAGTTCAAGTGTAGCGATTTTGACATTCCCTCTATAAGCGATATCTTAGGATAAGTGTCTTTTTCTGTGTGACTTATTTCACTTAGAATCATCGTATCTAAATCCACTCATCATGCTGCTAACTAGCCTTATGACATTGATTTCATGGCTGAGTGATATTCCATTGTGCCAAGTACCACCATTTCTTTATCCATTTTTCTCTTTCCTGGGATATTGAAGGTGTACCGAAGTGGAGGTTCTTGGAAACAGAGCAGCCGTAAACTTTAGGGTGCCTGTGTCTTGTTGATTTTTAGTTTTCCCAATTAATACGCCCTTGAGTGGAAGTGCCCTATGCTCTCTACGCTGTGTTTATTACTTGTTTCAGGACACACCGTACTCTTCTCCAGAGTGCCTGTTGGCAATTTATATCCCGCCCATCAGCGTAGCAAGGCTCCCATGTCTCCATGGCCTGTCCTGCTTTTCTGGTTTTTACACTTTGTTCAGCATGGCCCTTTTGACCGAGGGCAAGCGAGACTTCTTTGTAGCGCTGATTTGCCCTTCCGGCTTGCTTGGTTGGCCAAAAAGGGCGTATGCGATTTTTCCTGAATATATTCAGGAAAAAACGCATACGCCCTTTTTGGCCAAGGGCATCATTGTCAACGTTTTGCCGCTTTTCATGTGCTTTAAAGGCGAGTCGAATCTACCTCCTGAAATCTGTTTCCTGCAAATCTGCCTTGCTTTCAAATCCTCTTCGTTGCCTTCCCTGAATATATTTGTGGACGAGAGTTCTCATTTATAACTCTGCACGTTTGTGAATTGCAGTGCCCCTGAGCTCCATTTGTCTCCTCGCTTTTTTGGGAGCTGGCCGCAAAAGCGCAGGATTGCTTCAGGCCCTATTTTGGTTCTGGGGGGCAGGCTGAGCCTGTGGTTCATTCTTCTTCCTGATGGGAAAATGGAGTGACCTGTGCCTGTCCCAATAGCTAGGGCTGGTCTTTCGTTGGTTCCCCGTCTTCCCGTTCATCCTCAGGACAAATTGCAACCTGGACGAAACAGTAGGTTAAAGGTGCTGACTCTCCAAGTAGGGAGATGGTTAGTCAAGCGGCTGGAATGGTGAACCCGAGCACAAGGAGAGGAGAAATGAGGTGCGTTTTGGAAACCTTTCCCGATCTCACGGCATACCATCTTCTGGCTTTCCCATGCATGTTTTGATGTAGGAAGATTCCCTTGTACCTGGAGATTTGAGACCCATGGGGTGTGTTCCCCGCAGTGTTACTTTAAAGTATCTGCGTTTGCTCACCCAACCTCACCAATCCTCTCAGCCCCAAGAGTGTCCAGCCTTATGTCTCATCCAGCTGTGGGTCTAGATATGGTCAATCCAGGTTGCATCATAGACCCTGAACGGATTTTGTAAGAATTTCTCTCTCTTTCACTGTCTTTGTTTTGTGGGTTTTTTAAAGTAATTTATGTTTAGAATCGGGCTTGGCTGCTTTTCCCTGCTGTGTTGATGCCGCTTTACACCCTCTTGATTCACTTGCAGAGAGATATCGATACATAGGTTTTCAGATTCTTACTAGTCAGATATATTCTTGTGTGGTGACTAGGGTGTGTTGAGTCCAGTTCACTGAGCAGGGAGTAGGCCTTGTCTATTACATATTTGGCTTATGGAGCGGTCTCTGAGCTAATTTCAAACCCTTGTTTTATGCATCACCCCACCTCACCTTTCCCGTTAAGCAGCCATAGTGTGTCTTCTAAAGGTGTGACTCTGTTCTGTTTTGTAATTCAGTTCAAGTGTAGCGATTTTGACATTCCCTCTATAAGCGATATCTTAGGATAAGTGTCTTTTTCTGTGTGACTTATTTCACTTAGAATCATCGTATCTAAATCCACTCATCATGCTGCTAACTAGCCTTATGACATTGATTTCATGGCCGAGTGATATTCCATTGTGCCAAGTACCACCATTTCTTTATCCATTTTTCTCTTTCCTGGGATATTGAAGGTGTACCGAAGTGGAGGTTCTTGGAAACAGAGCAGCCGTAAACTTTAGGGTGCCTGTGTCTTTTTGATTTTTAGTTTTCCCAATTTATACGCCCATGAGTGGAAGTGCCCTATGCTCTCTACGCTGTGTTTATTACTTGTTTTAGGACACACCGTACTCTTCTCCAGAGTGCCTGTTGGCAATTTACATCCCGCCCATCAGCGTAGCAAGGCTCCCATGTCTCCATGGCCTGTCCTGCTTTTCTGGTTTTTACTGTTTGTTCAGCATGGCCCTTTTGACCGAGGGCAAGCGAGACTTCTCTGTAGCGCTGATTTGCCCTTCCGGCTTGCTTGATTGGCCAAAAAGGGCGTATGCGTTTTTTCCTGAATATATTCAGGAAAAAACGCATACGCCCTTTTTGGCCAAGGGCATCATTGTCAACGTTTTGCCGCTTTTCATGTGCTTTAAAGGCGAGTCGAATCTACCTCCTGAAATCTGTTTCCTGCAAATCTGCCTTGTTTTCAAATCCTCTTTGTTGCCTTCCCTCAATATATTTGTGGACGAGAGTTCTCATTTATAACTCTGCACGTTTGTGAATTGCAGTGCCCCTGAGCTCCATTTGTCTCCTCGCTTTTTTTGGGAGCTGGCCGCAAAAGCGCAGGATTGCTTCAGGCCCTATTTTGGTTCTGGGGGGCAGGCTGAGCCTGTGGTTCATTCTTCTTCCTGATGGGAAAATGGAGTGACCTGTGCCTGTCCCAACACCTAGGGCTAGTCTGTCATTGGTTCCCCGTCTTCCCGTTCATCCTCAGGACAAATTGCAACCTGGACGAAACAGTAGGTTAAAGGTGCTGATTCTCCAAGTAGGGAGATGGTTAGTCAAGCGGCTGGAATGGCGAACCCGAGCACAAGGAGAGGAGAAATGAGGTGCGTTTTGGAAACCTTTCCCGATCTCACGGCATACCATCTTCTGGCTTTCCCATGCATGTTTTGATGTAGGAAGATTCCCTTGTACCTGGAGATTTGAGACCCATGGGGTGTGTTCCCCGCAGTGTTACTTTAAAGTATCTGCGTTTGCTCACCCAACCTCACCAATCCTCTCAGCCCCAAGAGTGTCCAGCCTTATGTCTCATCCAGCTGTGGGTCTAGATATGGTCAATCCAGGTTGCATCATAGACCCTGAACGGATGTTGTAAGAATTTCTCTCACTTTCACTGTCTTTGCTTTGTGGGTTTTTTAAAGTAATTTATGTTTAGAATCGGGCTTGGCTGCTTTTCCCTGCTGTGTTGATGCCGCTTTACACCCTCTTGATTCACTTGCAGAGAGATATCGATACATAGGTTTTCAGATTCTTACTAGTCATATATATTCTTGTGTGGTGACTAGGGTGTGTTGAGTCCAGTTCACTGAGCAGGGAGTAGGCCTTGTCTATTACATATTTGGCTTATGGAGCGGTCTCTGAGCTAATTTCAAACCCTTGTTTTATGCATCACCCCACCTCACCTTTCCCGTTAAGCAGCCATAGTGTGTCTTCTAAAGGTGTGACTCTGTTCTGTTTTGTAATTCAGTTCAAGTGTAGCGATTTTGACATTCCCTCTATAAGCGATATCTTAGGATAAGTGTCTTTTTCTGTGTGACTTATTTCACTTAGAATCATCGTATCTAAATCCACTCATCATGCTGCTAACTAGCCTTATGACATTGATTTCATGGCTGAGTGATATTCCACTGTGCCAAGTACCACCATTTCTTTATCCATTTTTCTCTTTCCTGGGATATTGAAGGTGTACCGAAGTGGAGGTTTTTGGAAACAGAGCAGCCGTAAACTTTAGGGTGCCTGTGTCTTGTTGATTTTTAGTTTTCCCAATTTATACGCCCTTGAGTGGAAGTGCCCTATGCTCTCTACGCTGTGTTTATTACTTGTTTCAGGACACACCGTACTCTTCTCCAGAGTGCCTGTTGGCAATTTACATCCCGCCCATCAGCGTAGCAAGGCTCCCATGTCTCCATGGCCTGTCCTGCTTTTCTGGTTTTTACACTTTGTTCAGCATGGCCCTTTTGACCGAGGGCAAGCGAGACTTCTTTGTAGCGCTGATTTGCCCTTCCGGCTTGCTTGGTTGGCCAAAAAGGGCGTATGCGTTTTTTCCTGAATATATTCAGGAAAAAACGCATACGCCCTTTTTGGCCAAGGGCATCATTGTCAACGTTTTGCCGCTTTTCATGTGCTTTAAAGGCGAGTCGAATCTACCTCCTGAAATCTGTTTCCTGCAAATCTGCCTTGCTTTCAAATCCTCTTCGTTGCCTTCCCTCAATATATTTGTGGACGAGAGTTCTCATTTATAACTCTGCACGTTTGTGAATTGCAGTGCCCCTGAGCTCCATTTGTCTCCTCGCTTTTTTGGGAGCTGGCCGCAAAAGCGCAGGATTGCTTCAGGCCCTATTTTGGTTCTGGGGGGCAGGCTGAGCCTGTGGTTCATTCTTCTTCCTGATGGGAAAATGGAGTGACCTGTGCCTGTCCCAACACCTAGGGATAGTCTTTTGTTGGTTCCCCGTCTTCCCGTTCATCCTCAGGACAAATTGCAACCTGGACGAAACAGTAGGTTAAAGGTGCTGATTCTCCAAGTAGGGAGATGGTTAGTCAAGCGGCTGGAATGGCGAACCCGAGCACAAGGAGAGGAGAAATGAGGTGCGTTTTAGAAACCTTTCCCGATCTCACGGCATACCATCTTCTGGCTTTCCCATGCATGTTTTGATGTAGGAAGATTCCCTTGTACCTGGAGATTTGAGACCCATGGGGTGTGTTCCCCGCAGTGTTACTTTAAAGTATCTGCGTTTGCTCACCCAACCTCACCAATCCTCTCAGCCCCAAGAGTGTCCAGCCTTATGTCTCATCCAGCTGTGGGTCTAGATATGGTCAATCCAGGTTGCATCATAGACCCTGAACGGATGTTGTAAGAATTTCTCTCACTTTCACTGTCTTTGCTTTGTGGGTTTTTTAAAGTAATGTATGTTTAGAATGGGGTTTGGCTGCTTTTCCCTGCTGTGTTTATGCCGCTTTACACCCTCTTGATTCACTTGCAGAGAGATATCGATACATAGGTTTTCAGATTCATACTAGTCAGATATATTCTTGTGCGGTGACTAGGGGGTGTTGAGTCCAGTTCACTGAGCAGGGAGTAGGCCTTGTCTATTACATATTTGGCTTATGGAGCGGTGTCTGAGCTAATTTCAAACCCTTGTTTTATGCATCACCCCACCTCACCTTTCCGGTTAAGCAGCCATAGTGTGTCTTCTAAAGGTGTGACTCTGTTCTGTTTTGTAATTCAGTTCAAGTGTAGCGATTTTGACATTCCCTCTATAAGCGATATCTTAGGATAAGTGTCTTTTTCTGTGTGACTTATTTCACTTAGAATCATCGTACCTAAATCCACACATCATGCTGCTAACTAGCCTCATGACATTGATTTCATGGCTGAGTGATATTCCATTGTGCCAAGTACCACCATTTCTTTATCCATTTTTCTCTTTCCTGGGATATTGAAGGTGTACCGAAGCGGAGGTTCTTGGAAACAGAGCAGCCGTAAACTTTAGGGTGCCTGTGTCTTGTTGATTTTTAGTTTTCCCAATTTATACGCCCTTGAGTGGAAGTGCCCTATGCTCTCTACGCTGTGTTTATTACTTGTTTCAGGACACACCGTACTCTTCTCCAGAGTGCCTGTTGGCAATTTATATCCCGCCCATCAGCGTAGCAAGGCTCCCATGTCTCCATGGCCTGTCCTGCTTTTCTGGTTTTTACTGTTTGTTCAGCATGGCCCTTTTGACCGAGGGCAAGCGAGACTTCTTTGTAGCGCTGATTTGCCCTTCCGGCTTGCTTGGTTGGCCAAAAAGGGCGTATGCGTTTTTTCCTGAATATATTCAGGAAAAAACGCATACGCCCTTTTTGGCCAAGGGCATCATTGTCAACGTTTTGCCGCTTTTCATGTGCTTTAAAGGCGAGTCGAATCTACCTCCTGAAATCTGTTTCCTGCAAATCTGCCTTGCTTTCAAATCCTCTTCGTTGCCTTCCCTCAATATATTTGTGGACGAGAGTTCTCATTTATAACTCTGCACGTTTGTGAATTGCAGTGCCCCTGAGCTCCATTTGTCTCCTCGCTTTTTTGGGAGCTGGCCGCAAAAGCGCAGGATTGCTTCAGGCCCTATTTTGGTTCTGGGGGGCAGGCTGAGCCTGTGGTTCATTCTTCTTCCTGATGGGAAAATGGAGTGACCTGTGCCTGTCCCAACACCTAGGGCTAGTCTTTCGTTGGTTCCCCGTCTTCCCGTTCATCCTCAGGACAAATTGCAACCTGTACAATCAGGAGGTTAAAGGTGCTGATTCTCCAAGTAGGGAGATGGTTAGTCAAGCGGCTGGAATGGCGAACCCGAGCACAAGGAGAGGAGAAATGAGGTGCGTTTTAGAAACCTTTCCCGATCTCATGGCATACCATCTTCTGGGTTTCCCATGCATGTTTTGATGTAGGAAGATGCCCTTGTACCTGGAGATTTGAGACCCATGGGGTGTGTTCCCCGCAGTGTTACTTTAAAGTATCTGCGTTTGCTCACCCAACCTCACCAATCCTCTCAGCCCCAAGAGTGTCCAGCCTTCTGTCTCATCCAGCTGTGGGTCTAGATATGGTCAATCCAGGTTGCATCATAGACCCTGAACGGATTTTGTAAGAATTTCTCTCTCTTTCACTGTCTGTGTTTTGTGGGTTTTTTAAAGTAATTTATGTTTAGAATGGGGTTTGGCTGCTTTTGCCTGCTGTGTTGATGCCGCTTTACACCCTCTTGATTCACTTGCAGAGAGATATCGATACATAGGTTTTCAGATTCTTACTAGTCAGATATATTCTTGTGTGGTGACTAGGGTGTGTTGAGTCCAGTTCACTGAGCAGGGAGTAGGCCTTGTCTATTACATATTTGGCTTATGGAGCGGTCTCTGAGCTAATTTCAAACCCTTGTTTTATGCATCACCCCACCTCACCTTTCCCGTTAAGCAGCCATAGTGTGTCTTCTAAAGGTGTGACTCTGTTCTGTTTTGTAATTCAGTTCAAGTGTAGCGATTTTGACATTCCCTCTATAAGCGATATCTTAGGATAAGTGTCTTTTTCTGTGTGACTTATTTCACTTAGAATCATCGTACCTAAATCCACCCATCATGCTGCTAACTAGCCTTATGACATTGATTTCATGGCTGAGTGATATTCCATTGTGCCAAGTACCACCATTTCTTTATCCATTTTTCTCTTTCCTGGGATATTGAAGGTGTACCGAAGCGGAGGTTCTTGGAAACAGAGCAGCCGTAAACTTTAGGGTGCCTGTGTCTTGTTGATTTTTAGTTTTCCCAATTTATACGCCCATGAGTGGAAGTGCCCTATGCTCTCTACGCTGTGTTTATTACTTGTTTCAGGACACACCGTACTCTTCTCCAGAGTGCCTGTTGGCAATTTATATCCCGCCCATCAGCGTAGCAAGGCTCCCATGTCTCCATGGCCTGTCCTGCTTTTCTGGTTTTTACTGTTTGTTCAGCATGGCCCTTTTGACCGAGGGCAAGCGAGACTTCTTTGTAGCGCTGATTTGCCCTTCCGGCTTGCTTGGTTGGCCAAAAAGGGCGTATGCGTTTTTTCCTGAATATATTCAGGAAAAAACGCATACGCCCTTTTTGGCCAAGGGCATCATTGTCAACGTTTTGCCGCTTTTCATGTGCTTTAAAGGCGAGTCGAATCTACCTCCTGAAATCTGTTCCCTGCAAATCTGCCTTGCTTTCAAATCCTCTTCGTTGCCTTCCCTCAATATATTTGTGGACGAGAGTTCTCATTTATAACTCTGCACGTTTGTGAATTGCAGTGCCCCTGAGCTCCATTTGTCTCCTCGCTTTTTTGGGAGCTGGCCGCAAAAGCGCAGGATTGCTTCAGGCCCTATTTTGGTTCTGGGGGGCAGGCTGAGCCTGTGGTTCATTCTTCTTCCTGATGGGAAAATGGAGTGACCTATGCCTGTCCCAACACCTAGGGCTCGTCTCTCGTTGGTTCCGCGTCTTCCCGTTCATCCTCAGGACAAATTGCAACCTGTACAATCAGGAGGTTAAAGGTGCTGATTCTCCAAGTAGGGAGATGGTTAGTCAAGCGGCTGGAATGGCGAACCCGAGCACAAGGAGAGGAGAAATGAGGTGCGTTTTAGAAACCTTTCCCGATCTCATGGCATACCATCTTCTGGGTTTCCCATGCATGTTTTGATGTAGGAAGATGCCCTTGTACCTGGAGATTTGAGACCCATGGGGTGTGTTCCCTGCAGTGTTACTTTAAAGTATCTGCGTTTGCTCACCCAACCTCACCAATCCTCTCAGCCCCAAGAGTGTCCAGCCTTCTGTCTCATCCAGCTGTGGGTCTAGATATGGTCAATCCAGGTTGCATCATAGACCCTGAACGGATTTTGTAAGAATTTCTCTCTCTTTCACTGTCTTTGTTTTGTGGGTTTTTTAAAGTAATGTATGTTTAGAATCGGGCTTGGCTGCTTTTCACTGCTGTGTTGATGCCGCTTTACACCCTCTTGATTCACTTGCAGAGAGATATCGATACATAGGTTTTCAGATTCTTACTAGTCAGATATATTCTTGTGTGGTGACTAGGGTGTGTTGAGTCCAGTTCACTGAGCAGGGAGTAGGCCTTGTCTATTACATATTTGGTTTATGGAGCGGTCTCTGAGCTAATTTGAATCCCTTGTTTTATGCATCACCCCACCTCACCTTTCCCGTTAAGCAGCCATAGTGTGTCTTCTAAAGGTGTGACTCTGTTTTGTTTTGTAATTCAGTTCAAGTGTAGCGATTTTGACATTCCCTCTATAAGCGATATCTTAGGATAAGTGTCTTTTTCTGTGTGACTTATTTCACTTAGAATCATCGTACCTAAATCCACTCATCATGCTGCTAACTAGCCTTATGACATTGATTTCATGGCTGAGTGATATTCCATTGTGCCAAGTACCACCATTTCTTTATCCATTTTTCTCTTTCCTGGGATATTGAAGGTGTACCGAAGTGGAGGTTCTTGGAAACAGAGCAGCCGTAAACTTTAGGGTGCCTGTGTCTTGTTGATTTTTAGTTTTCCCAATTTATACGCCCTTGAGTGGAAGTGCCCTATGCTCTCTACGCTGTGTTTATTACTTGTTTCAGGACACACCGTACTCTTCTCCAGAGTGCCTGTTGGCAATTTACATCCCGCCCATCAGCGTAGCAAGGCTCCCATGTCTCCATGGCCTGTCCTGCTTTTCTGGTTTTTACACTTTGTTCAGCATGGCCCTTTTGACCGAGGGCAAGCGAGACTTCTTTGTAGCGCTGATTTGCCCTTCCGGCTTGCTTGGTTGGCCAAAAAGGGCGTATGCGTTTTTTCCTGAATATATTCAGGAAAAAACGCATACGCCCTTTTTGGCCAAGGGCATCATTGTCAACGTTTTGCCGCTTTTCATGTGCTTTAAAGGCGAGTCGAATCTACCTCCTGAAATCTGTTTCCTGCAAATCTGCCTTGCTTTCAAATCCTCTTCGTTGCCTTCCCTCAATATATTTGTGGACGAGAGTTCTCATTTATAACTCTGCACGTTTGTGAATTGCAGTGCCCCTGAGCTCCATTTGTCTCCTCGCTTTCTTGGGAGCTGGCCGCAAAAGCGCAGGATTGCTTCAGGCCCTATTTTGGTTCTGGGGGGCAGGCTGAGCCTGTGGTTCATTCTTCTTCCTGATGGGAAAATGGAGTGACCTGTGCCTGTCCCAACACCTAGGGCTAGTCTTTCGTTGGTTCCCCGTCTTCCCGTTCATCCTCAGGACAAATTGCAACCTGTTCAATCAGGAGGTTAAAGGTGCTGATTCTCCAAGTAGGGAGATGGTTAGTCAAGCGGCTGGAATGGCGAACCCGAGCACAAGGAGAGGAGAAATGAGGTGCGTTTTAGAAACCTTTCCCGATCTCACGGCATACCATCTTCTGGCTTTCCCATGCATGTTTTGATGTAGGAAGATGCCTTTGTACCTGGAGATTTGAGACCCATGGGGTGTGTTCCCCGCAGTGTTACTTTAAAGTATCTGCGTTTGCTCACCCAACCTCACCAATCCTCTCAGCCCCAAGAGTGTCCAGCCTTCTGTCTCATCCAGCTGTGGGTCTAGATATGGTCAATCCAGGTTGCATCAGAGACCCTGAACGGATTTTGTAAGAATTTCTCTCTCTTTCACTGTCTTTGTTTTGTGGGTTTTTTAAAGTAATTTATGTTTAGAATCGGGCTTGGCTGCTTTTCCCTGCTGTGTTGATGCCGCTTTACACACTCTTGATTCACTTGCAGAGAGATATCGATACATAGGTTTTCAGATTCTTACTAGTCAGATATATTCTTGTGTGGTGACTAGGGTGTGTTGAGTCCAGTTCACTGAGCAGGGAGTAGGCCTTGTCTATTACATATTTGGCTTATGGAGCGGTCTCTGAGCTAATTTCAAACCCTTGTTTTATGCATCACCCCACCTCACCTTTCCCGTTAAGCAGCCATAGTGTGTCTTCTAAAGGTGTGACTCTGTTCTGTTTTGTAATTCAGTTCAAGTGTAGCGATTTTGACATTCCCTCTATAAGCGATATCTTAGGATAAGTGTCTTTTTCTGTGTGACTTATTTCACTTAGAATCATCGTATCTAAATCCACTCATCATGCTGCTAACTAGCCTTATGACATTGATTTCATGGCTGAGTGATATTCCATTGTGCCAAGTACCACCATTTCTTTATCCATTTTTCTCTTTCCTGGGATATTGAAGGTGTACCGAAGTGGAGGTTCTTGGAAACAGAGCAGCCGTAAACTTTAGGGTGCCTGTGTCTTGTTGATTTTTAGTTTTCCCAATTTATACGCCCTTGAGTGGAAGTGCCCTATGCTCTCTACGCTGTGTTTATTACTTGTTTCAGGACACACCGTACTCTTCTCCAGAGTGCCTGTTGGCAATTTATATCCCGCCCATCAGCGTAGCAAGGCTCCCATGTCTCCATGGCCTGTCCTGCTTTTCTGGTTTTTACACTTTGTTCAGCATGGCCCTTTTGACCGAGGGCAAGCGAGACTTCTTTGTAGCGCTGATTTGCCCTTCCGGCTTGCTTGATTGGCCAAAAAGGGCGTATGAGTTTTTTCCTGAATATATTCATGAAAAAACGCATACGCCCTTTTTGGCCAAGGGCATCATTGTCAACGTTTTGCCGCTTTTCATGTGCTTTAAAGGCGAGTCGAATCTACCTCCTGAAATCTGTTTCCTGCAAATCTGCCTTGTTTTCAAATCCTCTTCGTTGCCTTCCCTCAATATATTTGTGGACGAGAGTTCTCATTTATAACTCTGCACGTTTGTGAATTGCAGTGCCCCTGAGCTCCATTTGTCTCCTCGCTTTTTTGGGAGCTGGCCGCAAAAGCGCAGGATTGCTTCAGGCCCTATTTTGGTTCTGGGGGGCAGGCTGAGCCTGTGGTTCATTCTTCTTCCTGATGGGAAAATGGAGTGACCTGTGCCTTTCCCAACACCTAGGGCTAGTCTGTCATTGGTTCCCCGTCTTCCCGTTCATCCTCAGGACAAATTGCAACCTGGACGAAACAGTAGGTTAAAGGTGCTGATTCTCCAAGTAGGGAGATGGTTAGTCAAGCGGCTGGAATGGCGAACCCGAGCACAAGGAGAGGAGAAATGAGGTGCGTTTTGGAAACCTTTCCCGATCTCACGGCATACCATCTTCTGGCTTTCCCATGCATGTTTTGATGTAGGAAGATTCCCTTGTACCTGGAGATTTGAGACCCATGGGGTGTGTTCCCCGCAGTGTTACTTTAAAGTATCTGCGTTTGCTCACCCAACCTCACCAATCCTCTCAGCCCCAAGAGTGTCCAGCCTTATGTCTCATCCAGCTGTGGGTCTAGATATGGTCAATCCAGGTTGCATCATAGACCCTGAACGGATTTTGTAAGAATTTCTCTCACTTTCACTGTCTTTGCTTTGTGGGTTTTTTAAAGTAATTTATGTTTAGAATCGGGCTTGGCTGCTTTTCCCTGCTGTGTTGATGCCGCTTTACACCCTCTTGATTCACTTGCAGAGAGATATCGATACATAGGTTTTCAGATTCTTACTAGTCAGATATATTCTTGTGTGGTGACTAGGGTGTGTTGAGTCCAGTTCACTGAGCAGGGAGTAGGCCTTGTCTATTACATATTTGGCTTATGGAGCGGTCTCTGAGCTAATTTCAAACCCTTGTTTTATGCATCACCCCACCTCACCTTTCCCGTTAAGCAGCCATAGTGTGTCTTCTAAAGGTGTGACTCTGTTCTGTTTTGTAATTCAGTTCAAGTGTAGCGATTTTGACATTCCCTCTATAAGCGATATCTTAGGATAAGTGTCTTTTTCTGTGTGACTTATTTCACTTAGAATCATCGTATCTAAATCCACTCATCATGCTGCTAACTAGCCTTATGACATTGATTTCATGGCTGAGTGATATTCCATTGTGCCAAGTACCACCATTTCTTTATTCATTTTTCTCTTTCCTGGGATATTGAAGGTGTACCGAAGTGGAGGTTCTTGGAAACAGAGCAGCCGTAAACTTTAGGGTGCCTGTGTCTTGTTGATTTTTAGTTTTCCCAATTTATACGCCCTTGAGTGGAAGTGCCCTATGCTCTCTACGCTGTGTTTATTACTTGTTTCAGGACACACCGTACTCTTCTCCAGAGTGCCTGTTGGCAATTTATATCCCGCCCATCAGCGTAGCAAGGCTCCCATGTCTCCATGGCCTGTCCTGCTTTTCTGGTTTTTACACTTTGTTCAGCATGGCCCTTTTGACCGAGGGCAAGCGAGACTTCTTTGTAGCGCTGATTTGCCCTTCCGGCTTGCTTGGTTGGCCAAAAAGGGCGTATGCGTTTTTTCCTGAATATATTCAGGAAAAAACGCATACGCCCTTTTTGGCCAAGGGCATCATTGTCAACGTTTTGCCGCTTTTCATGTGCTTTAAAGGCGAGTCGAATCTACCTCCTGAAATCTGTTTCCTGCAAATCTGCCTTGCTTTCAAATCCTCTTCGTTGCCTTCCCTCAATATATTTGTGGACGAGAGTTCTCATTTATAACTCTGCACGTTTGTGAATTGCAGTGCCCCTGAGCTCCATTTGTCTCCTCGCTTTTTTGGGAGCTGGCCGCAAAAGCGCAGGATTGCTTCAGGCCCTATTTTGGTTCTGGGGGGCAGGCTGAGCCTGTGGTTCATTCTTCTTCCTGATGGGAAAATGGAGTGACCTGTGCCTGTCCCAATACCTAGGGCTGGTCTTTCGTTGGTTCCCCGTCTTCCCGTTCATCCTCAGGACAAATTGCAACCTGGACGAAACAGTAGGTTAAAGGTGCTGACTCTCCAAGTAGGGAGATGGTTAGTCAAGCGGCTGGAATGGTGAACCCGAGCACAAGGAGAGGAGAAATGAGGTGCGTTTTGGAAACCTTTCCCGATCTCACGGCATACCATCTTCTGGCTTTCCCATGCATGTTTTGATGTAGGAAGATTCCCTTGTACCTGGAGATTTGAGACCCATGGGGTGTGTTCCCCGCAGTGTTACTTTAAAGTATCTGCGTTTGCTCACCCAACCTCACCAATCCTCTCAGCCCCAAGAGTGTCCAGCCTTATGTCTCATCCAGCTGTGGGTCTAGATATGGTCAATCCAGGTTGCATCATAGACCCTGAACGGATTTTGTAAGAATTTCTCTCTCTTTCACTGTCTTTGTTTTGTGGGTTTTTTAAAGTAATTTATGTTTAGAATCGGGCTTGGCTGCTTTTCCCTGCTGTGTTGATGCCGCTTTACACCCTCTTGATTCACTTGCAGAGAGATATCGATACATAGGTTTTCAGATTCTTACTAGTCAGATATATTCTTGTGTGGTGACTAGGGTGTGTTGAGTCCAGTTCACTGAGCAGGGAGTAGGCCTTGTCTATTACATATTTGGCTTATGGAGCGGTCTCTGAGCTAATTTCAAACCCTTGTTTTATGCATCACCCCACCTCACCTTTCCCGTTAAGCAGCCATAGTGTGTCTTCTAAAGGTGTGACTCTGTTCTGTTTTGTAATTCAGTTCAAGTGTAGCGATTTTGACATTCCCTCTATAAGCGATATCTTAGGATAAGTGTCTTTTTCTGTGTGACTTATTTCTCTTAGAATCATCGTATCTAAATCCACTCATCATGCTGCTAACTAGCCTTATGCCATTGATTTCATGGCTGAGTGATATTCCATTGTGCCAAGTACCACCATTTCTTTATCCATTTTTCTCTTTCCTGGGATATTGAAGGTGTACCGAAGTGGAGGTTCTTGGAAACAGAGCAGCCGTAAACTTTAGGGTGCCTGTGTCTTTTTGATTTTTAGTTTTCCCAATTTATACGCCCATGAGTGGAAGTGCCCTATGCTCTCTACGCTGTGTTTATTACTTGTTTTAGGACACACCGTACTCTTCTCCAGAGTGCCTGTTGGCAATTTACATCCCGCCCATCAGCGTAGCAAGGCTCCCATGTCTCCATGGCCTGTCCTGCTTTTCTGGTTTTTACTGTTTGTTCAGCATGGCCCTTTTGACCGAGGGCAAGCGAGACTTCTCTGTAGCGCTGATTTGCCCTTCCGGCTTGCTTGATTGGCCAAAAAGGGCGTATGCGTTTTTTCCTGAATATATTCATGAAAAAACGCATACGCCCTTTTTGGCCAAGGGCATCATTGTCAACGTTTTGCCGCTTTTCATGTGCTTTAAAGGCGAGTCGAATCTACCTCCTGAAATCTGTTTCCTGCAAATCTGCCTTGTTTTCAAATCCTCTTCGTTGCCTTCCTTCAATATATTTGTGGACGAGAGTTCTCATTTATAACTCTGCACGTTTGTGAATTGCAGTTCCCCTGAGCTCCATTTGTCTCCTCGCTTTTTTGGGAGCTGGCCGCAAAAGCGCAGGATTGCTTCAGGCCCTATTTTGGTTCTGGGGGGCAGGCTGAGCCTGTGGATCATTCTTCTTCCTGATGGGAAAATGGAGTGACCTGTGCCTGTCCCAACACCTAGGGCTAGTCTGTCATTGGTTCCCCGTCTTCCCGTTCATCCTCAGGACAAATTGCAACCTGGACGAAACAGTAGGTTAAAGGTGCTGATTCTCCAAGTAGGGAGATGGTTAGTCAAGCGGCTGGAATGGCGAACCCGAGCACAAGGAGAGGAGAAATGAGGTGCGTTTTGGAAACCTTTCCCGATCTCACGGCATACCATGTTCTGGCTTTCCCATGCATGTTTTGATGTAGGAAGATTCCCTTGTACCTGGAGATTTGAGACCCATGGGGTGTGTTCCCCGCAGTGTTACTTTAAAGTATCTGCGTTTGCTCACCCAACCTCACCAATCCTCTCAGCCCCAAGAGTGTCCAGCCTTATGTCTCATCCAGCTGTGGGTCTAGATATGGTCAATCCAGGTTGCATCATAGACCCTGAACGGATGTTGTAAGAATTTCTCTCACTTTCACTGTCTTTGCTTTGTGGGTTTTTTAAAGTAATTTATGTTTAGAATCGGGCTTGGCTGCTTTTCCCTGCTGTGTTGATGCCGCTTTACACCCTCTTGATTCACTTGCAGAGAGATATCGATACATAGGTTTTCAGATTCTTAATAGTCAGATATATTCTTGTGTGGTGACTAGGGTGTGTTGAGTCCAGTTCACTGAGCAGGGAGTAGGCCTTGTCTATTACATATTTGGCTTATGGAGCGGTCTCTGAGCTAATTTCAAACCCTTGTTTTATGCATCACCCCACCTCACCTTTCCCGTTAAGCAGCCATAGTGTGTCTTCTAAAGGTGTGACTCTGTTCTGTTTTGTAATTCAGTTCAAGTGTAGCGATTTTGACATTCCCTCTATAAGCGATATCTTAGGATAAGTGTCTTTTCCTGTGTGACTTATTTCACTTAGAATCATCGTATCTAAATCCACTCATCATGCTGCTAACTAGCCTTATGACATTGATTTCATGGCTGAGTGATATTCCACTGTGCCAAGTACCACCATTTCTTTATCCATTTTTCTCTTTCCTGGGATATTGAAGGTGTACCGAAGTGGAGGGTTTTGGAAACAGAGCAGCCGTAAACTTTAGGGTGCCTGTGTCTTGTTGATTTTTAGTTTTCCCAATTTATACGCCCTTGAGTGGAAGTGCCCTATGCTCTCTACGCTCTGTTTATTACTTGTTTCAGAACACACCGTACTCTTCTCCAGAGTGCCTGTTGGCAATTTACATCCCGCCCATCAGCGTAGCAAGGCTCCCATGTCTCCATGGCCTGTCCTGCTTTTCTGGTTTTTACACTTTGTTCAGCATGGCCCTTTTGACCGAGGGCAAGCGAGACTTCTTTGTAGCGCTGATTTGCCCTTCCGGCTTGCTTGGTTGGCCAAAAAGGGCGTATGCGTTTTTTCCTGAATATATTCAGGAAAAAACGCATACGCCCTTTTTGGCCAAGGGCATCATTGTCAACGTTTTGCCGCTTTTCATGTGCTTTAAAGGCGAGTCGAATCTACCTCCTGAAATCTGTTCCCTGCAAATCTGCCTTGCTTTCAAATCCTCTTCGTTGCCTTCCCTCAATATATTTGTGGACGAGAGTTCTCATTTATAACTCTGCACGTTTGTGAATTGCAGTGCCCCTGAGCTCCATTTGTCTCCTCGCTTTTTTGGGAGCTGGCCGCAAAAGCGCAGGATTGCTTCAGGCCCTATTTTGGTTCTGGGGGGCAGGCTGAGCCTGTGGTTCATTCTTCTTCCTGATGGGAAAATGGAGTGACCTGTGCCTGTCCCAACACCTAGGGCTAGTCTTTTGTTGGTTCCCCGTCTTCCCGTTCATCCTCAGGACAAATTGCAACCTGGACGAAACAGTAGGTTAAAGGTGCTGATTCTCCAAGTAGGGAGATGGTTAGTCAAGCGGCTGGAATGGCGAACCCGAGCACAAGGAGAGGAGAAATGAGGTGCGTTTTAGAAACCTTTCCCGATCTCACGGCATACCATCTTCTGGCTTTCCCATGCATGTTTTGATGTAGGAAGATTCCCTTGTACCTGGAGATTTGAGACCCATGGGGTGTGTTCCCCGCAGTGTTACTTTAAAGTATCTGCGTTTGCTCACCCAACCTCACCAATCCTCTCAGCCCCAAGAGTGTCCAGCCTTATGTCTCATCCAGCTGTGGGTCTAGATATGGTCAATCCAGGTTGCATCATAGACCCTGAACGGATGTTGTAAGAATTTCTCTCACTTTCACTGTCTTTGCTTTGTGGGTTTTTTAAAGTAATGTATGTTTAGAATGGGGTTTGGCTGCTTTTCCCTGCTGTGTTTATGCCGCTTTACACCCTCTTGATTCACTTGCAGAGAGATATCGATACATAGGTTTTCAGATTCATACTAGTCAGATATATTCTTGTGCGGTGACTAGGGGGTGTTGAGTCCAGTTCACTGAGCAGGGAGTAGGCCTTGTCTATTACATATTTGGCTTATGGAGCGGTGTCTGAGCTAATTTCAAACCCTTGTTTTATGCATCACCCCACCTCACCTTTCCGGTTAAGCAGGCATAGTGTGTCTTCTAAAGGTGTGACTCTGTTCTGTTTTGTAATTCAGTTCAAGTGTAGCGATTTTGACATTCCCTCTATAAGCGATATCTTAGGATAAGTGTCTTTTTCTGTGTGACTTATTTCACTTAGAATCATCGTACCTAAATCCACACATCATGCTGCTAACTAGCCTCATGACATTGATTTCATGGCTGAGTGATATTCCATTGTGCCAAGTACCACCATTTCTTTATCCATTTTTCTCTTTCCTGGGATATTGAAGGTGTACCGAAGCGGAGGTTCTTGGAAACAGAGCAGCCGTAAACTTTAGGGTGCCTGTGTCTTGTTGATTTTTAGTTTTCCCAATTTATACGCCCATGAGTGGAAGTGCCCTATGCTCTCTACGCTGTGTTTATTACTTGTTTCAGGACACACCGTACTCTTCTCCAGAGTGCCTGTTGGCAATTTATATCCCGCCCATCAGCGTAGCAAGGCTCCCATGTCTCCATGGCCTGTCCTGCTTTTCTGGTTTTTACACTTTGTTCAGCATGGCCCTTTTGACCGAGGGCAAGCGAGACTTCTTTGTAGCGCTGATTTGCCCTTCCGGCTTGCTTGGTTGGCCAAAAAGGGCGTATGCGTTTTTTCCTGAATATATTCAGGAAAAAACGCATACGCCCTTTTTGGCCAAGGGCATCATTGTCAACGTTTTGCCGCTTTTCATGTGCTTTAAAGGCGAGTCGAATCTACCTCCTGAAATCTGTTTCCTGCAAATCTGCCTTGCTTTCAAATCCTCTTCGTTGCCTTCCCTCAATATATTTGTGGACGAGAGTTCTCATTTATAACTCTGCACGTTTGTGAATTGCAGTGCCCCTGAGCTCCATTTGTCTCCTCGCTTTTTTGGGAGCTGGCCGCAAAAGCGCAGGATTGCTTCAGGCCCTATTTTGGTTCTGGGGGGCAGGCTGAGCCTGTGGTTCATTCTTCTTCCTGATGGGAAAATGGAGTGACCTGTGCCTGTCCCAACACCTAGGGCTAGTCTTTCGTTGGTTCCCCGTCTTCCCGTTCATCCTCAGGACAAATTGCAACCTGGACGAAACAGTAGGTTAAAGGTGCTGATTCTCCAAGTAGGGAGATGGTTAGTCAAGCGGCTGGAATGACGAACCCGAGCACAAGGAGAGGAGAAATGAGGTGCGTTTTAGAAACCTTTCCCGATCTCATGGCATACCATCTTCTGGGTTTCCCATGCATGTTTTGATGTAGGAAGATGCCCTTGTACCTGGAGATTTGAGACCCATGGGGTGTGTTCCCCGCAGTGTTACTTTAAAGTATCTGCGTTTGCTCACCCAACCTCACCAATCCTCTCAGCCCCAAGAGTGTCCAGCCTTCTGTCTCATCCAGCTGTGGGTCTAGATATGGTCAATCCAGGTTGCATCATAGACCCTGAACGGATTTTGTAAGAATTTCTCTCTCTTTCACTGTGTTTGTTTTGTGGGTTTTTTTAAGTAATTTATGTTTAGAATGGGGTTTGGCTGCTTTTCCCTGCTGTGTTGATGCCGCTTTACACCCTCTTGATTCACTTGCAGAGAGATATCGATACATAGGTTTTCAGATTCTTACTAGTCAGATATATTCTTGTGTGGTGACTAGGGTGTGTTGAGTCCAGTTCACTGAGCAGGGAGTAGGCCTTGTCTATTACATATTTGGCTTATGGAGCGGTCTCTGAGCTAATTTCAAACCCTTGTTTTATACATCACCCCACCTCACCTTTCCCGTTAAGCAGCCATAGTGTGTCTTCTAAAGGTGTGACTCTGTTCTGTTTTGTAATTCAGTTCAAGTGTAGCGATTTTGACATTCCCTCTATAAGCGATATCTTAGGATAAGTGTCTTTTTCTGTGTGACTTATTTCACTGAGAATCATCGTACCTAAATCCACACATCATGCTGCTAACTAGCCTTATGACATTGATTTCATGGCTGAGTGATATTCCATTGTGCCAAGTACCACCATTTCTTTATCCATTTTTCTCTTTCCTGGGATATTGAAGGTGTACCGAAGTGGAGGTTCTTGGAAACAGAGCAGCCGTAAACTTTAGGGTGCCTGTGTCTTTTTGATTTTTAGTTTTCCCAATTTATACGCCCATGAGTGGAAGTGCCCTATGCTCTCTACGCTGTGTTTATTACTTGTTTTAGGACACACCGTACTCTTCTCCAGAGTGCCTGTTGGCAATTTACATCCCGCCCATCAGCGTAGCAAGGCTCCCATGTCTCCATGGCCTGTCCTGCTTTTCTGGTTTTTACTGTTTGTTCAGCATGGCCCTTTTGACCGAGGGCAAGCGAGACTTCTCTGTAGCGCTGATTTGCCCTTCCGGCTTGCTTGATTGGCCAAAAAGGGCGTATGCGTTTTTTCCTGAATATATTCATGAAAAAACGCATACGCCCTTTTTGGCCAAGGGCATCATTGTCAACGTTTTGCCGCTTTTCATGTGCTTTAAAGGCGAGTCGAATCTACCTCCTGAAATCTGTTTCCTGCAAATCTGCCTTGTTTTCAAATCCTCTTCGTTGCCTTCCTTCAATATATTTGTGGACGAGAGTTCTCATTTATAACTCTGCACGTTTGTGAATTGCAGTTCCCCTGAGCTCCATTTGTCTCCTCGCTTTTTTGGGAGCTGGCCGCAAAAGCGCAGGATTGCTTCAGGCCCTATTTTGGTTCTGGGGGGCAGGCTGAGCCTGTGGATCATTCTTCTTCCTGATGGGAAAATGGAGTGACCTGTGCCTGTCCCAACACCTAGGGCTAGTCTGTCATTGGTTCCCCGTCTTCCCGTTCATCCTCAGGACAAATTGCAACCTGGACGAAACAGTAGGTTAAAGGTGCTGATTCTCCAAGTAGGGAGATGGTTAGTCAAGCGGCTGGAATGGCGAACCCGAGCACAAGGAGAGGAGAAATGAGGTGCGTTTTGGAAACCTTTCCCGATCTCACGGCATACCATGTTCTGGCTTTCCCATGCATGTTTTGATGTAGGAAGATTCCCTTGTACCTGGAGATTTGAGACCCATGGGGTGTGTTCCCCGCAGTGTTACTTTAAAGTATCTGCGTTTGCTCACCCAACCTCACCAATCCTCTCAGCCCCAAGAGTGTCCAGCCTTATGTCTCATCCAGCTGTGGGTCTAGATATGGTCAATCCAGGTTGCATCATAGACCCTGAACGGATGTTGTAAGAATTTCTCTCACTTTCACTGTCTTTGCTTTGTGGGTTTTTTAAAGTAATTTATGTTTAGAATCGGGCTTGGCTGCTTTTCCCTGCTGTGTTGATGCCGCTTTACACCCTCTTGATTCACTTGCAGAGAGATATCGATACATAGGTTTTCAGATTCTTAATAGTCAGATATATTCTTGTGTGGTGACTAGGGTGTGTTGAGTCCAGTTCACTGAGCAGGGAGTAGGCCTTGTCTATTACATATTTGGCTTATGGAGCGGTCTCTGAGCTAATTTCAAACCCTTGTTTTATGCATCACCCCACCTCACCTTTCCCGTTAAGCAGCCATAGTGTGTCTTCTAAAGGTGTGACTCTGTTCTGTTTTGTAATTCAGTTCAAGTGTAGCGATTTTGACATTCCCTCTATAAGCGATATCTTAGGATAAGTGTCTTTTCCTGTGTGACTTATTTCACTTAGAATCATCGTATCTAAATCCACTCATCATGCTGCTAACTAGCCTTATGACATTGATTTCATGGCTGAGTGATATTCCACTGTGCCAAGTACCACCATTTCTTTATCCATTTTTCTCTTTCCTGGGATATTGAAGGTGTACCGAAGTGGAGGGTTTTGGAAACAGAGCAGCCGTAAACTTTAGGGTGCCTGTGTCTTGTTGATTTTTAGTTTTCCCAATTTATACGCCCTTGAGTGGAAGTGCCCTATGCTCTCTACGCTCTGTTTATTACTTGTTTCAGAACACACCGTACTCTTCTCCAGAGTGCCTGTTGGCAATTTACATCCCGCCCATCAGCGTAGCAAGGCTCCCATGTCTCCATGGCCTGTCCTGCTTTTCTGGTTTTTACACTTTGTTCAGCATGGCCCTTTTGACCGAGGGCAAGCGAGACTTCTTTGTAGCGCTGATTTGCCCTTCCGGCTTGCTTGGTTGGCCAAAAAGGGCGTATGCGTTTTTTCCTGAATATATTCAGGAAAAAACGCATACGCCCTTTTTGGCCAAGGGCATCATTGTCAACGTTTTGCCGCTTTTCATGTGCTTTAAAGGCGAGTCGAATCTACCTCCTGAAATCTGTTCCCTGCAAATCTGCCTTGCTTTCAAATCCTCTTCGTTGCCTTCCCTCAATATATTTGTGGACGAGAGTTCTCATTTATAACTCTGCACGTTTGTGAATTGCAGTGCCCCTGAGCTCCATTTGTCTCCTCGCTTTTTTGGGAGCTGGCCGCAAAAGCGCAGGATTGCTTCAGGCCCTATTTTGGTTCTGGGGGGCAGGCTGAGCCTGTGGTTCATTCTTCTTCCTGATGGGAAAATGGAGTGACCTGTGCCTGTCCCAACACCTAGGGCTAGTCTTTTGTTGGTTCCCCGTCTTCCCGTTCATCCTCAGGACAAATTGCAACCTGGACGAAACAGTAGGTTAAAGGTGCTGATTCTCCAAGTAGGGAGATGGTTAGTCAAGCGGCTGGAATGGCGAACCCGAGCACAAGGAGAGGAGAAATGAGGTGCGTTTTAGAAACCTTTCCCGATCTCACGGCATACCATCTTCTGGCTTTCCCATGCATGTTTTGATGTAGGAAGATTCCCTTGTACCTGGAGATTTGAGACCCATGGGGTGTGTTCCCCGCAGTGTTACTTTAAAGTATCTGCGTTTGCTCACCCAACCTCACCAATCCTCTCAGCCCCAAGAGTGTCCAGCCTTATGTCTCATCCAGCTGTGGGTCTAGATATGGTCAATCCAGGTTGCATCATAGACCCTGAACGGATGTTGTAAGAATTTCTCTCACTTTCACTGTCTTTGCTTTGTGGGTTTTTTAAAGTAATGTATGTTTAGAATGGGGTTTGGCTGCTTTTCCCTGCTGTGTTTATGCCGCTTTACACCCTCTTGATTCACTTGCAGAGAGATATCGATACATAGGTTTTCAGATTCATACTAGTCAGATATATTCTTGTGCGGTGACTAGGGGGTGTTGAGTCCAGTTCACTGAGCAGGGAGTAGGCCTTGTCTATTACATATTTGGCTTATGGAGCGGTGTCTGAGCTAATTTCAAACCCTTGTTTTATGCATCACCCCACCTCACCTTTCCGGTTAAGCAGGCATAGTGTGTCTTCTAAAGGTGTGACTCTGTTCTGTTTTGTAATTCAGTTCAAGTGTAGCGATTTTGACATTCCCTCTATAAGCGATATCTTAGGATAAGTGTCTTTTTCTGTGTGACTTATTTCACTTAGAATCATCGTACCTAAATCCACACATCATGCTGCTAACTAGCCTCATGACATTGATTTCATGGCTGAGTGATATTCCATTGTGCCAAGTACCACCATTTCTTTATCCATTTTTCTCTTTCCTGGGATATTGAAGGTGTACCGAAGCGGAGGTTCTTGGAAACAGAGCAGCCGTAAACTTTAGGGTGCCTGTGTCTTGTTGATTTTTAGTTTTCCCAATTTATACGCCCATGAGTGGAAGTGCCCTATGCTCTCTACGCTGTGTTTATTACTTGTTTCAGGACACACCGTACTCTTCTCCAGAGTGCCTGTTGGCAATTTATATCCCGCCCATCAGCGTAGCAAGGCTCCCATGTCTCCATGGCCTGTCCTGCTTTTCTGGTTTTTACACTTTGTTCAGCATGGCCCTTTTGACCGAGGGCAAGCGAGACTTCTTTGTAGCGCTGATTTGCCCTTCCGGCTTGCTTGGTTGGCCAAAAAGGGCGTATGCGTTTTTTCCTGAATATATTCAGGAAAAAACGCATACGCCCTTTTTGGCCAAGGGCATCATTGTCAACGTTTTGCCGCTTTTCATGTGCTTTAAAGGCGAGTCGAATCTACCTCCTGAAATCTGTTTCCTGCAAATCTGCCTTGCTTTCAAATCCTCTTCGTTGCCTTCCCTCAATATATTTGTGGACGAGAGTTCTCATTTATAACTCTGCACGTTTGTGAATTGCAGTGCCCCTGAGCTCCATTTGTCTCCTCGCTTTTTTGGGAGCTGGCCGCAAAAGCGCAGGATTGCTTCAGGCCCTATTTTGGTTCTGGGGGGCAGGCTGAGCCTGTGGTTCATTCTTCTTCCTGATGGGAAAATGGAGTGACCTGTGCCTGTCCCAACACCTAGGGCTAGTCTTTCGTTGGTTCCCCGTCTTCCCGTTCATCCTCAGGACAAATTGCAACCTGGACGAAACAGTAGGTTAAAGGTGCTGATTCTCCAAGTAGGGAGATGGTTAGTCAAGCGGCTGGAATGACGAACCCGAGCACAAGGAGAGGAGAAATGAGGTGCGTTTTAGAAACCTTTCCCGATCTCATGGCATACCATCTTCTGGGTTTCCCATGCATGTTTTGATGTAGGAAGATGCCCTTGTACCTGGAGATTTGAGACCCATGGGGTGTGTTCCCCGCAGTGTTACTTTAAAGTATCTGCGTTTGCTCACCCAACCTCACCAATCCTCTCAGCCCCAAGAGTGTCCAGCCTTCTGTCTCATCCAGCTGTGGGTCTAGATATGGTCAATCCAGGTTGCATCATAGACCCTGAACGGATTTTGTAAGAATTTCTCTCTCTTTCACTGTCTTTGTTTTGTGGGTTTTTTTAAGTAATTTATGTTTAGAATGGGGTTTGGCTGCTTTTCCCTGCTGTGTTGATGCCGCTTTACACCCTCTTGATTCACTTGCAGAGAGATATCGATACATAGGTTTTCAGATTCTTACTAGTCAGATATATTCTTGTGTGGTGACTAGGGTGTGTTGAGTCCAGTTCACTGAGCAGGGAGTAGGCCTTGTCTATTACATATTTGGCTTATGGAGCGGTCTCTGAGCTAATTTCAAACCCTTGTTTTATACATCACCCCACCTCACCTTTCCCGTTAAGCAGCCATAGTGTGTCTTCTAAAGGTGTGACTCTGTTCTGTTTTGTAATTCAGTTCAAGTGTAGCGATTTTGACATTCCCTCTATAAGCGATATCTTAGGATAAGTGTCTTTTTCTGTGTGACTTATTTCACTGAGAATCATCGTACCTAAATCCACACATCATGCTGCTAACTAGCCTTATGACATTGATTTCATGGCTGAGTGATATTCCATTGTGCCAAGTACCACCATTTCTTTATCCATTTTTCTCTTTCCTGGGATATTGAAGGTGTACCGAAGCGGAGGTTCTTGGAAACAGAGCAGCCGTAAACTTTAGGGTGCCTGTGTCTTGTTGATTTTTAGTTTTCCCAATTTATACGCCCATGAGTGGAAGTGCCCTATGCTCTCTACGCTGTGTTTATTACTTGTTTCAGGACACACCGTACTCTTCTCCAGAGTGCCTGTTGGCAATTTATATCCCGCCCATCAGCGTAGCAAGGCTCCCATGTCTCCATGGCCTGTCCTGCTTTTCTGGTTTTTACTGTTTGTTCAGCATGGCCCTTTTGACCGAGGGCAAGCGAGACTTCTTTGTAGCGCTGATTTGCCCTTCCGGCTTGCTTGGTTGGCCAAAAAGGGCGTATGCGTTTTTTCCTGAATATATTCAGGAAAAAACGCATACGCCCTTTTTGGCCAAGGGCATCATTGTCAACGTTTTGCCGCTTTTCATGTGCTTTAAAGGCGAGTCGAATCTACCTCCTGAAATCTGTTCCCTGCAAATCTGCCTTGCTTTCAAATCCTCTTCGTTGCCTTCCCTCAATGTATTTGTGGACGAGAGTTCTCATTTATAACTCTGCACGTTTGTGAATTGCAGTGCCCCTGAGCTCCATTTGTCTCCTCGCTTTTTTGGGAGCTGGCCGCAAAAGCGCAGGATTGCTTCAGGCCCTATTTTGGTTCTGGGGGGCAGGCTGAGCCTGTGGTTCATTCTTCTTCCTGATAGGAAAATGGAGTGACCTATGCCTGTCCCAACACCTAGGGCTCGTCTCTCGTTGGTTCCGCGTCTTCCCGTTCATCCTCAGGACAAATTGCAACCTGTACAATCAGGAGGTTAAAGGTGCTGATTCTCCAAGTAGGGAGATGGTTAGTCAAGCGGCTGGAATGGCGAACCCGAGCACAAGGAGAGGAGAAATGCGGTGCGTTTTAGAAACCTTTCCCGATCTCACGGCATACCATCTTCTGGCTTTCCCATGCATGTTTTGATGTGGGAAGATTCCCTTGTACCTGGAGATTTGAGACCCATGGGGTGTGTTCCCCGCAGTGTTACTTTAAAGTATCTGCGTTTGCTCACCCAACCTCACCAATCCTCTCAGCCCCAAGAGTGTCCAGCCTTATGTCTCATCCAGCTGTGGGTCTAGATATGGTCAATCCAGGTTGCATCATAGACCCTGAACGGATGTTGTAAGAATTTCTCTCACTTTCACTGTCTTTGCTTTGTGGGTTTTTTAAAGTAATTTATGTTTAGAATCGGGCTTGGCTGCTTTTCCCTGCTGTGTTGATGCCGCTTTACACCCTCTTGATTCACTTGCAGAGAGATATCGATACATAGGTTTTCAGATTCTTAATAGTCAGATATATTCTTGTGTGGTGACTAGGGTGTGTTGAGTCCAGTTCACTGAGCAGGGAGTAGGCCTTGTCTATTACATATTTGGCTTATGGAGCGGTCTCTGAGCTAATTTCAAACCCTTGTTTTATGCATCACCCCACCTCACCTTTCCCGTTAAGCAGCCATAGTGTGTCTTCTAAAGGTGTGACTCTGTTCTGTTTTGTAATTCAGTTCAAGTGTAGCGATTTTGACATTCCCTCTATAAGCGATATCTTAGGATAA
Organism: Eubalaena glacialis; assembly: GCF_028564815.1. Taxonomy (NCBI): domain Eukaryota; kingdom Metazoa; phylum Chordata; class Mammalia; order Artiodactyla; family Balaenidae; genus Eubalaena; species Eubalaena glacialis. The sequence continues at coordinate 98,050 of NW_026871289.1, read as the reverse complement.
GTGTCTTTTCCTGTGTGACTTATTTCACTTAGAATCATCGTATCTAAATCCACTCATCATGCTGCTAACTAGCCTTATGACATTGATTTCATGGCTGAGTGATATTCCACTGTGCCAAGTACCACCATTTCTTTATCCATTTTTCTCTTTCCTGGGATATTGAAGGTGTACCGAAGTGGAGGGTTTTGGAAACAGAGCAGCCGTAAACTTTAGGGTGCCTGTGTCTTGTTGATTTTTAGTTTTCCCAATTTATACGCCCTTGAGTGGAAGTGCCCTATGCTCTCTACGCTCTGTTTATTACTTGTTTCAGGACACACCGTACTCTTCTCGAGAGTGCCTGTTGGCAATTTACATCCCGCCCATCAGCGTAGCAAGGCTCCCATGTCTCCATGGCCTGTCCTGCTTTTCTGGTTTTTACACTTTGTTCAGCATGGCCCTTTTGACCGAGGGCAAGCGAGACTTCTTTGTAGCGCTGATTTGCCCTTCCGGCTTGCTTGGTTGGCCAAAAAGGGCGTATGCGTTTTTTCCTGAATATATTCAGGAAAAAACGCATACGCCCTTTTTGGCCAAGGGCATCATTGTCTACGTTTTGCCGCTTTTCATGTGCTTTAAAGGCGAGTCGAATCTACCTCCTGAAATCTGTTTCCTGCAAATCTGCCTTGCTTTCAAATCCTCTTCGTTGCCTTCCCTCAATATATTTGTGGACGAGAGTTCTCATTTATAACTCTGCACGTTTGTGAATTGCAGTGCCCCTGAGCTCCATTTGTCTCCTCGCTTTTTTGGGAGCTGGCCGCAAAAGCGCAGGATTGCTTCAGGCCCTATTTTGGTTCTGGGGGGCAGGCTGAGCCTGTGGTTCATTCTTCTTCCTGATGGGAAAATGGAGTGACCTGTGCCTGTCCCAACACCTAGGGCTAGTCTTTTGTTGGTTCCCCGTCTTCCCGTTCATCCTCAGGACAAATTGCAACCTGGATGAAACAGTAGGTTAAAGGTGCTGATTCTCCAAGTAGGGAGATGGTTAGTCAAGCGGCTGGAATGGCGAACCCGAGCACAAGGAGAGGAGAAATGAGGTGCGTTTTAGAAACCTTTCCCGATCTCACGGCATACCATCTTCTGGCTTTCCCATGCATGTTTTGATGTAGGAAGATTCCCTTGTACCTGGAGATTTGAGACCCATGGGGTGTGTTCCCCGCAGTGTTACTTTAAAGTATCTGCGTTTGCTCACCCAACCTCACCAATCCTCTCAGCCCCAAGAGTGTCCAGCCTTATGTCTCATCCAGCTGTGGGTCTAGATATGGTCAATCCAGGTTGCATCATAGACCCTGAACGGATGTTGTAAGAATTTCTCTCACTTTCACTGTCTTTGCTTTGTGGGTTTTTTAAAGTAATGTATGTTTAGAATGGGGTTTGGCTGCTTTTCCCTGCTGTGTTTATGCCGCTTTACACCCTCTTGATTCACTTGCAGAGAGATATCGATACATAGGTATTCAGATTCATACTAGTCAGATATATTCTTGTGCGGTGACTAGGGGGTGTTGAGTCCAGTTCACTGAGCAGGGAGTAGGCCTTGTCTATTACATATTTGGCTTATGGAGCGGTGTCTGAGCTAATTTCAAACCCTTGTTTTATGCATCACCCCACCTCACCTTTCCGGTTAAGCAGCCATAGTGTGTCTTCTAAAGGTGTGACTCTGTTCTGTTTTGTAATTCAGTTCAAGTGTAGCGATTTTGACATTCCCTGTATAAGCGATATCTTAGGATAAGTGTCTTTTTCTGTGTGACTTATTTCACTTAGAATCATCGTACCTAAATCCACACATCATGCTGCTAACTAGCCTCATGACATTGATTTCATGGCTGAGTGATATTCCATTGTGCCAAGTACCACCATTTCTTTATCCATTTTTCTCTTTCCTGGGATATTGAAGGTGTACCGAAGCGGAGGTTCTTGGAAACAGAGCAGCCGTAAACTTTAGGGTGCCTGTGTCTTGTTGATTTTTAGTTTTCCCAATTTATACGCCCATGAGTGGAAGTGCCCTATGCTCTCTACGCTGTGTTTATTACTTGTTTCAGGACACACCGTACTCTTCTCCAGAGTGCCTGTTGGCAATTTATATCCCGCCCATCAGCGTAGCAAGGCTCCCATGTCTCCATGGCCTGTCCTGCTTTTCTGGTTTTTACACTTTGTTCAGCATGGCCCTTTTGACCGAGGGCAAGCGAGACTTCTTTGTAGCGCTGATTTGCCCTTCCGGCTTGCTTGGTTGGCCAAAAAGGGCGTATGCGTTTTTTCCTGAATATATTCAGGAAAAAACGCATACGCCCTTTTTGGCCAAGGGCATCATTGTCAACGTTTTGCCGCTTTTCATGTGCTTTAAAGGCGAGTCGAATCTACCTCCTGAAATCTGTTTCCTGCAAATCTGCCTTGCTTTCAAATCCTCTTCGTTGCCTTCCCTCAATATATTTGTGGACGAGAGTTCTCATTTATAACTCTGCACGTTTGTGAATTGCAGTGCCCCTGAGCTCCATTTGTCTCCTCGCTTTTTGGGAGCTGGCCGCAAAAGCGCAGGATTGCTTCAGGCCCTATTTTGGTTCTGGGGGGCAGGCTGAGCCTGTGGTTCATTCTTCTTCCTGATGGGAAAATGGAGTGACCTGTGCCTGTCCCAACACCTAGGGCTAGTCTTTCGTTGGTTCCCCGTCTTCCCGTTCATCCTCAGGACAAATTGCAACCTGGACGAAACAGTAGGTTAAAGGTGCTGATTCTCCAAGTAGGGAGATGGTTAGTCAAGCGGCTGGAATGACGAACCCGAGCACAAGGAGAGGAGAAATGAGGTGCGTTTTAGAAACCTTTCCCGATCTCATGGCATACCATCTTCTGGGTTTCCCATGCATGTTTTGATGTAGGAAGATGCCCTTGTACCTGGAGATTTGAGACCCATGGGGTGTGTTCCCCGCAGTGTTACTTTAAAGTATCTGCGTTTGCTCACCCAACCTCACCAATCCTCTCAGCCCCAAGAGTGTCCAGCCTTCTGTCTCATCCAGCTGTGGGTCTAGATATGGTCAATCCAGGTTGCATCATAGACCCTGAACGGATTTTGTAAGAATTTCTCTCTCTTTCACTGTCTTTGTTTTGTGGGTTTTTTTAAGTAATTTATGTTTAGAATGGGGTTTGGCTGCTTTTCCCTGCTGTGTTGATGCCGCTTTACACCCTCTTGATTCACTTGCAGAGAGATATCGATACATAGGTTTTCAGATTCTTACTAGTCAGATATATTCTTGTGTGGTGACTAGGGTGTGTTGAGTCCAGTTCACTGAGCAGGGAGTAGGCCTTGTCTATTACATATTTGGCTTATGGAGCGGTCTCTGAGCTAATTTCAAACCCTTGTTTTATACATCACCCCACCTCACCTTTCCCGTTAAGCAGCCATAGTGTGTCTTCTAAAGGTGTGACTCTGTTCTGTTTTGTAATTCAGTTCAAGTGTAGCGATTTTGACATTCCCTCTATAAGCGATATCTTAGGATAAGTGTCTTTTTCTGTGTGACTTATTTCACTTAGAATCATCGTACCTAAATCCACACATCATGCTGCTAACTAGCCTTATGACATTGATTTCATGGCTGAGTGATATTCCATTGTGCCAAGTACCACCATTTCTTTATCCATTTTTCTCTTTCCTGGGATATTGAAGGTGTACCGAAGCGGAGGTTCTTGGAAACAGAGCAGCCGTAAACTTTAGGGTGCCTGTGTCTTGTTGATTTTTAGTTTTCCCAATTTATACGCCCATGAGTGGAAGTGCCCTATGCTCTCTACGCTGTGTTTATTACTTGTTTCAGGACACACCGTACTCTTCTCCAGAGTGCCTGTTGGCAATTTATATCCCGCCCATCAGCGTAGCAAGGCTCCCATGTCTCCATGGCCTGTCCTGCTTTTCTGGTTTTTACACTTTGTTCAGCATGGCCCTTTTGACCGAGGGCAAGCGAGACTTCTTTGTAGCGCTGATTTGCCCTTCCGGCTTGCTTGGTTGGCCAAAAAGGGCGTATGCGTTTTTTCCTGAATATATTCAGGAAAAAACGCATACGCCCTTTTTGGCCAAGGGCATCATTGTCAACGTTTTGCCGCTTTTCATGTGCTTTAAAGGCGAGTCGAATCTACCTCCTGAAATCTGTTTCCTGCAAATCTGCCTTGCTTTCAAATCCTCTTCGTTGCCTTCCCTCAATATATTTGTGGACGAGAGTTCTCATTTATAACTCTGCACGTTTGAGAATTGCAGTGCCCCTGAGCTCCATTTGTCTCCTCGCTTTTTTGGGAGCTGGCCGCAAAAGCGCAGGATTGCTTCAGGCCCTATTTTGGTTCTGGGGGGCAGGCTGAGCCTGTGGTTCATTCTTCTTCCTGATGGGAAAATGGAGTGACCTGTGCCTGTCCCAATACCTAGGGCTAGTCTTTCGTTGGTTCCCCGTCTTCCCGTTCATCCTCAGGACAAATTGCAACCTGGACGAAACAGTAGGTTAAAGGTGCTGATTCTCCAAGTAGGGAGATGGTTAGTCAAGCGGCTGGAATGGTGAACCCGAGCACAAGGAGAGGAGAAATGAGGTGCGTTTTGGAAACCTTTCCCGATCTCACGGCATACCATCTTCTGGCTTTCCCATGCATGTTTTGATGTGGGAAGATTCCCTTGTACCTGGAGATTTGAGACCCATGGGGTGTGTTCCCCGCAGTGTTACTTTAAAGTATCTGCGTTTGCTCACCCAACCTCACCAATCCTCTCAGCCCCAAGAGTGTCCAGCCTTATGTCTCATCCAGCTGTGGGTCTAGATATGGTCAATCCAGGTTGCATCAGAGACCCTGAACGGATTTTGTAAGAATTTCTCTCTCTTTCACTGTCTTTGTTTTGTGGGTTTTTTAAAGTAATTTATGTTTAGAATCGGGCTTGGCTGCTTTTCCCTGCTGTGTTGATGCCGCTTTACACCCTATTGATTCACTTGCAGAGAGATATCGATACATAGGTTTTCAGATTCTTACTACTCAGATATATTCTTGTGTGGGGACTAGGGTGTGTTGAGTCCAGTTCACTGAGCAGGGAGTAGGCCTTGTCTATTACATATTTGGCTTATGGAGCGGTCTCTGAGCTAATTTCAAACCCTTGTTTTATGCATCACCCCACCTCACCTTTCCCGTTAAGCAGCCACAGTGTGTCTTCTAAAGGTGTGACTCTGTTCTGTTTTGTAATTCAGTTCAAGTGTAGCGATTTTGACATTCCCTCTATAAGCGATATCTTAGGATAAGTGTCTTTTTCTGTGTGACTTATTTCACTTAGAATCATCGTATCTAAATCCACTCATCATGCTGCTAACTAGCCTTATGACATTGATTTCATGGCTGAGTGATATTCCATTGTGCCAAGTACCACCATTTCTTTATCCATTTTTCTCTTTCCTGGGATATTGAAGGTGTACCGAAGTGGAGGTTCTTGGAAACAGAGCAGCCGTAAACTTTAGGGTGCCTGTGTCTTGTTGATTTTTAGTTTTCCCAATTTATACGCCCATGAGTGGAAGTGCCCTATGCTCTCTACGCTGTGTTTATTACTTGTTTCAGGAGACACCGTACTCTTCTCCAGAGTGCCTGTTGGCAATTTATATCCCGCCCATCAGCGTAGCAAGGCTCCCATGTCTCCATGGCCTGTCCTGCTTTTCTGGTTTTTACACTTTGTTCAGCATGGCCCTTTTGACCGAGGGCAAGCGAGACTTCTTTGTAGCGCTGATTTGCCCTTCCGGCTTGCTTGGTTGGCCAAAAAGGGCGTATGCGTTTTTTCCTGAATATATTCAGGAAAAAACGCATACGCCCTTTTTGGCCAAGGGCATCATTGTCAACGTTTTGCCGCTTTTCATGTGCTTTAAAGGCGAGTCGAATCTACCTCCTGAAATCTGTTCCCTGCAAATCTGCCTTGCTTTCAAATCCTCTTCGTTGCCTTCCCTCAATATATTTGTGGACGAGAGTTCTCATTTATAACTCTGCACGTTTGTGAATTGCAGTGCCCCTGAGCTCCATTTGTCTCCTCGCTTTTTTGGGAGCTGGCCGCAAAAGCGCAGGATTGCTTCAGGCCCTATTTTGGTTCTGGGGGGCAGGCTGAGCCTGTGGTTCATTCTTCTTCCTGATGGGAAAATGGAGTGACCTATGCCTGTCCCAACAGCTAGGGCTCGTCTCTCGTTGGTTCCGCGTCTTCCCGTTCATCCTCAGGACCAATTGCAACCTGTACAATCAGGAGGTTAAAGGTGCTGATTCTCCAAGTAGGGAGATGGTTAGTCAAGCGGCTGGAATGGCGAACCCGAGCACAAGGAGAGGAGAAATGAGGTGCGTTTTAGAAACCTTTCCCGATCTCATGGCATACCATCTTCTGGGTTTCCCATGCATGTTTTGATGTAGGAAGATGCCCTTGTACCTGGAGATTTGAGACCCATGGGGTGTGTTCCCCGCAGTGTTACTTTAAAGTATCTGCGTTTGCTCACCCATCCTCACCAATCCTCTCAGCCCCAAGAGTGTCCAGCCTTCTGTCTCATCCAGCTGTGGGTCTAGATATGGTCAATCCAGGTTGCATCATAGACCCTGAACGGATTTTGTAAGAATTTCTCTCTCTTTCACTGTCTTTGTTTTGTGGGTTTTTTAAAGTAATTTATGTTTAGAATGGGGTTTGGCTGCTTTTCCCTGCTGTGTTGATGCCGCTTTACACACTCTTGATTCACTTGCAGAGAGATATCGATACATAGGTTTTCAGATTCTTACTAGTCAGATATATTCTTGTGTGGTGACTAGGGTGTGTTGAGTCCAGTTCACTGAGCAGGGAGTAGGCCTTGTCTATTACATATTTGGCTTATGGAGCGGTCTCTGAGCTAATTTCAAACCCTTGTTTTATACATCACCCCACCTCACCTTTCCCGTTAAGCAGCCATAGTGTGTCTTCTAAAGGTGTGACTCTGTTCTGTTTTGTAATTCAGTTCAAGTGTAGCGATTTTGACATTCCCTCTATAAGCGATATCTTAGGATAAGTGTCTTTTTCTGTGTGACTTATTTCACTTAGAATCATCGTATCTAAATCCACTCATCATGCTGCTAACTAGCCTTATGACATTGATTTCATGGCTGAGTGATATTCCATTGTGCCAAGTACCACCATTTCTTTATCCATTTTTCTCTTTCCTGGGATATTGAAGGTGTACCGAAGTGGAGGTTCTTGGAAACAGAGCAGCCGTAAACTTTAGGGTGCCTGTGTCTTGTTGATTTTTAGTTTTCCCAATTTATACGCCCATGAGTGGAAGTGCCCTATGCTCTCTACGCTGTGTTTATTACTTGTTTCAGGACACACCGTACTCTTCTCCAGAGTGCCTGTTGGCAATTTATATCCCGCCCATCAGCGTAGCAAGGCTCCCATGTCTCCATGGCCTGTCCTGCTTTTCTGGTTTTTACACTTTGTTCAGCATGGCCCTTTTGACCGAGGGCAAGCGAGACTTCTTTGTAGCGCTGATTTGCCCTTCCGGCTTGCTTGGTTGGCCAAAAAGGGCGTATGCGTTTTTTCCTGAATATATTCAGGAAAAAACGCATACGCCCTTTTTGGCCAAGGGCATCATTGTCAACGTTTTGCCGCTTTTCATGTGCTTTAAAGGCGAGTCGAATCTACCTCCTGAAATCTGTTTCCTGCAAATCTGCCTTGCTTTCAAATCCTCTTCGTTGCCTTCCCTCAATATATTTGTGGACGAGAGTTCTCATTTATAACTCTGCACGTTTGAGAATTGCAGTGCCCCTGAGCTCCATTTGTCTCCTCGCTTTTTTGGGAGCTGGCCGCAAAAGCGCAGGATTGCTTCAGGCCCTATTTTGGTTCTGGGGGGCAGGCTGAGCCTGTGGTTCATTCTTCTTCCTGATGGGAAAATGGAGTGACCTATGCCTGTCCCAACACCTAGGGCTCGTCTCTCGTTGGTTCCGCGTCTTCCCGTTCATCCTCAGGACAAATTGCAACCTGTACAATCAGGAGGTTAAAGGTGCTGATTCTCCAAGTAGGGAGATGGTTAGTCAAGCGGCTGGAATGGCGAACCCGAGCACAAGGAGAGGAGAAATGAGGTGCGTTTTAGAAACCTTTCCCGATCTCATGGCATATCATCTTCTGGGTTTCCCATGCATGTTTTGATGTGGGAAGATGCCCTTGTACCTGGAGATTTGAGACCCATGGGGTGTGTTCCCCGCAGTGTTACTTTAAAGTATCTGCGTTTGCTCACCCAACCTCACCAATCCTCTCAGCCCCAAGAGTGTCCAGCCTTCTGTCTCATCCAGCTGTGGGTCTAGATATGGTCAATCCAGGTTGCATCAGAGACCCTGAACGGATTTTGTAAGAATTTCTCTCTCTTTCACTGTCTTTGTTTTGTGGGTTTTTTAAAGTAATTTATGTTTAGAATGGGGCTTGGCTGCTTTTCCCTGCTGTGTTGATGCCGCTTTACACCCTCTTGATTCACTTGCAGAGAGATATCGATACATAGGTTTTCAGATTCATACTAGTCAGATATATTCTTTTGCGGTGACTAGGGGGTGTTGAGTCCAGTTCACTGAGCAGGGAGTAGGCCTTGTCTATTACATATTTGGCTTATGGAGCGGTGTCTGAGCTAATTTCAAACCCTTGTTTTATGCATCACCCCACCTCACCTTTCCGGTTAAGCAGCCATAGCTAAAGGTGTGACTCTGTTCTGTTTTGTAATTCAGTTCAAGTGTAGCGATTTTGACATTCCCTCTATAAGCGATATCTTAGGATAAGTGTCTTTTTCTGTGTGACTTATTTCACTTAGAATCATCGTCGCTAAATCCACTCATCATGCTGCTAACTAGCCTTATGACTTTGATTTCATGGCTGAGTGATATTCCATTGTGCCAAGTACCACCATTTCTTTATCCATTTTTCTCTTTCCTGGGATATTGAAGGTGTACCGAAGCGGAGGTTCTTGGAAACAGAGCAGCCGTAAACTTTAGGGTGCCTGTGTCTTGTTGATTTTTAGTTTTCCCAATTTATACGCCCTTGAGTGGAAATGCCCTATGCTCTCTACGCTGTGTTTATTACTTGTTTCAGGACACACCGTACTCTTCTCCAGAGTGCCTGTTGGCAATTTACATCCCGCCCATCAGCGTAGCAAGGCTCCCATGTCTCCATGGCCTGTCCTGCTTTTCTGGTTTTTACACTTTGTTCAGCATGGCCCTTTTGACCGAGGGCAAGCGAGACTTCTCTGTAGCGCTGATTTGCCCTTCCGGCTTGCTTGGTTGGCCAAAAAGGGCGTATGCGTTTTTTCCTGAATATATTCAGGAAAAAACGCATACGCCCTTTTTGGCCAAGGGCATCATTGTCAACGTTTTGCCGCTTTTCATGTGCTTTAAAGGCGAGTCGAATCTACCTCCTGAAATCTGTTTCCTGCAAATCTGCCTTGCTTTCAAATCCTCTTCGTTGCCTTCCCTCAATATATTTGTGGACGAGAGTTCTCATTTATAACTCTGCACGTTTGTGAATTGCAGTGCCCCTGAGCTCCATTGGTCTCCTCGCTTTTTTGGGAGTTGGCCGCAAAAGCGCAGGATTGCTTCAGGCCCTATTTTGGTTCTGGGGGGCAGGCTGAGCCTGTGGTTCATTCTTCTTCCTGATGGGAAAATGGAGTGACCTGTGCCTGTCCCAACACCTAGGGCTAGTCTTTCGTTGGTTCCCCGTCTTCCCGTTCATCCTCAGGACAAGTTGCAACCTGGACGAAACAGTAGGTTAAAGGTGCTGATTCTCCAAGTAGGGAGATGGTTAGTCAAGCGGCTGGAGTGGCGAACCCGAGCACAAGGAGAGGAGAAATGAGGTGCGTTTTAGAAACCTTTCCCGATCTCACGGCATACCATCTTCTGGGTTTCCCATGCATGTTTTGATGTAGGAAGATTCCCTTGTACCTGGAGATTTGAGACCCATGGGGTGTGTTCCCCGCAGTATTACTTTAAAGTATCTGCGTTTGCTCACCCAACCTCACCAATCCTCTCAGCCCCAAGAGTGTCCAGCCTTATGTCACATCCAGCTGTGGGTCTAGATATGGTCAATCCAGGTTGCATCAGAGACCCTGAACGGATTTTGTAAGAATTTCTCTCTCTTTCACTGTCTTTGCTTTGTGGGTTTTTTAAAGTAATGTATGTTTAGAATGGGGTTTGGCTGCTTTTCCCTGCTGTGTTGATGCCGCTTTACACCCTCTTGATTCACTTGCAGAGAGATATCGATACATAGGTTTTCAGATTCTTACTAGTCATATATATTCTTGTGTGTTGACTAGGGTGTGTTGAGTCCAGTTCACTGAGCAGGGAGTAGGCCTTGTCTATTACATATTTGGCTTATGGAGCGGTGTCTGAGCTAATTTCAAACCCTTGTTTTATGCATCACCCCACCTCACCTTTCCCGTTAAGCAGCCATAGTGTGTCTTCTAAAGGTGTGACTCTGTTCTGTTTTGTAATTCAGTTCAAGTGTAGCAATTTTGACATTCCCTCTATAAGCGATATCTTAGGATAAGTGTCTTTTTCTGTGTGACTTATTTCACTTAGAATCATCGTACCTAAATCCACTCATCATGCTGCTAACTAGCCTTATGACATTGATTTCATGGCTGAGTGATATTCCATTGTGCCAAGTACCACCATTTCTTTATCCATTTTTCTCTTTCCTGGGATATTGAAGGTGTACCGAAGGGGAGGTTCTTGGAAACAGAGCAGCCGTAAAGTTTGGGGTGCCTGTGTCTTGTTGATTTTTAGTTTTCCCAATTTATACGCCCATGAGTGGAAGTGTCCTATGCTCTCTACGCTGTGTTTATTACTTGTTTCAGGACACACCGTACTCTTCTCCAGAGTGCCTGTTGGCAATTTACATCCCGCCCATCAGCTTAGCAAGGCTCCCATGTCTCCATGGCCTGTCCTGCTTTTCTGGTTTTTACACTTTGTTCAGCATGGCCCTTTTGACCGAGGGCAAGCGAGACTTCTTTGTAGCACTGATTTGCCCTTCCGGCTTGCTTGGTTGGCCAAAAAGGGCGTATGCGTTTTTTCCTGAATATATTCAGGAAAAAACGCATACGCCCTTTTTGGCCAAGGGCATCATTGTCAACGTTTTGCCGCTTTTCATGTGCTTTAAAGGCGAGTCGAATCTACCTCCTGAAATCTGTTTCCTGCAAATCTGCCTTGCTTTCAAATCCTCTTCGTTGCCTTCCCTCAATATATTTGTGGACGAGAGTTCTCATTTATAACTCTGCACGTTTGTGAATTGCAGTGCCCCTGAGCTCCATTTGTCTCCTCGCTTTTTTGGGAGCTGGCCGCAAAAGCGCAGGATTGCTTCAGGCCCTATTTTGGTTCTGGGGGGCAGGCTGAGCCTGTGGTTCATTCTTCTTCCTGATGGGAAAATGGAGTGACCTATGCCTGTCCCAACAGCTAGGGCTCGTCTCTCGTTGGTTCCGCGTCTTCCCGTTCATCCTCAGGACAAATTGCAACCTGTACAATCAGGAGGTTAAAGGTGCTGATTCTCCAAGTAGGGAGATGGTTAGTCAAGCGACTGGAATGGCGAACCCGAGCACAAGGAGAGGAGAAATGAGGTGCGTTTTAGAAACCTTTCCCGATCTCATGGCATACCATCTTCTGGGTTTCCCATGCATGTTTTGATGTAGGAAGATTCCCTTGTACCTGGAGATTTGAGACCCATGGGGTGTGTTCCCCGCAGTGTTACTTTAAAGTATCTGCGTTTGCTCACCCAACCTCACCAATCCTCTCAGCCCCAAGAGTGTCCAGCCTTATGTCTCATCCAGCTGTGGGTCTAGATATGGTCAATCCAGGTTGCATCAGAGACCCTGAACGGATTTTGTAAGAATTTCTCTCTCTTTCACTGTCTTTGTTTTGTGGGTTTTTTTAAGTAATTTATGTTTACAATCGGGCTTGGCTGCTTTTCCCTGCTGTGTTGATGCCGCTTTACACCCTCTTGATTCACTTGCAGACAGATATCGATACATAGGTTTTCAGATTCTTACTAGTCAGATATATTCTTGTGTGGTGACTAGGGTGTGTTGAGTCCAGTTCACTGAGCAGGGAGTAGGCCTTGCCTATTACATATTTGGCTTATGGAGCGGTCTCTGAGCTAATTTCAAACCCTTGTTTTATGCATCACCCCACCTCACCTTTCCCGTTAAACAGCCATAGTGTGTCTTCTAAAGGTGTGACTCTGTTCTGTTTTGTAATTCAGTTCAAGTGTAGCGATTTTGACATTCCCTCTATAAGCGATATCTTAGGATAAGTGTCTTTTTCTGTGTGACTTATTTCACTTAGAATCATCGTATCTAAATCCACTCATCATGCTGCTAACTAGCCTTATGACTTTGATTTCATGGCTGAGTGATATTCCATTGTGCCAAGTACCACCATTTCTTTATCCATTTTTCTCTTTCCTGGGATATTGAAGGTGTACCGAAGCGGAGGTTCTTGGAAACAGAGCAGCCGTAAACTTTAGGGTGCCTGTGTCTTGTTGATTTTTAGTTTTCCCAATTTATACGGCCTTGAGTGGAAGTGCCCTATGCTCTCTACGCTGTGTTTATTACTTGTTTCAGGACACACCGTACTCTTCTCCAGAGTGCCTGTTGGCAATTTACGTCCCGCCCATCAGCGTAGCAAGGCTCCCATGTCTCCATGGCCTGTCCTGCTTTTCTGGTTTTTACACTTTGTTCAGCATGGCCCTTTTGACCGAGGGCAAGCGAGACTTCTTTGTAGCGCTGATTTGCCCTTCCGGCTTGCTTGGTTGGCCAAAAAGGGCGTATGCGTTTTTTCCTGAATATATTCAGGAAAAAACGCATACGCCCTTTTTGGCCAAGGGCATCATTGTCAACGTTTTGCCGCTTTTCATGTGCTTTAAAGGCGAGTCGAATCTACCTCCTGAAATCTGTTTCCTGCAAATCTGCCTTGCTTTCAAATCCTCTTCGTTGCCTTCCCTCAATATATTTGTGGACGAGAGTTCTCATTTATAACTCTGCACGTTTGTGAATTGCAGTGCCCCTGAGCTCCATTTGTCTCCTCGCTTTTTTGGGAGCTGGCCGCAAAAGCGCAGGATTGCTTCAGGCCCTATTTTGGTTCTGGGGGGCAGGCTGAGCCTGTGGTTCATTCTTCTTCCTGATGGGAAAATGGAGTGACCTGTGCCTGTCCCAACACCTAGGGCTAGTCTTTCGTTGGTTCCCCGTCTTCCCGTTCATCCTCAGGACAAATTGCAACCTGGACGAACCAGTAGGTTAAAGGTGCTGATTCTCCAAGTAGGGAGATGGTTAGTCAAGCGGCTGGAATGGTGAACCCGAGCACAAGGAGAGGAGAAATGAGGTGCGTTTTAGAAAACTTTCCCGATCTCACGGCATACCATCTTCTGGGTTTCCCATGCATGTTTTGATGTAGGAAGATTCCCTTGTACCTGGAGATTTGAGACCCATGGGGTGGGTACCCCGCGGTATTACTTTAAAGTATCTGCGTTTGCTCACCCAACCTCACCAATCCTCTCAGCCCCAAGAGTGTCCAGCCTTATGTCTCATCCAGCTGTGGGTCTAGATATGGTCAATCCAGGTTGCATCAGAGACCCTGAACGGATTTTGTAAGAATTTCTCTCTCTTTCACTGTCTTTGTTTTGTGGGTTTTTTAAAGTAATTTATGTTTAGAATGGGGTTTGGCTGCTTTTCCCTGCTGTGTTGATGCCGCTTTACACACTCTTGATTCACTTGCAGAGAGATATCGATACATAGGTTTTCAGATTCATACTAGTCAGATATATTCTTGTGCGGTGACTAGGGGGTGTTGAGTCCAGTTCACTGAGCAGGGAGTAGGCCTTGTCTATTACATATTTGGCTTATGGAGCGGTCTCTGAGCTAATTTCAAACCCTTGTTTTATGCATCACCCCACCTCACCTTTCCCGTTAAGCAGCCATAGTGTGTCTTCTAAAGGTGTGACTCTGTTCTGTTTTGTAATTCAGTTCAAGTGTAGCGATTTTGACATTCCCTCTATAAACGATATCTTAGGATAAGTGTCTTTTTCTGTGTGACTTATTTCACTTAGAATCATCGTATCTAAATCCACTCATCATGCTGCTAACTAGCCTTATGACATTGATTTCATGGCAGAGTGATATTCCATTGTGCCAAGTACCACCATTTCTTTATCCATTTTTCTCTTTCCTGGGATATTGAAGGTGTACCGAAGTGGAGGTTCTTGGAAACAGAGCAGCCGTAAACTTTAGGGTGCCTGTGTCTTGTTGATTTTTAGTTTTCCCAATTTATACGCCCTTGAGTGGAAGTGCCCTATGCTCTCTACGCTGCGTTTATTACTTGTTTCAGGACACACCGTACTCTTCTCCAGAGTGCCTGTTGGCAATTTACGTCCCGCCCATCAGCGTAGCAAGGCTCCCATGTCTCCATGGCCTGTCCTGCTTTTCTGGTTTTTACACTTTGTTCAGCATGGCCCTTTTGACCGAGGGCAAGCGAGACTTCTTTGTAGCGCTGATTTGCCCTTCCGGCTTGCTTGGTTGGCCAAAAAGGGCGTATGCGTTTTTTCCTGAATATATTCAGGAAAAAACGCATACGCCCTTTTTGGCCAAGGGCATCATTGTCAACGTTTTGCCGCTTTTCATGTGCTTTAAAGGCGAGTCGAATCTACCTCCTGAAATCTGTTTCCTGCAAATCTGCCTTGCTTTCAAATCCTCTTCGTTGCCTTCCCTCAATATATTTGTGGACGAGAGTTCTCATTTATAACTCTGCACGTTTGTGAATTGCAGTGCCCCTGAGCTCCATTTGTCTCCTCGCTTTTTTGGGAGCTGGCCGCAAAAGCGCAGGATTGCTTCAGGCCCTATTTTGGTTCTGGGGGGCAGGCTGAGCCTGTGGTTCATTCTTCTTCCTGATGGGAAAATGGAGTGACCTGTGCCTGTCCCAACACCTAGGGTTAGTCTTTCGTTGGTTCCCCGTCTTCCCGTTCATCCTCAGGACAAATTGCAACCTGGACGAAACAGTAGGTTAAAGGTGCTGATTCTCCAAGTAGGGAGATGGTTAGTCAAGCGGCTGGAATGGCGAACCCGAGCACAAGGAGAGGAGAAATGAGGTGCGTTTTAGAAACCTTTCCCGATCTCACGGCATACCATCTTCTGGGTTTCCCATGCATGTTTTGATGTAGGAAGATTCCCTTGTACCTGGAGATTTGAGACCCATGGGGTGGGTACCCCGCGGTATTACTTTAAAGTATCTGCATTTGCTCACCCAACCTCACCAATCCTCTCAGCCCCAAGAGTGTCCAGCCTTATGTCTCATCCAGCTGTGGGTCTAGATATGGTCAATCCAGGTTGCATCAGAGACCCTGAACGGATTTTGTAAGAATTTCTCTCTCTTTCACTGTCTTTGCTTTGTGGGTTTTTTAAAGTAATGTATGTTTAGAATGGGGTTTGGCTGCTTTTCCCTGCTGTGTTTATGCCGCTTTACACCCTCTTGATTCACTTGCAGAGAGATATCGATACATAGATTTTCAGATTCATACTAGTCAGATATATTCTTGTGCGGTGACTAGGGGGTGTTGAGTCCAGTTCACTGAGCAGGGAGTAGGCCTTGTCTATTACATATTTGGCTTATGGAGCGGTCTCTGAGCTAATTTCAAACCCTTGTTTTATGCATCACCCCACCTCACCTTTCCCGTTAAGCAGCCATAGTGTGTCTTCTAAAGGTGTGACTCTGTTCTGTTTTGTAATTCAGTTCAAGTGTAGCGATTTTGACATTCCCTCTATAAGCGATATCTTAGGATAAGTGTCTTTTTCTGTGTGACTTATTTCACTTAGAATCATCGTATCTAAATCCACTCATCATGCTGCTAACTGGCCTTATGACATTGATTTCATGGCAGAGTGATATTCCATTGTGCCAAGTACCACCATTTCTTTATCCATTTTTCTCTTTCCTGGGATATTGAAGGTGTACCGAAGTGGAGGTTCTTGGAAACAGAGCAGCCGTAAACTTTAGGGTGCCTGTGTCTTGTTGATTTTTAGTTTTCCCAATTTATACGCCCTTGAGTGGAAGTGCCCTATGCTCTCTACGCTGTGTTTATTACTTGTTTCAGGACACACCGTACTCTTCTCCAGAGTGCCTGTTGGCAATTTACGTCCCGCCCATCAGCGTAGCAAGGCTCCCATGTCTCCATGGCCTGTCCTGCTTTTCTGGTTTTTACACTTTGTTCAGCATGGCCCTTTTGACCGAGGGCAAGCAAGACTTCTTTGTAGCGCTGATTTGCCCTTCCGGCTTGCTTGGTTGGCCAAAAAGGGCGTATGCGTTTTTTCCTGAATATATTCAGGAAAAAACGCATACGCCCTTTTTGGCCAAGGGCATCATTGTCAACGTTTTGCCGCTTTTCATGTGCTTTAAAGGCGAGTCGAATCTACCTCCTGAAATCTGTTTCCTGCAAATCTGCCTTGCTTTCAAATCCTCTTCGTTGCCTTCCCTCAATATATTTGTGGACGAGAGTTCTCATTTATAACTCTGCACGTTTGTGAATTGCAGTGCCCCTGAGCTCCATTTGTCTCCTCGCTTTTTTGGGAGCTGGCCGCAAAAGCGCAGGATTGCTTCAGGCCCTATTTTGGTTCTGGGGGGCAGGCTGAGCCTGTGGTTCATTCTTCTTCCTGATGGGAAAATGGAGTGACCTGTGCCTGTCCCAACACCTAGGGCTAGTCTTTCGTTGGTTCCCCGTCTTCCCGTTCATCCTCAGGACAAATTGCAACCTGGACGAAACAGTAGGTTAAAGGTGCTGATTCTCCAAGTCGGGAGATGGTTAGTCAAGCGGCTGGAATGGCGAACCCGAGCACAAGGAGAGGAGAAATGAGGTGCGTTTTAGAAACCTTTCCCGATCTCATGGCATACCATCTTCTGGGTTTCCCATGCATGTTTTGATGTAGGAAGATGCCCTTGTACCTGGAGATTTGAGACCCATGGGGTGTGTTCCCCGCAGTGTTACTTTAAAGTATCTGCGTTTGCTCACCCAACCTCACCAATCCTCTCAGCCCCAAGAGTGTCCAGCCTTATGTCTCATCCAGCTGTGGGTCTAGATATGGTCAATCCAGGTTGCATCAGAGACCCTGAACGGATTTTGTAAGAATTTCTCTGTCTTTCACTGTCTTTGTTTTGTGGGTTTTTTAAAGTAGTTTATGTTTAGAATCGGGCTTGGCTGCTTTTCCCTGCTGTGTTTATGCCGCTTTACACCCTCTTGATTCACTTGCAGAGAGATATCGATACATAGGTTTTCAGATTCATACTAGTCAGATATATTCTTGTGCGGTGACTAGGGGGTGTTGAGTCCAGTTCACTGAGCAGGGAGTAGGCCTTGTCTATTACATATTTGGCTTATGGAGCGGTGTCTGAGCTAATTTCAAACCCTTGTTTTATGCATCACCCCACCTCACCTTTCCGGTTAAGCAGCCAAAGTGTGTCTTCTAAAGGTGTGACTCTGTTCTGTTTTGTAATTCAGTTCAAGTGTAGCGATTTTGACATTCCCTCTATAAGCGATATCTTAGGATAAGTGTCTTTTTCTGTGTGACTTATTTCTCTTAGAATCATCATACCTAAATCCACTCATCATGCTGCTAACTTGCCTTATGACATTGATTTCATGGCAGAGTGATATTCCATTGTGCCAAGTACCACCATTTCTTTATCCATTTTTCTCTTTCCTGGGATATTGAAGGTGTACTGAAGTGGAGGTTCTTGGAAACAGAGCAGCCGTAAACTTTAGGGTGCCTGTGTCTTGTTGATTTTTAGTTTTCCCAATTTATACGCCCTTGAGTGGAAGTGCCCTATGCTCTCTACGCTGTGTTTATTACTTGTTTCAGGACACACCGTACTCTTCTCCAGAGTGCCTGTTGGCAATTTACGTCCCGCCCATCAGCGTAGCAAGGCTCCCATGTCTCCATGGCCTGTCCTGCTTTTCTGGTTTTTACACTTTGTTCAGCATGGCCCTTTTGACCGAGGGCAAGCGAGACTTCTTTGTAGCGCTGATTTGCCCTTCCGGCTTGCTTGGTTGGCCAAAAAGGGCGTATGCGTTTTTTCCTGAATATATTCAGGAAAAAACGCATACGCCCTTTTTGGCCAAGGGCATCATTGTCAACGTTTTGCCGCTTTTCATGTGCTTTAAAGGCGAGTCGAATCTACCTCCTGAAATCTGTTTCCTGCAAATCTGCCTTGCTTTCAAATCCTCTTCGTTGCCTTCCCTCAATATATTTGTGGACGAGAGTTCTCATTTATAACTCTGCACGTTTGTGAATTGCAGTGCCCCTGAGCTCCATTTGTCTCCTCGCTTTTTTGGGAGCTGGCCGCAAAAGCGCAGGATTGCTTCAGGCCCTATTTTGGTTCTGGGGGGCAGGCTGAGCCTGTGGTTCATTCTTCTTCCTGATGGGAAAATGGAGTGACCTGTGCCTGTCCCAACACCTAGGGTTAGTCTTTCGTTGGTTCCCCGTCTTCCCGTTCATCCTCAGGACAAATTGCAACCTGGACGAAACAGTAGGTTAAAGGTGCTGATTCTCCAAGTAGGGAGATGGTTAGTCAAGCGGCTGGAATGGCGAACCCGAGCACAAGGAGAGGAGAAATGAGGTGCGTTTTAGAAACCTTTCCCGATCTCACGGCATACCATCTTCTGGGTTTCCCATGCATGTTTTGATGTAGGAAGATTCCCTTGTACCTGGAGATTTGAGACCCATGGGGTGGGTACCCCGCGGTATTACTTTAAAGTATCTGCATTTGCTCACCCAACCTCACCAATCCTCTCAGCCCCAAGAGTGTCCAGCCTTATGTCTCATCCAGCTGTGGGTCTAGATATGGTCAATCCAGGTTGCATCAGAGACCCTGAACGGATTTTGTAAGAATTTCTCTCTCTTTCACTGTCTTTGCTTTGTGGGTTTTTTAAAGTAATGTATGTTTAGAATGGGGTTTGGCTGCTTTTCCCTGCTGTGTTTATGCCGCTTTACACCCTCTTGATTCACTTGCAGAGAGATATCGATACATAGATTTTCAGATTCATACTAGTCAGATATATTCTTGTGCGGTGACTAGGGGGTGTTGAGTCCAGTTCACTGAGCAGGGAGTAGGCCTTGTCTATTACATATTTGGCTTATGGAGCGGTCTCTGAGCTAATTTCAAACCCTTGTTTTATGCATCACCCCACCTCACCTTTCCCGTTAAGCAGCCATAGTGTGTCTTCTAAAGGTGTGACTCTGTTCTGTTTTGTAATTCAGTTCAAGTGTAGCGATTTTGACATTCCCTCTATAAGCGATATCTTAGGATAAGTGTCTTTTTCTGTGTGACTTATTTCACTTAGAATCATCGTATCTAAATCCACTCATCATGCTGCTAACTGGCCTTATGACATTGATTTCATGGCAGAGTGATATTCCATTGTGCCAAGTACCACCATTTCTTTATCCATTTTTCTCTTTCCTGGGATATTGAAGGTGTACCGAAGTGGAGGTTCTTGGAAACAGAGCAGCCGTAAACTTTAGGGTGCCTGTGTCTTGTTGATTTTTAGTTTTCCCAATTTATACGCCCTTGAGTGGAAGTGCCCTATGCTCTCTACGCTGTGTTTATTACTTGTTTCAGGACACACCGTACTCTTCTCCAGAGTGCCTGTTGGCAATTTACGTCCCGCCCATCAGCGTAGCAAGGCTCCCATGTCTCCATGGCCTGTCCTGCTTTTCTGGTTTTTACACTTTGTTCAGCATGGCCCTTTTGACCGAGGGCAAGCAAGACTTCTTTGTAGCGCTGATTTGCCCTTCCGGCTTGCTTGGTTGGCCAAAAAGGGCGTATGCGTTTTTTCCTGAATATATTCAGGAAAAAACGCATACGCCCTTTTTGGCCAAGGGCATCATTGTCAACGTTTTGCCGCTTTTCATGTGCTTTAAAGGCGAGTCGAATCTACCTCCTGAAATCTGTTTCCTGCAAATCTGCCTTGCTTTCAAATCCTCTTCGTTGCCTTCCCTCAATATATTTGTGGACGAGAGTTCTCATTTATAACTCTGCACGTTTGTGAATTGCAGTGCCCCTGAGCTCCATTTGTCTCCTCGCTTTTTTGGGAGCTGGCCGCAAAAGCGCAGGATTGCTTCAGGCCCTATTTTGGTTCTGGGGGGCAGGCTGAGCCTGTGGTTCATTCTTCTTCCTGATGGGAAAATGGAGTGACCTGTGCCTGTCCCAACACCTAGGGCTAGTCTTTCGTTGGTTCCCCGTCTTCCCGTTCATCCTCAGGACAAATTGCAACCTGGACGAAACAGTAGGTTAAAGGTGCTGATTCTCCAAGTCGGGAGATGGTTAGTCAAGCGGCTGGAATGGCGAACCCGAGCACAAGGAGAGGAGAAATGAGGTGCGTTTTAGAAACCTTTCCCGATCTCATGGCATACCATCTTCTGGGTTTCCCATGCATGTTTTGATGTAGGAAGATGCCCTTGTACCTGGAGATTTGAGACCCATGGGGTGTGTTCCCCGCAGTGTTACTTTAAAGTATCTGCGTTTGCTCACCCAACCTCACCAATCCTCTCAGCCCCAAGAGTGTCCAGCCTTATGTCTCATCCAGCTGTGGGTCTAGATATGGTCAATCCAGGTTGCATCAGAGACCCTGAACGGATTTTGTAAGAATTTCTCTGTCTTTCACTGTCTTTGTTTTGTGGGTTTTTTAAAGTAGTTTATGTTTAGAATCGGGCTTGGCTGCTTTTCCCTGCTGTGTTTATGCCGCTTTACACCCTCTTGATTCACTTGCAGAGAGATATCGATACATAGGTTTTCAGATTCATACTAGTCAGATATATTCTTGTGCGGTGACTAGGGGGTGTTGAGTCCAGTTCACTGAGCAGGGAGTAGGCCTTGTCTATTACATATTTGGCTTATGGAGCGGTGTCTGAGCTAATTTCAAACCCTTGTTTTATGCATCACCCCACCTCACCTTTCCGGTTAAGCAGCCAAAGTGTGTCTTCTAAAGGTGTGACTCTGTTCTGTTTTGTAATTCAGTTCAAGTGTAGCGATTTTGACATTCCCTCTATAAGCGATATCTTAGGATAAGTGTCTTTTTCTGTGTGACTTATTTCTCTTAGAATCATCATACCTAAATCCACTCATCATGCTGCTAACTTGCCTTATGACATTGATTTCATGGCAGAGTGATATTCCATTGTGCCAAGTACCACCATTTCTTTATCCATTTTTCTCTTTCCTGGGATATTGAAGGTGTACTGAAGTGGAGGTTCTTGGAAACAGAGCAGCCGTAAACTTTAGGGTGCCTGTGTCTTGTTGATTTTTAGTTTTCCCAATTTATACGCCCTTGAGTGGAAGTGCCCTATGCTCTCTACGCTGTGTTTATTACTTGTTTCAGGACACACCGTACTCTTCTCCAGAGTGCCTGTTGGCAATTTACGTCCCGCCCATCAGCGTAGCAAGGCTCCCATGTCTCCATGGCCTGTCCTGCTTTTCTGGTTTTTACACTTTGTTCAGCATGGCCCTTTTGACCGAGGGCAAGCGAGACTTCTTTGTAGCGCTGATTTGCCCTTCCGGCTTGCTTGGTTGGCCAAAAAGGGCGTATGCGTTTTTTCCTGAATATATTCAGGAAAAAACGCATACGCCCTTTTTGGCCAAGGGCATCATTGTCAACGTTTTGCCGCTTTTCATGTGCTTTAAAGGCGAGTCGAATCTACCTCCTGAAATCTGTTTCCTGCAAATCTGCCTTGCTTTCAAATCCTCTTCGTTGCCTTCCCTCAATATATTTGTGGATGAGAGTTCTCATTTATAACTCTGCACGTTTGTGAATTGCAGTGCCCCTGAGCTCCATTTGTCTCCTCGCTTTTTTGGGAGCTGGCCGCAAAAGCGCAGGATTGCTTCAGGCCCTATTTTGGTTCTGGGGGGCAGGCTGAGCCTGTGGTTCATTCTTCTTCCTGATGGGAAAATGGAGTGACCTGTGCCTGTCCCAACACCTAGGGCTAGTCTTTCGTTGGTTCCCCGTCTTCCCGTTCATCCTCAGGACAAATTGCAACCTGGACGAAACAGTAGGTTAAAGGTGCTGATTCTCCAAGTAGGGAGATGGTTAGTCAAGCAGCTGGAATGGCGAACCCGAGCACAAGGAGAGGAGAAATGAGGTGCGTTTTAGAAACCTTTCCCGATCTCACGGCATACCATCTTCTGGGTTTCCCATGCATGTTTTGATGTAGGAAGATTCCCTTGTACCTGGAGATTTGAGACCCATGGGGTGGGTACCCCGCGGTATTACTTTAAAGTATCTGCATTTGCTCACCCAACCTCACCAATCCTCTCAGCCCCAAGAGTGTCCAGCCTTATGTCTCATCCAGCTGTGGGTCTAGATATGGTCAATCCAGGTTGCATCAGAGACCCTGAACGGATTTTGTAAGAATTTCTCTCTCTTTCACTGTCTTTGCTTTGTGGGTTTTTTAAAGTAATGTATGTTTAGAATGGGGTTTGGCTGCTTTTCCCTGCTGTGTTTATGCCGCTTTACACCCTCTTGATTCACTTGCAGAGAGATATCGATACATAGGTTTTCAGATTCATACTAGTCAGATATATTCTTGTGCGGTGACTAGGGGGTGTTGAGTCCAGTTCACTGAGCAGGGAGTAGGCCTTTTCTAGTACATATTTGGCTTATGGAGCGGTCTCTGAGCTAATTTCAAACCCTTGTTTTATGCATCACCCCACCTCACCTTTCCCGTTAAACAGCCATAGTGTGTCTTCTAAAGGTGTGACTCTGTTCTGTTTTGTAATTCAGTTCAAGTGTAGCGATTTTGACATTCCCTCTATAAACGATATCTTAGGATAAGTGTCTTTTTCTGTGTGACTTATTTCACTTAGAATCATCGTACCTAAATCCACTCATCATGCTGCTAACTAGCCTTATGACATTGATTTCATGGCAGAGTGATATTCCATTGTGCCAAGTACCACCATTTCTTTATCCATTTTTCTCTTTCCTGGGATATTGAAGGTGTACCGAAGTGGAGGTTCTTGGAAACAGAGCAGCCGTAAACTTTAGGGTGCCTGTGTCTTGTTGATTTTTAGTTTTCCCAATTTATACGCCCTTGAGTGGAAGTGCCCTATGCTCTCTACGCTGTGTTTATTACTTGTTTCAGGACACACCGTACTCTTCTCCAGAGTGCCTGTTGGCAATTTACGTCCCGCCCATCAGCGTAGCAAGGCTCCCATGTCTCCATGGCCTGTCCTGCTTTTCTGGTTTTTACACTTTGTTCAGCATGGCCCTTTTGACCGAGGGCAAGCGAGACTTCTTTGTAGCGCTGATTTGCCCTTCCGGCTTGCTTGGTTGGCCAAAAAGGGCGTATGCGTTTTTTCCTGAATATATTCAGGAAAAAACGCATACGCCCTTTTTGGCCAAGGGCATCATTGTCAACGTTTTGCCGCTTTTCATGTGCTTTAAAGGCGAGTCGAATCTACCTCCTGAAATCTGTTTCCTGCAAATCTGCCTTGCTTTCAAATCCTCTTCGTTGCCTTCCCTCAATATATTTGTGGACGAGAGTTCTCATTTATAACTCTGCACGTTTGTGAATTGCAGTGCCCCTGAGCTCCATTTGTCTCCTCGCTTTTTTGGGAGCTGGCCGCAAAAGCGCAGGATTGCTTCAGGCCCTATTTTGGTTCTGGGGGGCAGGCTGAGCCTGTGGTTCATTCTTCTTTCTGATGGGAAAATGGAGTGACCTGTGCCTGTCCCAACACCTAGGGCTAGTCTTTCGTTGGTTCCCCGTCTTCCCGTTCATCCTCAGGACAAATTGCAACCTGGACGAAACAGGAGGTTAAAGGTGCTGATTCTCCAAGTAGGGAGATGGTTAGTCAAGCGGCTGGAATGGCGAACCCGAGCACAAGGAGAGGAGAAATGAGGTGCGTTTTAGAAACCTTTCCCGATCTCACGGCATACCATCTTCTGGGTTTCCCATGCATGTTTTGATGTAGGAAGATTCCCTTGTACCTGGAGATTTGAGACCCATGGGGTGGGTACCCCGCGGTATTACTTTAAAGTATCTGCATTTGCTCACCCAACCTCACCAATCCTCTCAGCCCCAAGAGTGTCCAGCCTTATGTCTCATCCAGCTGTGGGTCTAGATATGGTCAATCCAGGTTGCATCAGAGACCCTGAACGGATTTTGTAAGAATTTCTCTCTCTTTCACTGTCTTTGCTTTGTGGGTTTTTTAAAGTAATGTATGTTTAGAATGGGGTTTGGCTGCTTTTCCCTGCTGTGTTTATGCCGCTTTACACCCTCTTGATTCACTTGCAGAGAGATATCGATACATAGGTTTTCAGATTCATACTAGTCAGATATATTCTTGTGCGGTGACTAGGGGGTGTTGAGTCCAGTTCACTGAGCAGGGAGTAGGCCTTGTCTATTACATATTTGGCTTATGGAGCGGTCTCTGAGCTAATTTCAAACCCTTGTTTTATGCATCACCCCACCTCACCTTTCCCGTTAAGCAGCCATAGTGTGTCTTCTAAAGGTGTGACTCTGTTCTGTTTTGTAATTCAGTTCAAGTGTAGCGATTTTGACATTCCCTCTATAAGCGATATCTTAGGATAAGTGTCTTTTTCTGTGTGACTTATTTCACTTAGAATCATCGTATCTAAATCCACTCATCATGCTGCTAACTAGCCTTATGACATTGATTTCATGGCAGAGTGATATTCCATTGTGCCAAGTACCACCATTTCTTTATCCATTTTTCTCTTTCCTGGGATATTGAAGGTGTACTGAAGTGGAGGTTCTTGGAAACAGAGCAGCCGTAAACTTTAGGGTGCCTGTGTCTTGTTGATTTTTAGTTTTCCCAATTTATACGCCCTTGAGTGGAAGTGCCCTATGCTCTCTACGCTGTGTTTATTACTTGTTTCAGGACACACCGTACTCTTCTCCAGAGTGCCTGTTGGCAATTTACGTCCCGCCCATCAGCGTAGCAATGCTCCCATGTCTCCATGGCCTGTCCTGCTTTTCTGGTTTTTACACTTTGTTCAGCATGGCCCTTTTGACCGAGGGCAAGCGAGACTTCTTTGTAGCGCTGATTTGCCCTTCCGGCTTGCTTGGTTGGCCAAAAAGGGCGTATGCGTTTTTTCCTGAATATATTCAGGAAAAAACGCATACGCCCTTTTTGGCCAAGGGCATCATTGTCAACGTTTTGCCGCTTTTCATGTGCTTTAAAGGCGAGTCGAATCTACCTCCTGAAATCTGTTTCCTGCAAATCTGCCTTGCTTTCAAATCCTCTTCGTTGCCTTCCCTCAATATATTTGTGGACGAGAGTTCTCATTTATAACTCTGCACGTTTGTGAATTGCAGTGCCCCTGAGCTCCATTTGTCTCCTCGCTTTTTTGGGAGCTGGCCGCAAAAGCGCAGGATTGCTTCAGGCCCTATTTTGGTTCTGGGGGGCAGGCTGAGCCTGTGGTTCATTCTTCTTCCTGATGGGAAAATGGAGTGACCTGTGCCTGTCCCAACACCTAGGGTTAGTCTTTCGTTGGTTCCCCGTCTTCCCGTTCATCCTCAGGACAAATTGCAACCTGGACGAAACAGGAGGTTAAAGGTGCTGATTCTCCAAGTAGGGAGATGGTTAGTCAAGCGGCTGGAATGGCGAACCCGAGCACAAGGAGAGGAGAAATGAGGTGCGTTTTAGAAACCTTTCCCGATCTCACGGCATACCATCTTCTGGGTTTCCCATGCATGTTTTGATGTAGGAAGATTCCCTTGTACCTGGAGATTTGAGACCCATGGGGTGGGTACCCCGCGGTATTACTTTAAAGTATCTGCATTTGCTCACCCAACCTCACCAATCCTCTCAGCCCCAAGAGTGTCCAGCCTTATGTCTCATCCAGCTGTGGGTCTAGATATGGTCAATCCAGGTTGCATCAGAGACCCTGAACGGATTTTGTAAGAATTTCTCTCTCTTTCACTGTCTTTGCTTTGTGGGTTTTTTAAAGTAATGTATGTTTAGAATGGGGTTTGGCTGCTTTTCCCTGCTGTGTTTATGCCGCTTTACACCCTCTTGATTCACTTGCAGAGAGATATCGATACATAGGTTTTCAGATTCATACTAGTCAGATATATTCTTGTGCGGTGACTAGGGGGTGTTGAGTCCAGTTCACTGAGCAGGGAGTAGGCCTTGTCTATTACATATTTGGCTTATGGAGCGGTCTCTGAGCTAATTTCAAACCCTTGTTTTATGCATCACCCCACCTCACCTTTCCCGTTAAGCAGCCATAGTGTGTCTTCTAAAGGTGTGACTCTGTTCTGTTTTGTAATTCAGTTCAAGTGTAGCGATTTTGACATTCCCTCTATAAGCGATATCTTAGGATAAGTGTCTTTTTCTGTGTGACTTATTTCACTTAGAATCATCGTATCTAAATCCACTCATCATGCTGCTAACTAGCCTTATGACATTGATTTCATGGCAGAGTGATATTCCATTGTGCCAAGTACCACCATTTCTTTATCCATTTTTCTCTTTCCTGGGATATTGAAGGTGTACTGAAGTGGAGGTTCTTGGAAACAGAGCAGCCGTAAACTTTAGGGTGCCTGTGTCTTGTTGATTTTTAGTTTTCCCAATTTATACGCCCTTGAGTGGAAGTGCCCTATGCTCTCTACGCTGTGTTTATTACTTGTTTCAGGACACACCGTACTCTTCTCCAGAGTGCCTGTTGGCAATTTACGTCCCGCCCATCAGCGTAGCAAGGCTCCCATGTCTCCATGGCCTGTCCTGCTTTTCTGGTTTTTACACTTTGTTCAGCATGGCCCTTTTGACCGAGGGCAAGCGAGACTTCTTTGTAGCGCTGATTTGCCCTTCCGGCTTGCTTGGTTGGCCAAAAAGGGCGTATGCGTTTTTTCCTGAATATATTCAGGAAAAAACGCATACGCCCTTTTTGGCCAAGGGCATCATTGTCAACGTTTTGCCGCTTTTCATGTGCTTTAAAGGCGAGTCGAATCTACCTCCTGAAATCTGTTTCCTGCAAATCTGCCTTGCTTTCAAATCCTCTTCGTTGCCTTCCCTCAATATATTTGTGGACGAGAGTTCTCATTTATAACTCTGCACGTTTGTGAATTGCAGTGCCCCTGAGCTCCATTTGTCTCCTCGCTTTTTTGGGAGCTGGCCGCAAAAGCGCAGGATTGCTTCAGGCCCTATTTTGGTTCTGGGGGGCAGGCTGAGCCTGTGGTTCATTCTTCTTCCTGATGGGAAAATGGAGTGACCTGTGCCTGTCCCAACACCTAGGGTTAGTCTTTCGTTGGTTCCCCGTCTTCCCGTTCATCCTCAGGACAAATTGCAACCTGGACGAAACAGTAGGTTAAAGGTGCTGATTCTCCAAGTAGGGAGATGGTTAGTCAAGCGGCTGGAATGGCGAACCCGAGCACAAGGAGAGGAGAAATGAGGTGCGTTTTAGAAACCTTTCCCGATCTCACGGCATACCATCTTCTGGGTTTCCCATGCATGTTTTGATGTAGGAAGATTCCCTTGTACCTGGAGATTTGAGACCCATGGGGTGGGTACCCCGCGGTATTACTTTAAAGTATCTGCATTTGCTCACCCAACCTCACCAATCCTCTCAGCCCCAAGAGTGTCCAGCCTTATGTCTCATCCAGCTGTGGGTCTAGATATGGTCAATCCAGGTTGCATCAGAGACCCTGAACGGATTTTGTAAGAATTTCTCTCTCTTTCACTGTCTTTGCTTTGTGGGTTTTTTAAAGTAATGTATGTTTAGAATGGGGTTTGGCTGCTTTTCCCTGCTGTGTTTATGCCGCTTTACACCCTCTTGATTCACTTGCAGAGAGATATCGATACATAGGTTTTCAGATTCATACTAGTCAGATATATTCTTGTGCGGTGACTAGGGGGTGTTGAGTCCAGTTCACTGAGCAGGGAGTAGGCCTTTTCTATTACATATTTGGCTTATGGAGCGGTCTCTGAGCTAATTTCAAACCCTTGTTTTATGCATCACCCCACCTCACCTTTCCCGTTAAGCAGCCATAGTGTGTCTTCTAAAGGTGTGACTCTGTTCTGTTTTGTAATTCAGTTCAAGTGTAGCGATTTTGACATTCCCTCTATAAGCGATATCTTAGGATAAGTGTCTTTTTCTGTGTGACTTATTTCACTTAGAATCATCGTATCTAAATCCACTCATCATGCTGCTAACTGGCCTTATGACATTGATTTCATGGCAGAGTGATATTCCATTGTGCCAAGTACCACCATTTCTTTATCCATTTTTCTCTTTCCTGGGATATTGAAGGTGTACCGAAGTGGAGGTTCTTGGAAACAGAGCAGCCGTAAACTTTAGGGTGCCTGTGTCTTGTTGATTTTTAGTTTTCCCAATTTATACGCCCTTGAGTGGAAGTGCCCTATGCTCTCTACGCTGTGTTTATTACTTGTTTCAGGACACACCGTACTCTTCTCCAGAGTGCCTGTTGGCAATTTACGTCCCGCCCATCAGCGTAGCAAGGCTCCCATGTCTCCATGGCCTGTCCTGCTTTTCTGGTTTTTACACTTTGTTCAGCATGGCCCTTTTGACCGAGGGCAAGCGAGACTTCTTTGTAGCGCTGATTTGCCCTTCCGGCTTGCTTGGTTGGCCAAAAAGGGCGTATGCGTTTTTTCCTGAATATATTCAGGAAAAAACGCATACGCCCTTTTTGGCCAAGGGCATCATTGTCAACGTTTTGCCGCTTTTCATGTGCTTTAAAGGCGAGTCGAATCTACCTCCTGAAATCTGTTTCCTGCAAATCTGCCTTGCTTTCAAATCCTCTTCGTTGCCTTCCCTCAATATATTTGTGGACGAGAGTTCTCATTTATAACTCTGCACGTTTGTGAATTGCAGTGCCCCTGAGCTCCATTTGTCTCCTCGCTTTTTTGGGAGCTGGCCGCAAAAGCGCAGGATTGCTTCAGGCCCTATTTTGGTTCTGGGGGGCAGGCTGAGCCTGTGGTTCATTCTTCTTCCTGATGGGAAAATGGAGTGACCTGTGCCTGTCCCAACACCTAGGGTTAGTCTTTCGTTGGTTCCCCGTCTTCCCGTTCATCCTCAGGACAAATTGCAACCTGGACGAAACAGTAGGTTAAAGGTGCTGATTCTCCAAGTAGGGAGATGGTTAGTCAAGCGGCTGGAATGGCGAACCCGAGCACAAGGAGAGGAGAAATGAGGTGCGTTTTAGAAACCTTTCCCGATCTCACGGCATACCATCTTCTGGGTTTCCCATGCATGTTTTGATGTAGGAAGATTCCCTTGTACCTGGAGATTTGAGACCCATGGGGTGGGTACCCCGCGGTATTACTTTAAAGTATCTGCATTTGCTCACCCAACCTCACCAATCCTCTCAGCCCCAAGAGTGTCCAGCCTTATGTCTCATCCAGCTGTGGGTCTAGATATGGTCAATCCAGGTTGCATCAGAGACCCTGAACGGATTTTGTAAGAATTTCTCTCTCTTTCACTGTCTTTGCTTTGTGGGTTTTTTAAAGTAATGTATGTTTAGAATGGGGTTTGGCTGCTTTTCCCTGCTGTGTTTATGCCGCTTTACACCCTCTTGATTCACTTGCAGAGAGATATCGATACATAGGTTTTCAGATTCATACTAGTCAGATATATTCTTGTGCGGTGACTAGGGGGTGTTGAGTCCAGTTCACTGAGCAGGGAGTAGGCCTTGTCTATTACATATTTGGCTTATGGAGCGGTCTCTGAGCTAATTTCAAACCCTTGTTTTATGCATCACCCCACCTCACCTTTCCCGTTAAGCAGCCATAGTGTGTCTTCTAAAGGTGTGACTCTGTTCTGTTTTGTAATTCAGTTCAAGTGTAGCGATTTTGACATTCCCTCTATAAGCGATATCTTAGGATAAGTGTCTTTTTCTGTGTGACTTATTTCACTTAGAATCATCGTATCTAAATCCACTCATCATGCTGCTAACTAGCCTTATGACATTGATTTCATGGCAGAGTGATATTCCATTGTGCCAAGTACCACCATTTCTTTATCCATTTTTCTCTTTCCTGGGATATTGAAGGTGTACTGAAGTGGAGGTTCTTGGAAACAGAGCAGCCGTAAACTTTAGGGTGCCTGTGTCTTGTTGATTTTTAGTTTTCCCAATTTATACGCCCTTGAGTGGAAGTGCCCTATGCTCTCTACGCTGTGTTTATTACTTGTTTCAGGACACACCGTACTCTTCTCCAGAGTGCCTGTTGGCAATTTACGTCCCGCCCATCAGCGTAGCAAGGCTCCCATGTCTCCATGGCCTGTCCTGCTTTTCTGGTTTTTACACTTTGTTCAGCATGGCCCTTTTGACCGAGGGCAAGCGAGACTTCTTTGTAGCGCTGATTTGCCCTTCCGGCTTGCTTGGTTGGCCAAAAAGGGCGTATGCGTTTTTTCCTGAATATATTCAGGAAAAAACGCATACGCCCTTTTTGGCCAAGGGCATCATTGTCAACGTTTTGCCGCTTTTCATGTGCTTTAAAGGCGAGTCGAATCTACCTCCTGAAATCTGTTTCCTGCAAATCTGCCTTGCTTTCAAATCCTCTTCGTTGCCTTCCCTCAATATATTTGTGGACGAGAGTTCTCATTTATAACTCTGCACGTTTGTGAATTGCAGTGCCCCTGAGCTCCATTTGTCTCCTCGCTTTTTTGGGAGCTGGCCGCAAAAGCGCAGGATTGCTTCAGGCCCTATTTTGGTTCTGGGGGGCAGGCTGAGCCTGTGGTTCATTCTTCTTCCTGATGGGAAAATGGAGTGACCTGTGCCTGTCCCAACACCTAGGGTTAGTCTTTCGTTGGTTCCCCGTCTTCCCGTTCATCCTCAGGACAAATTGCAACCTGGACGAAACAGGAGGTTAAAGGTGCTGATTCTCCAAGTAGGGAGATGGTTAGTCAAGCGGCTGGAATGGCGAACCCGAGCACAAGGAGAGGAGAAATGAGGTGCGTTTTAGAAACCTTTCCCGATCTCACGGCATACCATCTTCTGGGTTTCCCATGCATGTTTTGATGTAGGAAGATTCCCTTGTACCTGGAGATTTGAGACCCATGGGGTGGGTACCCCGCGGTATTACTTTAAAGTATCTGCATTTGCTCACCCAACCTCACCAATCCTCTCAGCCCCAAGAGTGTCCAGCCTTATGTCTCATCCAGCTGTGGGTCTAGATATGGTCAATCCAGGTTGCATCAGAGACCCTGAACGGATTTTGTAAGAATTTCTCTCTCTTTCACTGTCTTTGCTTTGTGGGTTTTTTAAAGTAATGTATGTTTAGAATGGGGTTTGGCTGCTTTTCCCTGCTGTGTTTATGCCGCTTTACACCCTCTTGATTCACTTGCAGAGAGATATCGATACATAGGTTTTCAGATTCATACTAGTCAGATATATTCTTGTGCGGTGACTAGGGGGTGTTGAGTCCAGTTCACTGAGCAGGGAGTAGGCCTTGTCTATTACATATTTGGCTTATGGAGCGGTCTCTGAGCTAATTTCAAACCCTTGTTTTATGCATCACCCCACCTCACCTTTCCCGTTAAGCAGCCATAGTGTGTCTTCTAAAGGTGTGACTCTGTTCTGTTTTGTAATTCAGTTCAAGTGTAGCGATTTTGACATTCCCTCTATAAGCGATATCTTAGGATAAGTGTCTTTTTCTGTGTGACTTATTTCACTTAGAATCATCGTATCTAAATCCACTCATCATGCTGCTAACTAGCCTTATGACATTGATTTCATGGCAGAGTGATATTCCATTGTGCCAAGTACCACCATTTCTTTATCCATTTTTCTCTTTCCTGGGATATTGAAGGTGTACTGAAGTGGAGGTTCTTGGAAACAGAGCAGCCGTAAACTTTAGGGTGCCTGTGTCTTGTTGATTTTTAGTTTTCCCAATTTATACGCCCTTGAGTGGAAGTGCCCTATGCTCTCTACGCTGTGTTTATTACTTGTTTCAGGACACACCGTACTCTTCTCCAGAGTGCCTGTTGGCAATTTACGTCCCGCCCATCAGCGTAGCAAGGCTCCCATGTCTCCATGGCCTGTCCTGCTTTTCTGGTTTTTACACTTTGTTCAGCATGGCCCTTTTGACCGAGGGCAAGCGAGACTTCTTTGTAGCGCTGATTTGCCCTTCCGGCTTGCTTGGTTGGCCAAAAAGGGCGTATGCGTTTTTTCCTGAATATATTCAGGAAAAAACGCATACGCCCTTTTTGGCCAAGGGCATCATTGTCAACGTTTTGCCGCTTTTCATGTGCTTTAAAGGCGAGTCGAATCTACCTCCTGAAATCTGTTTCCTGCAAATCTGCCTTGCTTTCAAATCCTCTTCGTTGCCTTCCCTCAATATATTTGTGGACGAGAGTTCTCATTTATAACTCTGCACGTTTGTGAATTGCAGTGCCCCTGAGCTCCATTTGTCTCCTCGCTTTTTTGGGAGCTGGCCGCAAAAGCGCAGGATTGCTTCAGGCCCTATTTTGGTTCTGGGGGGCAGGCTGAGCCTGTGGTTCATTCTTCTTCCTGATGGGAAAATGGAGTGACCTGTGCCTGTCCCAACACCTAGGGTTAGTCTTTCGTTGGTTCCCCGTCTTCCCGTTCATCCTCAGGACAAATTGCAACCTGGACGAAACAGTAGGTTAAAGGTGCTGATTCTCCAAGTAGGGAGATGGTTAGTCAAGCGGCTGGAATGGCGAACCCGAGCACAAGGAGAGGAGAAATGAGGTGCGTTTTAGAAACCTTTCCCGATCTCACGGCATACCATCTTCTGGGTTTCCCATGCATGTTTTGATGTAGGAAGATTCCCTTGTACCTGGAGATTTGAGACCCATGGGGTGGGTACCCCGCGGTATTACTTTAAAGTATCTGCATTTGCTCACCCAACCTCACCAATCCTCTCAGCCCCAAGAGTGTCCAGCCTTATGTCTCATCCAGCTGTGGGTCTAGATATGGTCAATCCAGGTTGCATCAGAGACCCTGAACGGATTTTGTAAGAATTTCTCTCTCTTTCACTGTCTTTGCTTTGTGGGTTTTTTAAAGTAATGTATGTTTAGAATGGGGTTTGGCTGCTTTTCCCTGCTGTGTTTATGCCGCTTTACACCCTCTTGATTCACTTGCAGAGAGATATCGATACATAGGTTTTCAGATTCATACTAGTCAGATATATTCTTGTGCGGTGACTAGGGGGTGTTGAGTCCAGTTCACTGAGCAGGGAGTAGGCCTTGTCTATTACATATTTGGCTTATGGAGCGGTCTCTGAGCTAATTTCAAACCCTTGTTTTATGCATCACCCCACCTCACCTTTCCCGTTAAGCAGCCATAGTGTGTCTTCTAAAGGTGTGACTCTGTTCTGTTTTGTAATTCAGTTCAAGTGTAGCGATTTTGACATTCCCTCTATAAGCGATATCTTAGGATAAGTGTCTTTTTCTGTGTGACTTATTTCACTTAGAATCATCGTATCTAAATCCACTCATCATGCTGCTAACTGGCCTTATGACATTGATTTCATGGCAGAGTGATATTCCATTGTGCCAAGTACCACCATTTCTTTATCCATTTTTCTCTTTCCTGGGATATTGAAGGTGTACCGAAGTGGAGGTTCTTGGAAACAGAGCAGCCGTAAACTTTAGGGTGCCTGTGTCTTGTTGATTTTTAGTTTTCCCAATTTATACGCCCTTGAGTGGAAGTGCCCTATGCTCTCTACGCTGTGTTTATTACTTGTTTCAGGACACACCGTACTCTTCTCCAGAGTGCCTGTTGGCAATTTACGTCCCGCCCATCAGCGTAGCAAGGCTCCCATGTCTCCATGGCCTGTCCTGCTTTTCTGGTTTTTACACTTTGTTCAGCATGGCCCTTTTGACCGAGGGCAAGCGAGACTTCTTTGTAGCGCTGATTTGCCCTTCCGGCTTGCTTGGTTGGCCAAAAAGGGCGTATGCGTTTTTTCCTGAATATATTCAGGAAAAAACGCATACGCCCTTTTTGGCCAAGGGCATCATTGTCAACGTTTTGCCGCTTTTCATGTGCTTTAAAGGCGAGTCGAATCTACCTCCTGAAATCTGTTTCCTGCAAATCTGCCTTGCTTTCAAATCCTCTTCGTTGCCTTCCCTCAATATATTTGTGGACGAGAGTTCTCATTTATAACTCTGCACGTTTGTGAATTGCAGTGCCCCTGAGCTCCATTTGTCTCCTCGCTTTTTTGGGAGCTGGCCGCAAAAGCGCAGGATTGCTTCAGGCCCTATTTTGGTTCTGGGGGGCAGGCTGAGCCTGTGGTTCATTCTTCTTCCTGATGGGAAAATGGAGTGACCTGTGCCTGTCCCAACACCTAGGGTTAGTCTTTCGTTGGTTCCCCGTCTTCCCGTTCATCCTCAGGACAAATTGCAACCTGGACGAAACAGTAGGTTAAAGGTGCTGATTCTCCAAGTAGGGAGATGGTTAGTCAAGCGGCTGGAATGGCGAACCCGAGCACAAGGAGAGGAGAAATGAGGTGCGTTTTAGAAACCTTTCCCGATCTCACGGCATACCATCTTCTGGGTTTCCCATGCATGTTTTGATGTAGGAAGATTCCCTTGTACCTGGAGATTTGAGACCCATGGGGTGGGTACCCCGCGGTATTACTTTAAAGTATCTGCATTTGCTCACCCAACCTCACCAATCCTCTCAGCCCCAAGAGTGTCCAGCCTTATGTCTCATCCAGCTGTGGGTCTAGATATGGTCAATCCAGGTTGCATCAGAGACCCTGAACGGATTTTGTAAGAATTTCTCTCTCTTTCACTGTCTTTGCTTTGTGGGTTTTTTAAAGTAATGTATGTTTAGAATGGGGTTTGGCTGCTTTTCCCTGCTGTGTTTATGCCGCTTTACACCCTCTTGATTCACTTGCAGAGAGATATCGATACATAGGTTTTCAGATTCATACTAGTCAGATATATTCTTGTGCGGTGACTAGGGGGTGTTGAGTCCAGTTCACTGAGCAGGGAGTAGGCCTTGTCTATTACATATTTGGCTTATGGAGCGGTCTCTGAGCTAATTTCAAACCCTTGTTTTATGCATCACCCCACCTCACCTTTCCCGTTAAGCAGCCATAGTGTGTCTTCTAAAGGTGTGACTCTGTTCTGTTTTGTAATTCAGTTCAAGTGTAGCGATTTTGACATTCCCTCTATAAGCGATATCTTAGGATAAGTGTCTTTTTCTGTGTGACTTATTTCACTTAGAATCATCGTATCTAAATCCACTCATCATGCTGCTAACTAGCCTTATGACATTGATTTCATGGCAGAGTGATATTCCATTGTGCCAAGTACCACCATTTCTTTATCCATTTTTCTCTTTCCTGGGATATTGAAGGTGTACTGAAGTGGAGGTTCTTGGAAACAGAGCAGCCGTAAACTTTAGGGTGCCTGTGTCTTGTTGATTTTTAGTTTTCCCAATTTATACGCCCTTGAGTGGAAGTGCCCTATGCTCTCTACGCTGTGTTTATTACTTGTTTCAGGACACACCGTACTCTTCTCCAGAGTGCCTGTTGGCAATTTACGTCCCGCCCATCAGCGTAGCAAGGCTCCCATGTCTCCATGGCCTGTCCTGCTTTTCTGGTTTTTACACTTTGTTCAGCATGGCCCTTTTGACCGAGGGCAAGCGAGACTTCTTTGTAGCGCTGATTTGCCCTTCCGGCTTGCTTGGTTGGCCAAAAAGGGCGTATGCGTTTTTTCCTGAATATATTCAGGAAAAAACGCATACGCCCTTTTTGGCCAAGGGCATCATTGTCAACGTTTTGCCGCTTTTCATGTGCTTTAAAGGCGAGTCGAATCTACCTCCTGAAATCTGTTTCCTGCAAATCTGCCTTGCTTTCAAATCCTCTTCGTTGCCTTCCCTCAATATATTTGTGGACGAGAGTTCTCATTTATAACTCTGCACGTTTGTGAATTGCAGTGCCCCTGAGCTCCATTTGTCTCCTCGCTTTTTTGGGAGCTGGCCGCAAAAGCGCAGGATTGCTTCAGGCCCTATTTTGGTTCTGGGGGGCAGGCTGAGCCTGTGGTTCATTCTTCTTCCTGATGGGAAAATGGAGTGACCTGTGCCTGTCCCAACACCTAGGGTTAGTCTTTCGTTGGTTCCCCGTCTTCCCGTTCATCCTCAGGACAAATTGCAACCTGGACGAAACAGTAGGTTAAAGGTGCTGATTCTCCAAGTAGGGAGATGGTTAGTCAAGCGGCTGGAATGGCGAACCCGAGCACAAGGAGAGGAGAAATGAGGTGCGTTTTAGAAACCTTTCCCGATCTCACGGCATACCATCTTCTGGGTTTCCCATGCATGTTTTGATGTAGGAAGATTCCCTTGTACCTGGAGATTTGAGACCCATGGGGTGGGTACCCCGCGGTATTACTTTAAAGTATCTGCATTTGCTCACCCAACCTCACCAATCCTCTCAGCCCCAAGAGTGTCCAGCCTTATGTCTCATCCAGCTGTGGGTCTAGATATGGTCAATCCAGGTTGCATCAGAGACCCTGAACGGATTTTGTAAGAATTTCTCTCTCTTTCACTGTCTTTGCTTTGTGGGTTTTTTAAAGTAATGTATGTTTAGAATGGGGTTTGGCTGCTTTTCCCTGCTGTGTTTATGCCGCTTTACACCCTCTTGATTCACTTGCAGAGAGATATCGATACATAGGTTTTCAGATTCATACTAGTCAGATATATTCTTGTGCGGTGACTAGGGGGTGTTGAGTCCAGTTCACTGAGCAGGGAGTAGGCCTTGTCTATTACATATTTGGCTTATGGAGCGGTCTCTGAGCTAATTTCAAACCCTTGTTTTATGCATCACCCCACCTCACCTTTCCCGTTAAGCAGCCATAGTGTGTCTTCTAAAGGTGTGACTCTGTTCTGTTTTGTAATTCAGTTCAAGTGTAGCGATTTTGACATTCCCTCTATAAGCGATATCTTAGGATAAGTGTCTTTTTCTGTGTGACTTATTTCACTTAGAATCATCGTATCTAAATCCACTCATCATGCTGCTAACTGGCCTTATGACATTGATTTCATGGCAGAGTGATATTCCATTGTGCCAAGTACCACCATTTCTTTATCCATTTTTCTCTTTCCTGGGATATTGAAGGTGTACCGAAGTGGAGGTTCTTGGAAACAGAGCAGCCGTAAACTTTAGGGTGCCTGTGTCTTGTTGATTTTTAGTTTTCCCAATTTATACGCCCTTGAGTGGAAGTGCCCTATGCTCTCTACGCTGTGTTTATTACTTGTTTCAGGACACACCGTACTCTTCTCCAGAGTGCCTGTTGGCAATTTACGTCCCGCCCATCAGCGTAGCAAGGCTCCCATGTCTCCATGGCCTGTCCTGCTTTTCTGGTTTTTACACTTTGTTCAGCATGGCCCTTTTGACCGAGGGCAAGCGAGACTTCTTTGTAGCGCTGATTTGCCCTTCCGGCTTGCTTGGTTGGCCAAAAAGGGCGTATGCGTTTTTTCCTGAATATATTCAGGAAAAAACGCATACGCCCTTTTTGGCCAAGGGCATCATTGTCAACGTTTTGCCGCTTTTCATGTGCTTTAAAGGCGAGTCGAATCTACCTCCTGAAATCTGTTTCCTGCAAATCTGCCTTGCTTTCAAATCCTCTTCGTTGCCTTCCCTCAATATATTTGTGGACGAGAGTTCTCATTTATAACTCTGCACGTTTGTGAATTGCAGTGCCCCTGAGCTCCGTTTGTCTCCTCGCTTTTTTGGGAGCTGGCCGCAAAAGCGCAGGATTGCTTCAGGCCCTATTTTGGTTCTGGGGGGCAGGCTGAGCCTGTGGTTCATTCTTCTTCCTGATGGGAAAATGGAGTGACCTGTGCCTGTCCCAACACCTAGGGTTAGTCTTTCGTTGGTTCCCCGTCTTCCCGTTCATCCTCAGGACAAATTGCAACCTGGACGAAACAGTAGGTTAAAGGTGCTGATTCTCCAAGTAGGGAGATGGTTAGTCAAGCGGCTGGAATGGCGAACCCGAGCACAAGGAGAGGAGAAATGAGGTGCGTTTTAGAAACCTTTCCCGATCTCACGGCATACCATCTTCTGGGTTTCCCATGCATGTTTTGATGTAGGAAGATTCCCTTGTACCTGGAGATTTGAGACCCATGGGGTGGGTACCCCGCGGTATTACTTTAAAGTATCTGCATTTGCTCACCCAACCTCACCAATCCTCTCAGCCCCAAGAGTGTCCAGCCTTATGTCTCATCCAGCTGTGGGTCTAGATATGGTCAATCCAGGTTGCATCAGAGACCCTGAACGGATTTTGTAAGAATTTCTCTCTCTTTCACTGTCTTTGCTTTGTGGGTTTTTTAAAGTAATGTATGTTTAGAATGGGGTTTGGCTGCTTTTCCCTGCTGTGTTTATGCCGCTTTACACCCTCTTGATTCACTTGCAGAGAGATATCGATACATAGGTTTTCAGATTCATACTAGTCAGATATATTCTTGTGCGGTGACTAGGGGGTGTTGAGTCCAGTTCACTGAGCAGGGAGTAGGCCTTGTCTATTACATATTTGGCTTATGGAGCGGTCTCTGAGCTAATTTCAAACCCTTGTTTTATGCATCACCCCACCTCACCTTTCCCGTTAAGCAGCCATAGTGTGTCTTCTAAAGGTGTGACTCTGTTCTGTTTTGTAATTCAGTTCAAGTGTAGCGATTTTGACATTCCCTCTATAAGCGATATCTTAGGATAAGTGTCTTTTTCTGTGTGACTTATTTCACTTAGAATCATCGTATCTAAATCCACTCATCATGCTGCTAACTAGCCTTATGACATTGATTTCATGGCAGAGTGATATTCCATTGTGCCAAGTACCACCATTTCTTTATCCATTTTTCTCTTTCCTGGGATATTGAAGGTGTACTGAAGTGGAGGTTCTTGGAAACAGAGCAGCCGTAAACTTTAGGGTGCCTGTGTCTTGTTGATTTTTAGTTTTCCCAATTTATACGCCCTTGAGTGGAAGTGCCCTATGCTCTCTACGCTGTGTTTATTACTTGTTTCAGGACACACCGTACTCTTCTCCAGAGTGCCTGTTGGCAATTTACATCCCGCCCATCAGCGTAGCAAGGCTCCCATGTCTCCATGGCCTGTCCTGCTTTTCTGGTTTTTACACTTTGTTCAGCATGGCCCTTTTGACCGAGGGCAAGCGAGACTTCTTTGTAGCGCTGATTTGCCCTTCCGGCTTGCTTGGTTGGCCAAAAAGGGCGTATGCGTTTTTTCCTGAATATATTCAGGAAAAAACGCATACGCCCTTTTTGGCCAAGGGCATCATTGTCAACGTTTTGCCGCTTTTCATGTGCTTTAAAGGCGAGTCGAATCTACCTCCTGAAATCTGTTTCCTGCAAATCTGCCTTGCTTTCAAATCCTCTTCGTTGCCTTCCCTCAATATATTTGTGGACGAGAGTTCTCATTTATAACTCTGCACGTTTGTGAATTGCAGTGCCCCTGAGCTCCATTTGTCTCCTCGCTTTTTTGGGAGCTGGCCGCAAAAGCGCAGGATTGCTTCAGGCCCTATTTTGGTTCTGGGGGGCAGGCTGAGCCTGTGGTTCATTCTTCTTCCTGATGGGAAAATGGAGTGACCTGTGCCTGTCCCAACACCTAGGGTTAGTCTTTCGTTGGTTCCCCGTCTTCCCGTTCATCCTCAGGACAAATTGCAACCTGGACGAAACAGTAGGTTAAAGGTGCTGATTCTCCAAGTAGGGAGATGGTTAGTCAAGCGGCTGGAATGGCGAACCCGAGCACAAGGAGAGGAGAAATGAGGTGCGTTTTAGAAACCTTTCCCGATCTCACGGCATACCATCTTCTGGGTTTCCCATGCATGTTTTGATGTAGGAAGATTCCCTTGTACCTGGAGATTTGAGACCCATGGGGTGGGTACCCCGCGGTATTACTTTAAAGTATCTGCATTTGCTCACCCAACCTCACCAATCCTCTCAGCCCCAAGAGTGTCCAGCCTTATGTCTCATCCAGCTGTGGGTCTAGATATGGTCAATCCAGGTTGCATCAGAGACCCTGAACGGATTTTGTAAGAATTTCTCTCTCTTTCACTGTCTTTGCTTTGTGGGTTTTTTAAAGTAATGTATGTTTAGAATGGGGTTTGGCTGCTTTTCCCTGCTGTGTTTATGCCGCTTTACACCCTCTTGATTCACTTGCA
The DNA here is from genome assembly GCF_028564815.1 of Eubalaena glacialis. Classification (NCBI taxonomy): domain Eukaryota; kingdom Metazoa; phylum Chordata; class Mammalia; order Artiodactyla; family Balaenidae; genus Eubalaena; species Eubalaena glacialis. The sequence goes on along the minus strand of NW_026871289.1, from coordinate 57,903 downwards.
GAGAGATATCGATACATAGGTTTTCAGATTCATACTAGTCAGATATATTCTTGTGCGGTGACTAGGGGGTGTTGAGTCCAGTTCACTGAGCAGGGAGTAGGCCTTGTCTATTACATATTTGGCTTATGGAGCGGTCTCTGAGCTAATTTCAAACCCTTGTTTTATGCATCACCCCACCTCACCTTTCCCGTTAAGCAGCCATAGTGTGTCTTCTAAAGGTGTGACTCTGTTCTGTTTTGTAATTCAGTTCAAGTGTAGCGATTTTGACATTCCCTCTATAAGCGATATCTTAGGATAAGTGTCTTTTTCTGTGTGACTTATTTCACTTAGAATCATCGTATCTAAATCCACTCATCATGCTGCTAACTGGCCTTATGACATTGATTTCATGGCAGAGTGATATTCCATTGTGCCAAGTACCACCATTTCTTTATCCATTTTTCTCTTTCCTGGGATATTGAAGGTGTACCGAAGTGGAGGTTCTTGGAAACAGAGCAGCCGTAAACTTTAGGGTGCCTGTGTCTTGTTGATTTTTAGTTTTCCCAATTTATACGCCCTTGAGTGGAAGTGCCCTATGCTCTCTACGCTGTGTTTATTACTTGTTTCAGGACACACCGTACTCTTCTCCAGAGTGCCTGTTGGCAATTTACGTCCCGCCCATCAGCGTAGCAAGGCTCCCATGTCTCCATGGCCTGTCCTGCTTTTCTGGTTTTTACACTTTGTTCAGCATGGCCCTTTTGACCGAGGGCAAGCGAGACTTCTTTGTAGCGCTGATTTGCCCTTCCGGCTTGCTTGGTTGGCCAAAAAGGGCGTATGCGTTTTTTCCTGAATATATTCAGGAAAAAACGCATACGCCCTTTTTGGCCAAGGGCATCATTGTCAACGTTTTGCCGCTTTTCATGTGCTTTAAAGGCGAGTCGAATCTACCTCCTGAAATCTGTTTCCTGCAAATCTGCCTTGCTTTCAAATCCTCTTCGTTGCCTTCCCTCAATATATTTGTGGACGAGAGTTCTCATTTATAACTCTGCACGTTTGTGAATTGCAGTGCCCCTGAGCTCCATTTGTCTCCTCGCTTTTTTGGGAGCTGGCCGCAAAAGCGCAGGATTGCTTCAGGCCCTATTTTGGTTCTGGGGGGCAGGCTGAGCCTGTGGTTCATTCTTCTTCCTGATGGGAAAATGGAGTGACCTGTGCCTGTCCCAACACCTAGGGCTAGCCTTTCGTTGGTTCCCCGTCTTCCCGTTCATCCTCAGGACAAATTGCAACCTGGACGAAACAGTAGGTTAAAGGTGCTGATTCTCCAAGTAGGGAGATGGTTAGTCAAGCGGCTGGAATGGCGAACCCGAGCACAAGGAGAGGAGAAATGAGGTGCGTTTTAGAAACCTTTCCCGATCTCACGGCATACCATCTTCTGGGTTTCCCATGCATGTTTTGATGTAGGAAGATTCCCTTGTACCTGGAGATTTGAGACCCATGGGGTGGGTACCCCGCGGTATTACTTTAAAGTATCTGCATTTGCTCACCCAACCTCACCAATCCTCTCAGCCCCAAGAGTGTCCAGCCTTATGTCTCATCCAGCTGTGGGTCTAGATATGGTCAATCCAGGTTGCATCATAGACCCTGAACGGATTTTGTAAGAATTTCTCTCTCTTTCACTGTCTTTGCTTTGTGGGTTTTTTAAAGTAATGTATGTTTAGAATGGGGTTTGGCTGCTTTTCCCTGCTGTGTTTATGCCGCTTTACACCCTCTTGATTCACTTGCAGAGAGATATCGATACATAGGTTTTCAGATTCATACTAGTCAGATATATTCTTGTGCGGTGACTAGGGGGTGTTGAGTCCAGTTCACTGAGCAGGGAGTAGGCCTTGTCTATTACATATTTGGCTTATGGAGCGGTCTCTGAGCTAATTTCAAACCCTTGTTTTATGCATCACCCCACCTCACCTTTCCCGTTAAGCAGCCATAGTGTGTCTTCTAAAGGTGTGACTCTGTTCTGTTTTGTAATTCAGTTCAAGTGTAGCGATTTTGACATTCCCTCTATAAGCGATATCTTAGGATAAGTGTCTTTTTCTGTGTGACTTATTTCACTTAGAATCATCGTATCTAAATCCACTCATCATGCTGCTAACTAGCCTTATGACATTGATTTCATGGCAGAGTGATATTCCATTGTGCCAAGTACCACCATTTCTTTATCCATTTTTCTCTTTCCTGGGATATTGAAGGTGTACCGAAGTGGAGGTTCTTGGAAACAGAGCAGCCGTAAACTTTAGGGTGCCTGTGTCTTGTTGATTTTTAGTTTTCCCAATTTATACGCCCTTGAGTGGAAGTGCCCTATGCTCTCTACGCTGTGTTTATTACTTGTTTCAGGACACACCGTACTCTTCTCCAGAGTGCCTGTTGGCAATTTACGTCCCGCCCATCAGCGTAGCAAGGCTCCCATGTCTCCATGGCCTGTCCTGCTTTTCTGGTTTTTACACTTTGTTCAGCATGGCCCTTTTGACCGAGGGCAAGCGAGACTTCTTTGTAGCGCTGATTTGCCCTTCCGGCTTGCTTGGTTGGCCAAAAAGGGCGTATGCGTTTTTTCCTGAATATATTCAGGAAAAAACGCATACGCCCTTTTTGGCCAAGGGCATCATTGTCAACGTTTTGCCGCTTTTCATGTGCTTTAAAGGCGAGTCGAATCTACCTCCTGAAATCTGTTTCCTGCAAATCTGCCTTGCTTTCAAATCCTCTTCCTTGCCTTCCCTCAATATATTTGTGGACGAGAGTTCTCATTTATAACTCTGCACGTTTGTGAATTGCAGTGCCCCTGAGCTCCATTTGTCTCCTCGCTTTTTTGGGAGCTGGCCGCAAAAGCGCAGGATTGCTTCAGGCCCTATTTTGGTTCTGGGGGGCAGGCTGAGCCTGTGGTTCATTCTTCTTCCTGATGGGAAAATGGAGTGACCTGTGCCTGTCCCAACACCTAGGGCTAGCCTTTCGTTGGTTCCCCGTCTTCCCGTTCATCCTCAGGACAAATTGCAACCTGGACGAAACAGTAGGTTAAAGGTGCTGATTCTCCAAGTAGGGAGATGGTTAGTCAAGCGGCTGGAATGGCGAACCCGAGCACAAGGAGAGGAGAAATGAGGTGCGTTTTAGAAACCTTTCCCGATCTCACGGCATACCATCTTCTGGGTTTCCCATGCATGTTTTGATGTAGGAAGATTCCCTTGTACCTGGAGATTTGAGACCCATGGGGTGGGTACCCCGCGGTATTACTTTAAAGTATCTGCATTTGCTCACCCAACCTCACCAATCCTCTCAGCCCCAAGAGTGTCCAGCCTTATGTCTCATCCAGCTGTGGGTCTAGATATGGTCAATCCAGGTTGCATCATAGACCCTGAACGGATTTTGTAAGAATTTCTCTCTCTTTCACTGTCTTTGCTTTGTGGGTTTTTTAAAGTAATGTATGTTTAGAATGGGGTTTGGCTGCTTTTCCCTGCTGTGTTTATGCCGCTTTACACCCTCTTGATTCACTTGCAGAGAGATATCGATACATAGGTTTTCAGATTCATACTAGTCAGATATATTCTTGTGCGGTGACTAGGGGGTGTTGAGTCCAGTTCACTGAGCAGGGAGTAGGCCTTGTCTATTACATATTTGGCTTATGGAGCGGTCTCTGAGCTAATTTCAAACCCTTGTTTTATGCATCACCCCACCTCACCTTTCCCGTTAAGCAGCCATAGTGTGTCTTCTAAAGGTGTGACTCTGTTCTGTTTTGTAATTCAGTTCAAGTGTAGCGATTTTGACATTCCCTCTATAAGCAATATCTTAGGATAAGTGTCTTTTTCTGTGTGACTTATTTCACTTAGAATCATCGTATCTAAATCCACTCATCATGCTGCTAACTGGCCTTATGACATTGATTTCATGGCAGAGTGATATTCCATTGTGCCAAGTACCACCATTTCTTTATCCATTTTTCTCTTTCCTGGGATATTGAAGGTGTACCGAAGTGGAGGTTCTTGGAAACAGAGCAGCCGTAAACTTTAGGGTGCCTGTGTCTTGTTGATTTTTAGTTTTCCCAATTTATACGCCCTTGAGTGGAAGTGCCCTATGCTCTCTACGCTGTGTTTATTACTTGTTTCAGGACACACCGTACTCTTCTCCAGAGTGCCTGTTGGCAATTTACGTCCCGCCCATCAGCGTAGCAAGGCTCCCATGTCTCCATGGCCTGTCCTGCTTTTCTGGTTTTTACACTTTGTTCAGCATGGCCCTTTTGACCGAGGGCAAGCGAGACTTCTTTGTAGCGCTGATTTGCCCTTCCGGCTTGCTTGGTTGGCCAAAAAGGGCGTATGCGTTTTTTCCTGAATATATTCAGGAAAAAACGCATACGCCCTTTTTGGCCAAGGGCATCATTGTCAACGTTTTGCCGCTTTTCATGTGCTTTAAAGGCGAGTCGAATCTACCTCCTGAAATCTGTTTCCTGCAAATCTGCCTTGCTTTCAAATCCTCTTCGTTGCCTTCCCTCAATATATTTGTGGACGAGAGTTCTCATTTATAACTCTGCACGTTTGTGAATTGCAGTGCCCCTGAGCTCCATTTGTCTCCTCGCTTTTTTGGGAGCTGGCCGCAAAAGCGCAGGATTGCTTCAGGCCCTATTTTGGTTCTGGGGGGCAGGCTGAGCCTGTGGTTCATTCTTCTTCCTGATGGGAAAATGGAGTGACCTGTGCCTGTCCCAACACCTAGGGCTAGCCTTTCGTTGGTTCCCCGTCTTCCCGTTCATCCTCAGGACAAATTGCAACCTGGACGAAACAGTAGGTTAAAGGTGCTGATTCTCCAAGTAGGGAGATGGTTAGTCAAGCGGCTGGAATGGCGAACCCGAGCACAAGGAGAGGAGAAATGAGGTGCGTTTTAGAAACCTTTCCCGATCTCACGGCATACCATCTTCTGGGTTTCCCATGCATGTTTTGATGTAGGAAGATTCCCTTGTACCTGGAGATTTGAGACCCATGGGGTGGGTACCCCGCGGTATTACTTTAAAGTATCTGCATTTGCTCACCCAACCTCACCAATCCTCTCAGCCCCAAGAGTGTCCAGCCTTATGTCTCATCCAGCTGTGGGTCTAGATATGGTCAATCCAGGTTGCATCATAGACCCTGAACGGATTTTGTAAGAATTTCTCTCTCTTTCACTGTCTTTGCTTTGTGGGTTTTTTAAAGTAATGTATGTTTAGAATGGGGTTTGGCTGCTTTTCCCTGCTGTGTTTATGCCGCTTTACACCCTCTTGATTCACTTGCAGAGAGATATCGATACATAGGTTTTCAGATTCATACTAGTCAGATATATTCTTGTGCGGTGACTAGGGGGTGTTGAGTCCAGTTCACTGAGCAGGGAGTAGGCCTTGTCTATTACATATTTGGCTTATGGAGCGGTCTCTGAGCTAATTTCAAACCCTTGTTTTATGCATCACCCCACCTCACCTTTCCCGTTAAGCAGCCATAGTGTGTCTTCTAAAGGTGTGACTCTGTTCTGTTTTGTAATTCAGTTCAAGTGTAGCGATTTTGACATTCCCTCTATAAGCGATATCTTAGGATAAGTGTCTTTTTCTGTGTGACTTATTTCACTTAGAATCATCGTATCTAAATCCACTCATCATGCTGCTAACTAGCCTTATGACATTGATTTCATGGCAGAGTGATATTCCATTGTGCCAAGTACCACCATTTCTTTATCCATTTTTCTCTTTCCTGGGATATTGAAGGTGTACCGAAGTGGAGGTTCTTGGAAACAGAGCAGCCGTAAACTTTAGGGTGCCTGTGTCTTGTTGATTTTTAGTTTTCCCAATTTATACGCCCTTGAGTGGAAGTGCCCTATGCTCTCTACGCTGTGTTTATTACTTGTTTCAGGACACACCGTACTCTTCTCCAGAGTGCCTGTTGGCAATTTACGTCCCGCCCATCAGCGTAGCAAGGCTCCCATGTCTCCATGGCCTGTCCTGCTTTTCTGGTTTTTACACTTTGTTCAGCATGGCCCTTTTGACCGAGGGCAAGCGAGACTTCTTTGTAGCGCTGATTTGCCCTTCCGGCTTGCTTGGTTGGCCAAAAAGGGCGTATGCGTTTTTTCCTGAATATATTCAGGAAAAAACGCATACGCCCTTTTTGGCCAAGGGCATCATTGTCAACGTTTTGCCGCTTTTCATGTGCTTTAAAGGCGAGTCGAATCTACCTCCTGAAATCTGTTTCCTGCAAATCTGCCTTGCTTTCAAATCCTCTTCCTTGCCTTCCCTCAATATATTTGTGGACGAGAGTTCTCATTTATAACTCTGCACGTTTGTGAATTGCAGTGCCCCTGAGCTCCATTTGTCTCCTCGCTTTTTTGGGAGCTGGCCGCAAAAGCGCAGGATTGCTTCAGGCCCTATTTTGGTTCTGGGGGGCAGGCTGAGCCTGTGGTTCATTCTTCTTCCTGATGGGAAAATGGAGTGACCTGTGCCTGTCCCAACACCTAGGGCTAGCCTTTCGTTGGTTCCCCGTCTTCCCGTTCATCCTCAGGACAAATTGCAACCTGGACGAAACAGTAGGTTAAAGGTGCTGATTCTCCAAGTAGGGAGATGGTTAGTCAAGCGGCTGGAATGGCGAACCCGAGCACAAGGAGAGGAGAAATGAGGTGCGTTTTAGAAACCTTTCCCGATCTCACGGCATACCATCTTCTGGGTTTCCCATGCATGTTTTGATGTAGGAAGATTCCCTTGTACCTGGAGATTTGAGACCCATGGGGTGGGTACCCCGCGGTATTACTTTAAAGTATCTGCATTTGCTCACCCAACCTCACCAATCCTCTCAGCCCCAAGAGTGTCCAGCCTTATGTCTCATCCAGCTGTGGGTCTAGATATGGTCAATCCAGGTTGCATCATAGACCCTGAACGGATTTTGTAAGAATTTCTCTCTCTTTCACTGTCTTTGCTTTGTGGGTTTTTTAAAGTAATGTATGTTTAGAATGGGGTTTGGCTGCTTTTCCCTGCTGTGTTTATGCCGCTTTACACCCTCTTGATTCACTTGCAGAGAGATATCGATACATAGGTTTTCAGATTCATACTACTCAGATATATTCTTGTGCGGTGACTAGGGGGTGTTGAGTCCAGTTCACTGAGCAGGGAGTAGGCCTTGTCTATTACATATTTGGCTTATGGAGCGGTCTCTGAGCTAATTTCAAACCCTTGTTTTATGCATCACCCCACCTCACCTTTCCCGTTAAGCAGCCATAGTGTGTCTTCTAAAGGTGTGACTCTGTTCTGTTTTGTAATTCAGTTCAAGTGTAGCGATTTTGACATTCCCTCTATAAGCAATATCTTAGGATAAGTGTCTTTTTCTGTGTGACTTATTTCACTTAGAATCATCGTATCTAAATCCACTCATCATGCTGCTAACTGGCCTTATGACATTGATTTCATGGCAGAGTGATATTCCATTGTGCCAAGTACCACCATTTCTTTATCCATTTTTCTCTTTCCTGGGATATTGAAGGTGTACCGAAGTGGAGGTTCTTGGAAACAGAGCAGCCGTAAACTTTAGGGTGCCTGTGTCTTGTTGATTTTTAGTTTTCCCAATTTATACGCCCTTGAGTGGAAGTGCCCTATGCTCTCTACGCTGTGTTTATTACTTGTTTCAGGACACACCGTACTCTTCTCCAGAGTGCCTGTTGGCAATTTACGTCCCGCCCATCAGCGTAGCAAGGCTCCCATGTCTCCATGGCCTGTCCTGCTTTTCTGGTTTTTACACTTTGTTCAGCATGGCCCTTTTGACCGAGGGCAAGCGAGACTTCTTTGTAGCGCTGATTTGCCCTTCCGGCTTGCTTGGTTGGCCAAAAAGGGCGTATGCGTTTTTTCCTGAATATATTCAGGAAAAAACGCATACGCCCTTTTTGGCCAAGGGCATCATTGTCAACGTTTTGCCGCTTTTCATGTGCTTTAAAGGCGAGTCGAATCTACCTCCTGAAATCTGTTTCCTGCAAATCTGCCTTGCTTTCAAATCCTCTTCGTTGCCTTCCCTCAATATATTTGTGGACGAGAGTTCTCATTTATAACTCTGCACGTTTGTGAATTGCAGTGCCCCTGAGCTCCATTTGTCTCCTCGCTTTTTTGGGAGCTGGCCGCAAAAGCGCAGGATTGCTTCAGGCCCTATTTTGGTTCTGGGGGGCAGGCTGAGCCTGTGGTTCATTCTTCTTCCTGATGGGAAAATGGAGTGACCTGTGCCTGTCCCAACACCTAGGGCTAGTCTTTCGTTGGTTCCCCGTCTTCCCGTTCATCCTCAGGACAAATTGCAACCTGGACGAAACAGTAGGTTAAAGGTGCTGATTCTCCAAGTAGGGAGATGGTTAGTCAAGCGGCTGGAATGGCGAACCCGAGCACAAGGAGAGGAGAAATGAGGTGCGTTTTAGAAACCTTTCCTGATCTCACGGCATACCATCTTCTGGGTTTCCCATGCATGTTTTGATGTAGGAAGATTCCCTTGTACCTGGAGATTTGAGACCCATGGGGTGGGTACCCCGCGGTATTACTTTAAAGTATCTGCATTTGCTCACCCAACCTCACCAATCCTCTCAGCCCCAAGAGTGTCCAGCCTTATGTCTCATCCAGCTGTGGGTCTAGATATGGTCAATCCAGGTTGCATCAGAGACCCTGAACGGATTTTGTAAGAATTTCTCTCTCTTTCACTGTCTTTGCTTTGTGGGTTTTTTAAAGTAATGTATGTTTAGAATGGGGTTTGGCTGCTTTTCCCTGCTGTGTTTATGCCGCTTTACACCCTCTTGATTCACTTGCAGAGAGATATCGATACATAGGTTTTCAGATTCATACTAGTCAGATATATTCTTGTGCGGTGACTAGGGGGTGTTGAGTCCAGTTCACTGAGCAGGGAGTAGGCCTTGTCTATTACATATTTGGCTTATGGAGCGGTCTCTGAGCTAATTTCAAACCCTTGTTTTATGCATCACCCCACCTCACCTTTCCCGTTAAGCAGCCATAGTGTGTCTTCTAAAGGTGTGACTCTGTTCTGTTTTGTAATTCAGTTCAAGTGTAGCGATTTTGACATTCCCTCTATAAGCGATATCTTAGGATAAGTGTCTTTTTCTGTGTGACTTATTTCACTTAGAATCATCGTATCTAAATCCACTCATCATGCTGCTAACTAGCCTTATGACATTGATTTCATGGCAGAGTGATATTCCATTGTGCCAAGTACCACCATTTCTTTATCCATTTTTCTCTTTCCTGGGATATTGAAGGTGTACTGAAGTGGAGGTTCTTGGAAACAGAGCAGCCGTAAACTTTAGGGTGCCTGTGTCTTGTTGATTTTTAGTTTTCCCAATTTATACGCCCTTGAGTGGAAGTGCCCTATGCTCTCTACGCTGTGTTTATTACTTGTTTCAGGACACACCGTACTCTTCTCCAGAGTGCCTGTTGGCAATTTACGTCCCGCCCATCAGCGTAGCAAGGCTCCCATGTCTCCATGGCCTGTCCTGCTTTTCTGGTTTTTACACTTTGTTCAGCATGGCCCTTTTGACCGAGGGCAAGCGAGACTTCTTTGTAGCGCTGATTTGCCCTTCCGGGTTGCTTGGTTGGCCAAAAAGGGCGTATGCGCTTTTTCCTGAATATATTCAGGAAAAAACGCATACGCCCTTTTTGGCCAAGGGCATCATTGTCAACGTTTTGCCGCTTTTCATGTGCTTTAAAGGCGAGTCGAATCTACCTCCTGAAATCTGTTTCCTGCAAATCTGCCTTGCTTTCAAATCCTCTTCGTTGCCTTCCCTCAATATATTTGTGGACGAGAGTTCTCATTTATAACTCTGCACGTTTGTGAATTGCAGTGCCCCTGAGCTCCATTTGTCTCCTCGCTTTTTTGGGAGCTGGCCGCAAAAGCGCAGGATTGCTTCAGGCCCTATTTTGGTTCTGGGGGGCAGGCTGAGCCTGTGGTTCATTCTTCTTCCTGATGGGAAAATGGAGTGACCTGTGCCTGTCCCAACACCTAGGGCTAGTCTTTCGTTGGTTCCCCGTCTTCCCGTTCATCCTCAGGACAAATTGCAACCTGGACGAAACAGTAGGTTAAAGGTGCTGATTCTCCAAGTAGGGAGATGGTTAGTCAAGCGGCTGGAATGGCGAACCCGAGCACAAGGAGAGGAGAAATGAGGTGCGTTTTAGAAACCTTTCCCGATCTCACGGCATACCATCTTCTGGGTTTCCCATGCATGTTTTGATGTAGGAAGATTCCCTTGTACCTGGAGATTTGAGACCCATGGGGTGGGTACCCCGCGGTATTACTTTAAAGTATCTGCATTTGCTCACCCAACCTCACCAATCCTCTCAGCCCCAAGAGTGTCCAGCCTTATGTCTCATCCAGCTGTGGGTCTAGATATGGTCAATCCAGGTTGCATCAGAGACCCTGAACGGATTTTGTAAGAATTTCTCTCTCTTTCACTGTCTTTGCTTTGTGGGTTTTTTAAAGTAATGTATGTTTAGAATGGGGTTTGGCTGCTTTTCCCTGCTGTGTTTATGCCGCTTTACACCCTCTTGATTCACTTGCAGAGAGATATCGATACATAGGTTTTCAGATTCATACTAGTCAGATATATTCTTGTGCGGTGACTAGGGGGTGTTGAGTCCAGTTCACTGAGCAGGGAGTAGGCCTTGTCTATTACATATTTGGCTTATGGAGCGGTCTCTGAGCTAATTTCAAACCCTTGTTTTATGCATCACCCCACCTCACCTTTCCCGTTAAGCAGCCATAGTGTGTCTTCTAAAGGTGTGACTCTGTTCTGTTTTGTAATTCAGTTCAAGTGTAGCGATTTTGACATTCCCTCTATAAGCGATATCTTAGGATAAGTGTCTTTTTCTGTGTGACTTATTTCACTTAGAATCATCGTATCTAAATCCACTCATCATGCTGCTAACTAGCCTTATGACATTGATTTCATGGCAGAGTGATATTCCATTGTGCCAAGTACCACCATTTCTTTATCCATTTTTCTCTTTCCTGGGATATTGAAGGTGTACCGAAGTGGAGGTTCTTGGAAACAGAGCAGCCGTAAACTTTAGGGTGCCTGTGTCTTGTTGATTTTTAGTTTTCCCAATTTATACGCCCTTGAGTGGAAGTGCCCTATGCTCTCTACGCTGTGTTTATTACTTGTTTCAGGACACACCGTACTCTTCTCCAGAGTGCCTGTTGGCAATTTACGTCCCGCCCATCAGCGTAGCAAGGCTCCCATGTCTCCATGGCCTGTCCTGCTTTTCTGGTTTTTACACTTTGTTCAGCATGGCCCTTTTGACCGAGGGCAAGCGAGACTTCTTTGTAGCGCTGATTTGCCCTTCCGGCTTGCTTGGTTGGCCAAAAAGGGCGTATGCGTTTTTTCCTGAATATATTCAGGAAAAAACGCATACGCCCTTTTTGGCAAAGGGCATCATTGTCAACGTTTTGCCGCTTTTCATGTGCTTTAAAGGCGAGTCGAATCTACCTCCTGAAATCTGTTTCCTGCAAATCTGCCTTGCTTTCAAATCCTCTTCGTTGCCTTCCCTCAATATATTTGTGGACGAGAGTTCTCATTTATAACTCTGCACGTTTGTGAATTGCAGTGCCCCTGAGCTCCATTTGTCTCCTCGCTTTTTTGGGAGCTGGCCGCAAAAGCGCAGGATTGCTTCAGGCCCTATTTTGGTTCTGGGGGGCAGGCTGAGCCTGTGGTTCATTCTTCTTCCTGATGGGAAAATGGAGTGACCTGTGCCTGTCCCAACACCTAGGGCTAGTCTTTCGTTGGTTCCCCGTCTTCCCGTTCATCCTCAGGACAAATTGCAACCTGGACGAAACAGTAGGTTAAAGGTGCTGATTCTCCAAGTAGGGAGATGGTTAGTCAAGCGGCTGGAATGGCGAACCCGAGCACAAGGAGAGGAGAAATGAGGTGCGTTTTAGAAACCTTTCCCGATCTCACGGCATACCATCTTCTGGGTTTCCCATGCATGTTTTGATGTAGGAAGATTCCCTTGTACCTGGAGATTTGAGACCCATGGGGTGGGTACCCCGCGGTATTACTTTAAAGTATCTGCATTTGCTCACCCAACCTCACCAATCCTCTCAGCCCCAAGAGTGTCCAGCCTTATGTCTCATCCAGCTGTGGGTCTAGATATGGTCAATCCAGGTTGCATCAGAGACCCTGAACGGATTTTGTAAGAATTTCTCTCTCTTTCACTGTCTTTGCTTTGTGGGTTTTTTAAAGTAATGTATGTTTAGAATGGGGTTTGGCTGCTTTTCCCTGCTGTGTTTATGCCACTTTACAACCTCTTGATTCACTTGCAGAGAGATATCGATACATAGGTTTTCAGATTCATACTAGTCAGATATATTCTAGTGCGGTGACTAGGGGGTGTTGAGTCCAGTTCACTGAGCAGGGAGTAGGCCTTGTCTATTACATATTTGGCTTATGGAGCGGTCTCTGAGCTAATTTCAAACCCTTGTTTTATGCATCACCCCACCTCACCTTTCCCGTTAAGCAGCCATAGTGTGTCTTCTAAAGGTGTGACTCTGTTCTGTTTTTTAATTCAGTTCAAGTGTAGCGATTTTGACATTCCCTCTATAAGCAATATCTTAGGATAAGTGTCTTTTTCTGTGTGACTTATTTCACTTAGAATCATCGTATCTAAATCCACTCATCATGCTGCTAACTGGCCTTATGACATTGATTTCATGGCAGAGTGATATTCCATTGTGCCAAGTACCACCATTTCTTTATCCATTTTTCTCTTTCCTGGGATATTGAAGGTGTACCGAAGCGGAGGTTCTTGGAAACAGAGCAGCCGTAAACTTTAGGGTGCCTGTGTCTTGTTGATTTTTAGTTTTCCCAATTTATACGCCCTTGAGTGGAAGTGCCCTATGCTCTCTACGCTGTGTTTATTACTTGTTTCAGGACACACCGTACTCTTCTCCAGAGTGCCTGTTGGCAATTTACGTCCCGCCCATCAGCGTAGCAAGGCTCCCATGTCTCCATGGCCTGTCCTGCTTTTCTGGTTTTTACACTTTGTTCAGCATGGCCCTTTTGACCGAGGGCAAGCGAGACTTCTTTGTAGCGCTGATTTGCCCTTCCGGCTTGCTTGGTTGGCCAAAAAGGGCGTATGCGTTTTTTCCTGAATATATTCAGGAAAAAACGCATACGCCCTTTTTGGCAAAGGGCATCATTGTCAACGTTTTGCCGCTTTTCATGTGCTTTAAAGGCGAGTCGAATCTACCTCCTGAAATCTGTTTCCTGCAAATCTGCCTTGCTTTCAAATCCTCTTCGTTGCCTTCCCTCAATATATTTGTGGACGAGAGTTCTCATTTATAACTCTGCACGTTTGTGAATTGCAGTGCCCCTGAGCTCCATTTGTCTCCTCGCTTTTTTGGGAGCTGGCCGCAAAAGCGCAGGATTGCTTCAGGCCCTATTTTGGTTCTGGGGGGCAGGCTGAGCCTGTGGTTCATTCTTCTTCCTGATGGGAAAATGGAGTGACCTGTGCCTGTCCCAACACCTAGGGCTAGTCTTTCGTTGGTTCCCCGTCTTCCCGTTCATCCTCAGGACAAATTGCAACCTGGACGAAACAGTAGGTTAAAGGTGCTGATTCTCCAAGTAGGGAGATGGTTAGTCAAGCGGCTGGAATGGCGAACCCGAGCACAAGGAGAGGAGAAATGAGGTGCGTTTTAGAAACCTTTCCCGATCTCACGGCATACCATCTTCTGGGTTTCCCATGCATGTTTTGATGTAGGAAGATTCCCTTGTACCTGGAGATTTGAGACCCATGGGGTGGGTACCCCGCGGTATTACTTTAAAGTATCTGCATTTGCTCACCCAACCTCACCAATCCTCTCAGCCCCAAGAGTGTCCAGCCTTATGTCTCATCCAGCTGTGGGTCTAGATATGGTCAATCCAGGTTGCATCAGAGACCCTGAACGGATTTTGTAAGAATTTCTCTCTCTTTCACTGTCTTTGCTTTGTGGGTTTTTTAAAGTAATGTATGTTTAGAATGGGGTTTGGCTGCTTTTCCCTGCTGTGTTTATGCCGCTTTACACCCTCTTGATTCACTTGCAGAGAGATATCGATACATAGGTTTTCAGATTCATACTAGTCAGATATATTCTTGTGCGGTGACTAGGGGGTGTTGAGTCCAGTTCACTGAGCAGGGAGTAGGCCTTGTCTATTACATATTTGGCTTATGGAGCGGTCTCTGAGCTAATTTCAAACCCTTGTTTTATGCATCACCCCACCTCACCTTTCCCGTTAAGCAGCCATAGTGTGTCTTCTAAAGGTGTGACTCTGTTCTGTTTTGTAATTCAGTTCAAGTGTAGCGATTTTGACATTCCCTCTATAAGCGATATCTTAGGATAAGTGTCTTTTTCTGTGTGACTTATTTCACTTAGAATCATCGTATCTAAATCCACTCATCATGCTGCTAACTAGCCTTATGACATTGATTTCATGGCAGAGTGATATTCCATTGTGCCAAGTACCACCATTTCTTTATCCATTTTTCTCTTTCCTGGGATATTGAAGGTGTACCGAAGTGGAGGTTCTTGGAAACAGAGCAGCCGTAAACTTTAGGGTGCCTGTGTCTTGTTGATTTTTAGTTTTCCCAATTTATACGCCCTTGAGTGGAAGTGCCCTATGCTCTCTACGCTGTGTTTATTACTTGTTTCAGGACACACCGTACTCTTCTCCAGAGTGCCTGTTGGCAATTTACGTCCCGCCCATCAGCGTAGCAAGGCTCCCATGTCTCCATGGCCTGTCCTGCTTTTCTGGTTTTTACACTTTGTTCAGCATGGCCCTTTTGACCGAGGGCAAGCGAGACTTCTTTGTAGCGCTGATTTGCCCTTCCGGCTTGCTTGGTTGGCCAAAAAGGGCGTATGCGTTTTTTCCTGAATATATTCAGGAAAAAACGCATACGCCCTTTTTGGCCAAGGGCATCATTGTCAACGTTTTGCCGCTTTTCATGTGCTTTAAAGGCGAGTCGAATCTACCTCCTGAAATCTGTTTCCTGCAAATCTGCCTTGCTTTCAAATCCTCTTCGTTGCCTTCCCTCAATATATTTGTGGACGAGAGTTCTCATTTATAACTCTGCACGTTTGTGAATTGCAGTGACCCTGAGCTCCATTTGTCTCCTCGCTTTTTTGGGAGCTGGCCGCAAAAGCGCAGGATTGCTTCAGGCCCTATTTTGGTTCTGGGGGGCAGGCTGAGCCTGTGGTTCATTCTTCTTCCTGATGGGAAAATGGAGTGACCTATGCCTGTCCCAACACCTAGGGCTCGTCTCTCGTGGGTTCCGCGTCTTCCCGTTCATCCTCAGGACAAATTGCAACCTGTACAATCAGGAGGTTAAAGGTGCTGATTCTCCAAGTAGGGAGATGGTTAGTCAAGCGGCTGGAATGGCGAACCCGAGCACAAGGAGAGGAGAAATGAGGTGCGTTTTAGAAACCTTTCCCGATCTCACGGCATACCATCTTCTGGGTTTCCCATGCATGTTTTGATGTAGGAAGATTCCCTTGTACCTGGAGATTTGAGACCCATGGGGTGGGTACCCCGCGGTATTACTTTAAAGTATCTGCATTTGCTCACCCAACCTCACCAATCCTCTCAGCCCCAAGAGTGTCCAGCCTTATGTCTCATCCAGCTGTGGGTCTAGATATGGTCAATCCAGGTTGCATCAGAGACCCTGAACGGATTTTGTAAGAATTTCTCTCTCTTTCACTGTCTTTGCTTTGTGGGTTTTTTAAAGTAATTTATGTTTAGAATGGGGTTTGGCTGCTTTTCCCTGCTGTGTTTATGCCGCTTTACACCCTCTTGATTCACTTGCAGAGAGATATCGATACATAGGTTTTCAGATTCATACTAGTCAGATATATTCTTGTGCGGTGACTAGGGGGTGTTGAGTCCAGTTCACTGAGCAGGGAGTAGGCCTTGTCTATTACATATTTGGCTTATGGAGCGGTCTCTGAGCTAATTTCAAACCCTTGTTTTATGCATCACCCCACCTCACCTTTCCCGTTAAGCAGCCATAGTGTGTCTTCTAAAGGTGTGACTCTGTTCTGTTTTGTAATTCAGTTCAAGTGTAGCGATTTTGACATTCCCTCTATAAGCGATATCTTAGGATAAGTGTCTTTTTCTGTGTGACTTATTTCACTTAGAATCATCGTATCTAAATCCACTCATCATGCTGCTAACTAGCCTTATGACATTGATTTCATGGCAGAGTGATATTCCATTGTGCCAAGTACCACCATTTCTTTATCCATTTTTCTCTTTCCTGGGATATTGAAGGTGTACCGAAGTGGAGGTTCTTGGAAACAGAGCAGCCGTAAACTTTAGGGTGCCTGTGTCTTGTTGATTTTTAGTTTTCCCAATTTATACGCCCTTGAGTGGAAGTGCCCTATGCTCTCTACGCTGTGTTTATTACTTGTTTCAGGACACACCGTACTCTTCTCCAGAGTGCCTGTTGGCAATTTACGTCCCGCCCATCAGCGTAGCAAGGCTCCCATGTCTCCATGGCCTGTCCTGCTTTTCTGGTTTTTACACTTTGTTCAGCATGGCCCTTTTGACCGAGGGCAAGCGAGACTTCTTTGTAGCGCTGATTTGCCCTTCCGGCTTGCTTGGTTGGCCAAAAAGGGCGTATGCGTTTTTTCCTGAATATATTCAGGAAAAAACGCATACGCCCTTTTTGGCCAAGGGCATCATTGTCAACGTTTTGCCGCTTTTCATGTGCTTTAAAGGCGAGTCGAATCTACCTCCTGAAATCTGTTTCCTGCAAATCTGCCTTGCTTTCAAATCCTCTTCGTTGCCTTCCCTCAATATATTTGTGGACGAGAGTTCTCATTTATAACTCTGCACGTTTGTGAATTGCAGTGCCCCTGAGCTCCATTTGTCTCCTCGCTTTTTTGGGAGCTGGCCGCAAAAGCGCAGGATTGCTTCAGGCCCTATTTTGGTTCTGGGGGGCAGGCTGAGCCTGTGGTTCATTCTTCTTCCTGATGGGAAAATGGAGTGACCTGTGCCTGTCCCAACACCTAGGGCTAGTCTTTCGTTGGTTCCCCGTCTTCCCGTTCATCCTCAGGACAAATTGCAACCTGGACGAAACAGTAGGTTAAAGGTGCTGATTCTCCAAGTAGGGAGATGGTTAGTCAAGCGGCTGGAATGGCGAACCCGAGCACAAGGAGAGGAGAAATGAGGTGCGTTTTAGAAACCTTTCCCGATCTCACGGCATACCATCTTCTGGGTTTCCCATGCATGTTTTGATGTAGGAAGATTCCCTTGTACCTGGAGATTTGAGACCCATGGGGTGGGTACCCCGCGGTATTACTTTAAAGTATCTGCATTTGCTCACCCAACCTCACCAATCCTCTCAGCCCCAAGAGTGTCCAGCCTTATGTCTCATCCAGCTGTGGGTCTAGATATGGTCAATCCAGGTTGCATCAGAGACCCTGAACGGATTTTGTAAGAATTTCTCTCTCTTTCACTGTCTTTGCTTTGTGGGTTTTTTAAAGTAATGTATGTTTAGAATGGGGTTTGGCTGCTTTTCCCTGCTGTGTTTATGCCGCTTTACACCCTCTTGATTCACTTGCAGAGAGATATCGATACATAGGTTTTCAGATTCATACTAGTCAGATATATTCTTGTGCGGTGACTAGGGGGTGTTGAGTCCAGTTCACTGAGCAGGGAGTAGGCCTTGTCTATTACATATTTGGCTTATGGAGCGGTGTCTGAGCTAATTTCAAACCCTTGTTTTATGCATCACCCCACCTCACCTTTCCCGTTAAGCAGCCATAGTGTGTCTTCTAAAGGTGTGACTCTGTTCTGTTTTGTAATTCAGTTCAAGTGTAGCGATTTTGACATTCCCTCTATAAGCGATATCTTAGGATAAGTGTCTTTTTCTGTGTGACTGATTTCACTTAGAATCATCGTACCTAAATCCACTCATCATGCTGCTAACTAGCCTTATGACATTGATTTCATGGCTGAGTGATATTCCATTGTGCCAAGTACCACCATTTCTTTATCCATTTTTCTCTTTCCTGGGATATTGAAGGTGTACCGAAGCGGAGGTTCTTGGAAACAGAGCAGCCGTAAACTTTAGGGTGCCTGTGTCTTGTTGATTTTTAGTTTTCCCAATTTATACGCCCTTGAGTGGAAGTGCCCTATGCTCTCTACGCTGTGTTTATTACTTGTTTCAGGACACACCGTACTCTTCTCCAGAGTGCCTGTTGGCAATTTACGTCCCGCCCATCAGCGTAGCAAGGCTCCCATGTCTCCATGGCCTGTCCTGCTTTTCTGGTTTTTACACTTTGTTCAGCATGGCCCTTTTGACCGAGGGCAAGCGAGACTTCTTTGTAGCGCTGATTTGCCCTTCCGGCTTGCTTGGTTGGCCAAAAAGGGCGTATGCGTTTTTTCCTGAATATATTCAGGAAAAAACGCATACGCCCTTTTTGGCCAAGGGCATCATTGTCAACGTTTTGCCGCTTTTCATGTGCTTTAAAGGCGAGTCGAATCTACCTCCTGAAATCTGTTTCCTGCAAATCTGCCTTGCTTTCAAATCCTCTTCGTTGCCTTCCCTCAATATATTTGTGGACGAGAGTTCTCATTTATAACTCTGCACGTTTGTGAATTGCAGTGCCCCTGAGCTCCATTTGTCTCCTCGCTTTTTTGGGAGCTGGCCGCAAAAGCGCAGGATTGCTTCAGGCCCTATTTTGGTTCTGGGGGGCAGGCTGAGCCTGTGGTTCATTCTTCTTCCTGATGGGAAAATGGAGTGACCTGTGCCTGTCCCAACACCTAGGGCTAGTCTTTCGTTGGTTCCCCGTCTTCCCGTTCATCCTCAGGACAAATTGCAACCTGGACGAAACAGTAGGTTAAAGGTGCTGATTCTCCAAGTAGGGAGATGGTTAGTCAAGCGGCTGGAATGGCGAACCCGAGCACAAGGAGAGGAGAAATGAGGTGCGTTTTAGAAACCTTTCCCGATCTCACGGCATACCATCTTCTGGGTTTCCCATGCATGTTTTGATGTAGGAAGATTCCCTTGTACCTGGAGATTTGAGACCCATGGGGTGGGTACCCCGCGGTATTACTTTAAAGTATCTGCATTTGCTCACCCAACCTCACCAATCCTCTCAGCCCCAAGAGTGTCCAGCCTTATGTCTCATCCAGCTGTGGGTCTAGATATGGTCAATCCAGGTTGCATCAGAGACCCTGAACGGATTTTGTAAGAATTTCTCTCTCTTTCACTGTCTTTGCTTTGTGGGTTTTTTAAAGTAATTTATGTTTAGAATGGGGTTTGGCTGCTTTTCCCTGCTGTGTTTATGCCGCTTTACACCCTCTTGATTCACTTGCAGAGAGATATCGATACATAGGTTTTCAGATTCATACTAGTCAGATATATTCTTGTGCGGTGACTAGGGGGTGTTGAGTCCAGTTCACTGAGCAGGGAGTAGGCCTTGTCTATTACATATTTGGCTTATGGAGCGGTCTCTGAGCTAATTTCAAACCCTTGTTTTATGCATCACCCCACCTCACCTTTCCCGTTAAGCAGCCATAGTGTGTCTTCTAAAGGTGTGACTCTGTTCTGTTTTGTAATTCAGTTCAAGTGTAGCGATTTTGACATTCCCTCTATAAGCGATATCTTAGGATAAGTGTCTTTTTCTGTGTGACTGATTTCACTTAGAATCATCGTACCTAAATCCACTCATCATGCTGCTAACTAGCCTTATGACATTGATTTCATGGCTGAGTGATATTCCATTGTGCCAAGTACCACCATTTCTTTATCCATTTTTCTCTTTCCTGGGATATTGAAGGTGTACCGAAGCGGAGGTTCTTGGAAACAGAGCAGCCGTAAACTTTAGGGTGCCTGTGTCTTGTTGATTTTTAGTTTTCCCAATTTATACGCCCTTGAGTGGAAGTGCCCTATGCTCTCTACGCTGTGTTTATTACTTGTTTCAGGACACACCGTACTCTTCTCCAGAGTGCCTGTTGGCAATTTACGTCCCGCCCATCAGCGTAGCAAGGCTCCCATGTCTCCATGG
Source organism: Eubalaena glacialis (assembly GCF_028564815.1). Classification (NCBI taxonomy): domain Eukaryota; kingdom Metazoa; phylum Chordata; class Mammalia; order Artiodactyla; family Balaenidae; genus Eubalaena; species Eubalaena glacialis. Next base: position 37,864 of record NW_026871289.1, on the reverse strand, counting down.
CCTGTCCTGCTTTTCTGGTTTTTACACTTTGTTCAGCATGGCCCTTTTGACCGAGGGCAAGCGAGACTTCTTTGTAGCGCTGATTTGCCCTTCCGGCTTGCTTGGTTGGCCAAAAAGGGCGTATGCGTTTTTTCCTGAATATATTCAGGAAAAAACGCATACGCCCTTTTTGGCCAAGGGCATCATTGTCAACGTTTTGCCGCTTTTCATGTGCTTTAAAGGCGAGTCGAATCTACCTCCTGAAATCTGTTTCCTGCAAATCTGCCTTGCTTTCAAATCCTCTTCGTTGCCTTCCCTCAATATATTTGTGGACGAGAGTTCTCATTTATAACTCTGCACGTTTGTGAATTGCAGTGCCCCTGAGCTCCATTTGTCTCCTCGCTTTTTTGGGAGCTGGCCGCAAAAGCGCAGGATTGCTTCAGGCCCTATTTTGGTTCTGGGGGGCAGGCTGAGCCTGTGGTTCATTCTTCTTCCTGATGGGAAAATGGAGTGACCTGTGCCTGTCCCAACACCTAGGGCTAGTCTTTCGTTGGTTCCCCGTCTTCCCGTTCATCCTCAGGACAATTTGCAACCTGGACGAAACAGTAGGTTAAAGGTGCTGATTCTCCAAGTAGGGAGATGGTTAGTCAAGCGGCTGGAATGGCGAACCCGAGCACAAGGAGAGGAGAAATGAGGTGCGTTTTAGAAACCTTTCCCGATCTCACGGCATACCATCTTCTGGGTTTCCCATGCCTGTTTTGATGTAGGAAGATTCCCTTGTACCTGGAGATTTGAGACCCATGGGGTGGGTACCCCGCGGTATTACTTTAAAGTATCTGCATTTGCTCACCCAACCTCACCAATCCTCTCAGCCCCAAGAGTGTCCAGCCTTATGTCTCATCCAGCTGTGGGTCTAGATATGGTCAATCCAGGTTGCATCAGAGACCCTGAACGGATTTTGTAAGAATTTCTCTCTCTTTCACTGTCTTTGCTTTGTGGGTTTTTTAAAGTAATGTATGTTTAGAATGGGGTTTGGCTGCTTTTCCCTGCTGTGTTTATGCCGCTTTACACCCTCTTGATTCACTTGCAGAGAGATATCGATACATAGGTTTTCAGATTCATACTAGTCAGATATATTCTTGTGCGGTGACTAGGGGGTTTTGAGTCCAGTTCACTGAGCAGGGAGTAGGCCTTGTCTATTATATATTTGGCTTATGGAGCGGTGTCTGAGCTAATTTCAAACCCTTGTTTTATGCATCACCCCACCTCACCTTTCCCGTTAAGCAGCCATAGTGTGTCTTCTAAAGGTGTGACTCTGTTCTGTTTTGTCATTCAGTTCAAGTGTAGCGATTTTGACATTCCCTCTATAAGCGATATCTTAGGATAAGTGTCTTTTTCTGTGTGACTTATTTCACTTAGAATCATCGTACCTAAATCCACTCATCATGCTGCTAACTAGCCTTATGACATTGATTTCATGGCTGAGTGATATTCCATTGTGCCAAGTACCACCATTTCTTTATCCATTTTTCTCTTTCCTGGGATATTGAAGGTGTACCGAAGCGGAGGTTCTTGGAAACAGAGCAGCCGTAAACTTTAGGGTGCCTGTGTCTTGTTGATTTTTAGTTTTCCCAATTTATACGCCCATGAGTGGAAGTGCCCTATGCTCTCTACGCTGTGTTTATTACTTGTTTCAGGACACACCGCACTCTTCTCCAGAGTGCCTGTTGGAAATTTACATCCCGCCCATCAGCGTAGCAAGGCTCCCATGTCTCCATGGCCTGTCCTGCTTTTCTGGTTTTTACACTTTGTTCAGCATGGCCCTTTTGACCGAGGGCAAGCGAGACATCTTTGTTGCGCTGATTTGCCCTTCCGGCTTGCTTGGTTGGCCAAAAAGGGCGTATGCGTTTTTTCCTGAATATATTCAGGAAAAAACGCATACGCCCTTTTTGTCCAAGGGCATCATTGTCAACGTTTTGCCGCTTTTCATGTGCTTTAAAGGCGAGTCGAATCTACCTCCTGAAATCTGTTTCCTGCAAATCTGCCTTGCTTTCAAATCCTCTTCGTTGCCTTCCCTCAATATATTTGTGGACGAGAGTTCTCATTTATAACTCTGCACGTTTGTGAATTGCAGTGCCCCTGAGCTCCATTTGTCTCCTCGCTTTTTTGGGAGCTGGCCGCAAAAGCGCAGGATTGCTTCAGGCCCTATTTTGGTTCTGGGGGGCAGGCTGAGCCTGTGGTTCATTCTTCTTCCTGATGGGAAAATGGAGTGACCTATGCCTGTCCCAACACCTAGGGCTCGTCTCTCGTTGGTTCCGCGTCTTCCCGTTCATCCTCAGGACAAATTGCAACCTGTACAATCAGGAGGTTAAAGGTGCTGATTCTCCAAGTAGGGAGATGGTTAGTCAAGCGGCTGGAATGGCGAACCCTAGCACAAGGAGAGGAGAAATGAGGTGCGTTTTAGAAACCTTTCCCGATCTCATGGCATACCATCTTCTGGGTTTCCCATGCATGTTTTGATGTAGGAAGATTCCCTTGTATCTGGAGATTTGAGACCCATGGGGTGTGTTCCCCGCAGTGTTACTTTAAAGTATCTGCATTTGCTCACCCAACCTCACCAACCCTCTCAGCCCCAAGAGTGTCCAGCCTTATGTCTCATCCAGCTGTGGGTCTTGATATGGTCAATCCTGGTTGCATCATAGACCCTGAACGGATTTTGTAAGAATTTCTCTCTCTTTCACTGTCTTTGTTTTGTGGGTTTTTTAAAGTAATTTATGTTTAGAATCGGGCTTGGCTGCTTTTCCCTGCTGTGTTGATGCCGCTTTACACCCTCTTGATTCACTTGCAGAGAGATATCGATACATAGGTTTTCAGATTCTTACTAGTCAGATATATTCTTGTGTGGTGACTAGGGGGTGTTGAGTCCAGTTCACTGAGCAGGGAGTAGGCCTTGTCTATTACATATTTGGCTTATGGAGCGGTCTCTGAGCTAATTTCAAACCCTTGTTTTATGCATCACCCCACCTCACCTTTCCCGTTAAGCAGCCATAGTGTGTCTTCTAAAGGTGTGACTCTGTTCTGTTTTGTAATTCAGTTCAAGTGTAGCGATTTTGACATTCCCTCTATAAGCGATATCTTAGGATAAGTGTCTTTTTCTGTGTGACTTATTTCACTTAGAATCATCGTATGTAAATCCACTCATCATGCTGCTAACTAGCCTTATGACATTGATTTCATGGCTGAGTGATATTCCATTGTGCCAAGTACCACCATTTCTTTATCCATTTTTCTCTTTCCTGGGATATTGAAGGTGTACCGAAGCGGAGGTTCTTGGAAACAGAGCAGCCGTAAACTTTAGGGTGCCTGTGTCTTGTTGATTTTTAGTTTTCCCAATTTATACGCCCATGAGTGGAAGTGCCCTATGCTCTCTACGCTGTGTTTATTACTTGTTTCAGGACACACCGCACTCTTCTCCAGAGTGCCTGTTGGCAATTTACATCCCGCCCATCAGCGTAGCAAGGCTCCCATGTCTCCATGGCCTGTCCTGCTTTTCTGGTTTTTACACTTTGTTCAGCATGGCCCTTTTGACCGAGGGCAAGCGAGACATCTTTGTTGCGCTGATTTGCCCTTCCGGCTTGCTTGGTTGGCCAAAAAGGGCGTATGCGTTTTTTCCTGAATATATTCAGGAAAAAACGCATACGCCCTTTTTGGCCAAGGGCATCATTGTCAACGTTTTGCCGCTTTTCATGTGCTTTAAAGGCGAGTCGAATCTACCTCCTGAAATCTGTTTCCTGCAAATCTGCCTTGCTTTCAAATCCTCTTCGTTGCCTTCCCTCAATATATTTGTGGACGAGAGTTCTCATTTATAACTCTGCACGTTTGTGAATTGCAGTGCCCCTGAGCTCCATTTGTCTCCTCGCTTTTTTGGGAGCTGGCCGCAAAAGCGCAGGATTGCTTCAGGCCCTATTTTGGTTCTGGGGGGCAGGCTGAGCCTGTGGTTCATTCTTCTTCCTGATGGGAAAATGGAGTGACCTATGCCTGTCCCAACACCTAGGGCTCGTCTCTCGTTGGTTCCGCGTCTTCCCGTTCATCCTCAGGACAAATTGCAACCTGTACAATCAGGAGGTTAAAGGTGCTGATTCTCCAAGTAGGGAGATGGTTAGTCAAGCGGCTGGAATGGCGAACCCTAGCACAAGGAGAGGAGAAATGAGGTGCGTTTTAGAAACCTTTCCCGATCTCATGGCATACCATCTTCTGGGTTTCCCATGCATGTTTTGATGTAGGAAGATTCCCTTGTATCTGGAGATTTGAGACCCATGGGGTGTGTTCCCCGCAGTGTTACTTTAAAGTATCTGCATTTGCTCACCCAACCTCACCAACCCTCTCAGCCCCAAGAGTGTCCAGCCTTATGTCTCATCCAGCTGTGGGTCTTGATATGGTCAATCCTGGTTGCATCATAGACCCTGAACGGATTTTGTAAGAATTTCTCTCTCTTTCACTGTCTTTGTTTTGTGGGTTTTTTAAAGTAATTTATGTTTAGAATCGGGCTTGGCTGCTTTTCCCTGCTGTGTTGATGCCGCTTTACACCCTCTTGATTCACTTGCAGAGAGATATCGATACATAGGTTTTCAGATTCTTACTAGTCAGATATATTCTTGTGTGGTGACTAGGGGGTGTTGAGTCCAGTTCACTGAGCAGGGAGTAGGCCTTGTCTATTACATATTTGGCTTATGGAGCGGTGTCTGAGCTAATTTCAAACCCTTGTTTTATGCATCACCCCACCTCACCTTTCCCGTTAAGCAGCCATAGTGTGTCTTCTAAAGGTGTGACTCTGTTCTGTTTTGTAATTCAGTTCAAGTGTAGCGATTTTGACATTCCCTCTATAAGCGATATCTTAGGATAAGTGTCTTTTTCTGTGTGACTTATTTCACTTAGAATCATCGTATCTAAATCCACTCATCATGCTGCTAACTAGCCTTATGACATTGATTTCATGGCTGAGTGATATTCCACTGTGCCAAGTACCACCATTTCTTTATCCATTTTTCTCTTTCCTGGGATATTGAAGGTGTACCGAAGTGGAGGTTCTTGGAAACAGAGCAGCCGTAAACTTTAGGGTGCCTGTGTCTTGTTGATTTTTAGTTTTCCCAATTTATACGCCCATGAGTGGAAGTGCCCTATGCTCTCAACGCTGTGTTTATTACTTGTTTCAGGACACACCGTACTCTTCTCCAGAGTGCCTGTTGGCAATTTACATCCCGCCCATCAGCGTAGCAAGGCTTCCATGTCTCCATGGCCTGTCCTGCTTTTCTGGTTTTTACACTTTGTTCAGCATGGCCCTTTTGACCGAGGGCAAGCGAGACTTCTTTGTAGCGCTGATTTGCCCTTCCGGCTTGCTTGGTTGGCCAAAAAGGGCGTATGCGTTTTTTCCTGAATATATTCAGGAAAAAACGCATACGCCCTTTTTGGCCAAGGGCATCATTGTCAACGTTTTGCCGCTTTTCATGTGCTTTAAAGGCGAGTCGAATCTACCTCCTGAAATCTGTTTCCTGCAAATCTGCCTTGCTTTCAAATCCTCTTCGTTGCCTTCCCTCAATATATTTGTGGACGAGAGTTCTCATTTATAACTCTGCACGTTTGTGAATTGCAGTGCCCCTGAGCTCCATTTGTCTCCTCGCTTTTTTGGGAGCTGGCCGCAAAAGCGCAGGATTGCTTCAGGCCCTATTTTGGTTCTGGGGGGCAGGCTGAGCCTGTGGTTCATTCTTCTTCCTGATGGGAAAATGGAGTGACCTGTGCCTGTCCCAACACCTAGGGTTAGTCTTTCGTTGGTTCCCCGTCTTCCCGTTCATCCTCAGGACAAATTGCAACCTGGACGAAACAGTAGGTTAAAGGTGCTGATTCTCCAAGTAGGGAGATGGTTAGTCAAGCGGCTGGAATGGCGAACCCGAGCACAAGGAGAGGAGAAATGAGGTGCGTTTTAGAAACCTTTCCCGATCTCACGGCATACCATCTTCTGGGTTTCCCATGCATGTTTTGATGTAGGAAGATTCCCTTGTACCTGGAGATTTGAGACCCATGGGGTGGGTACCCCGCGGTATTACTTTAAAGTATCTGCATTTGCTCACCCAACCTCACCAATCCTCTCAGCCCCAAGAGTGTCCAGCCTTATGTCTCATCCAGCTGTGGGTCTAGATATGGTCAATCCAGGTTGCATCAGAGACCCTGAACGGATTTTGTAAGAATTTCTCTCTCTTTCACTGTCTTTGCTTTGTGGGTTCTTTAAAGTAATGTATGTTTAGAATGGGGTTTGGCTGCTTTTCCCTGCTGTGTTTATGCCGCTTTACACCCTCTTGATTCACTTGCAGAGAGATATCGATACATAGGTTTTCAGATTCATACTAGTCAGATATATTCTTGTGCGGTGACTAGGGGGTGTTGAGTCCAGTTCACTGAGCAGGGAGTAGGCCTTGTCTATTACATATTTGGCTTATGGAGCGGTGTCTGAGCTAATTTCAAACCCTTGTTTTATGCATCACCCTACCTCACCTTTCCCGTTAAGCAGCCATAGTGTGTCTTCTAAAGGTGTGACTCTGTTCTGTTTTGTAATTCAGTTCAAGTGTAGCGATTTTGACATTCCCTCTATAAGCGATATCTTAGGATAAGTGTCTTTTTCTGTGTGACTTATTTCACTTAGAATCATCGTACCTAAATCCACTCATCATGCTGCTAACTAGCCTTATGACATTGATTTCATGGCTGAGTGATATTCCATTGTGCCAAGTACCACCATTTCTTTATCCATTTTTCTCTTTCCTGGGATATTGAAGGTGTACCGAAGCGGAGGTTCTTGGAAACAGAGCAGCCGTAAACTTTAGGGTGCCTGTGTCTTGTTGATTTTTAGTTTTCCCAATTTATACGCCCTTGAGTGGAAGTGCCCTATGCTCTCTACGCTGTGTTTATTACTTGTTTCAGGACACACCGTACTCTTCTCCAGAGTGCCTGTTGGCAATTTACATCCCGCCCATCAGCGTAGCAAGGCTCCCATGTCTCCATGGCCTGTCCTGCTTTTCTGGTTTTTACACTTTGTTCAGCATGGCCCTTTTGACCGAGGGCAAGCGAGACTTCTTTGTAGCGCTGATTTGCCCTTCCGGCTTGCTTGGTTGGCCAAAAAGGGCGTATGCGTTTTTTCCTGAATATATTCAGGAAAAAACGCATACGCCCTTTTTGGCCAAGGGCATCATTGTCAACGTTTTGCCGCTTTTCATGTGCTTTAAAGGCGAGTCGAATCTACCTCCTGAAATCTGTTTCCTGCAAATCTGCCTTGCTTTCAAATCCTCTTCGTTGCCTTCCCTCAATATATTTGTGGACGAGAGTTCTCATTTATAATTCTGCACGTTTGTGAATTGCAGTGCCCCTGAGCTCCATTTGTCTCCTCGCTTTTTTGGGAGCTGGCCGCAAAAGCGCAGGATTGCTTCAGGCCCTATTTTGGTTCTGGGGGGCAGGCTGAGCCTGTGGTTCATTCTTCTTCCTGATGGGAAAATGGAGTGACCTATGCCTGTCCCAACACCTAGGGCTCGTCTCTCGTTGGTTCCGCGTCTTCCCGTTCATCCTCAGGACAAATTGCAACCTGTACAATCAGGAGGTTAAAGGTGCTGATTCTCCAAGTAGGGAGATGGTTAGTCAAGCGGCTGGAATGGCGAACCCGAGCACAAGGTGAGGAGAAATGAGGTGCGTTTTAGAAACCTTTCCCGATCTCATGGCATACCATCTTCTGGGTTTCCCATGCATGTTTTGATGTAGGAAGATTCCCTTGTACCTGGAGATTTGAGACCCATGGGGTGTGTTCCCCGCAGTGTTACTTTAAAGTATCTGGGTTTGCTCACCCAACCTCACCAACCCTCTCAGCCCCAAGAGTGTCCAGCCTTATGTCTCATCCAGCTGTGGGTCTTGATATGGTCAATCCAGGTTGCATCATAGACCCTGAACGGATTTTGTAAGAATTTCTCTCTGTTTCACTGTCTTTGTTTTGTGGGTTTTTTAAAGTAATTTATGTTTAGAATCGGGCTTGGCTGCTTTTCCCTGCTGTGTTGATGCCGCTTTACACCCTCTTGATTCACTTGCAGAGAGATATCGATACATAGGTTTTCAGATTCTTACTAGTCAGATATATTCTTGTGTGTTGACTAGGGTGTGTTGAGCCCAGTTCACTGAGCAGGGAGTAGGCCTTGTCTATTACATATTTGGCTTATGGAGCGGTGTCTGAGCTAATTTCAAAACCTTGTTTTATGCATCACCCCACCTCACCTTTCCCGTTAAGCAGCCATAGTGTGTCTTCTAAAGGTGTGACTCTGTTCTGTTTTGTAATTCAGTTCAAGTGTAGCGATTTTGACATTCCCTCTATAAGCGATATCTTAGGATAAGTGTCTTTTTCTGTGTGACTTATTTCACTTAGAATCATCGTATCTAAATCCACTCATCATGCTGCTAACTAGCCTTATGACATTGATTTCATGGCTGAGTGATATTCCACTGTGCCAAGTACCACCATTTCTTTATCCATTTTTCTCTTTCCTGGGATATTGAAGGTGTACCGAAGTGGAGGTTCTTGGAAACAGAGCAGCCGTAAACTTTAGGGTGCCTGTGTCTTGTTGATTTTTAGTTTTCCCAATTTATACGCCCATGAGTGGAAGTGCCCTATGCTCTCAACGCTGTGTTTATTACTTGTTTCAGGACACACCGTACTCTTCTCCAGAGTGCCTGTTGGCAATTTACATCCCGCCCATCAGCGTAGCAAGGCTTCCATGTCTCCATGGCCTGTCCTGCTTTTCTGGTTTTTACACTTTGTTCAGCATGGCCCTTTTGACCGAGGGCAAGCGAGACTTCTTTGTAGCGCTGATTTGCCCTTCCGGCTTGCTTGGTTGGCCAAAAAGGGCGTATGCGTTTTTTCCTGAATATATTCAGGAAAAAACGCATACGCCCTTTTTGGCCAAGGGCATCATTGTCAACGTTTTGCCGCTTTTCATGTGCTTTAAAGGCGAGTCGAATCTACCTCCTGAAATCTGTTTCCTGCAAATCTGCCTTGCTTTCAAATCCTCTTCGTTGCCTTCCCTCAATATATTTGTGGACGAGAGTTCTCATTTATAACTCTGCACGTTTGTGAATTGCAGTGCCCCTGAGCTCCATTTGTCTCCTCGCTTTTTTGGGAGCTGGCCGCAAAAGCGCAGGATTGCTTCAGGCCCTATTTTGGTTCTGGGGGGCAGGCTGAGCCTGTGGTTCATTCTTCTTCCTGATGGGAAAATGGAGTGACCTGTGCCTGTCCCAACACCTAGGGCTAGTCTTTCGTTGGTTCCCCGTCTTCCCGTTCATCCTCAGGACAAATTGCAACCTGGACGAAACAGTAGGTTAAAGGTGCTGATTCTCCAAGTAGGGAGATGGTTAGTCAAGCGGCTGGAATGGCGAACCCGAGCACAAGGAGAGGAGAAATGAGGTGCGTTTTAGAAACCTTTCCCGATCTCACGGCATACCATCTTCTGGGTTTCCCATGCATGTTTTGATGTAGGAAGATTCCCTTGTACCTGGAGATTTGAGACCCATGGGGTGGGTACCCCGCGGTATTACTTTAAAGTATCTGCATTTGCTCACCCAACCTCACCAATCCTCTCAGCCCCAAGAGTGTCCAGCCTTATGTCTCATCCAGCTGTGGGTCTAGATATGGTCAATCCAGGTTGCATCAGAGACCCTGAACGGATTTTGTAAGAATTTCTCTCTCTTTCACTGTCTTTGCTTTGTGGGTTTTTTAAAGTAATGTATGTTTAGAATGGGGTTTGGCTGCTTTTCCCTGCTGTGTTTATGCCGCTTTACACCCTCTTGATTCACTTGCAGAGAGATATCGATACATAGGTTTTCAGATTCATACTAGTCAGATATATTCTTGTGCGGTGACTAGGGGGTGTTGAGTCCAGTTCACTGAGCAGGGAGTAGGCCTTGTCTATTACATATTTGGCTTATGGAGCGGTCTCTGAGCTAATTTCAAACCCTTGTTTTATGCATCACCCCACCTCACCTTTCCCGTTAAGCAGCCATAGTGTGTCTTCTAAAGGTGTGACTCTGTTCTGTTTTGTAATTCAGTTCAAGTGTAGCGATTTTGACATTCCCTCTATAAGCGATATCTTAGGATAAGTGTCTTTTTCTGTGTGACTTATTTCACTTAGAATCATCGTATCTAAATCCACTCATCATGCTGCTAACTAGCCTTATGACATTGATTTCATGGCAGAGTGATATTCCATTGTGCCAAGTACCACCATTTCTTTATCCATTTTTCTCTTTCCTGGGATATTGAAGGTGTACCGAAGTGGAGGTTCTTGGAAACAGAGCAGCCGTAAACTTTAGGGTGCCTGTGTCTTGTTGATTTTTAGTTTTCCCAATTTATACGCCCTTGAGTGGAAGTGCCCTATGCTCTCTACGCTGTGTTTATTACTTGTTTCAGGACACACCGTACTCTTCTCCAGAGTGCCTGTTGGCAATTTACGTCCCGCCCATCAGCGTAGCAAGGCTCCCATGTCTCCATGGCCTGTCCTGCTTTTCTGGTTTTTACACTTTGTTCAGCATGGCCCTTTTGACCGAGGGCAAGCGAGACTTCTTTGTAGCGCTGATTTGCCCTTCCGGCTTGCTTGGTTGGCCAAAAAGGGCGTATGCGTTTTTTCCTGAATATATTCAGGAAAAAACGCATACGCCCTTTTTGGCCAAGGGCATCATTGTCAACGTTTTGCCGCTTTTCATGTGCTTTAAAGGCGAGTCGAATCTACCTCCTGAAATCTGTTTCCTGCAAATCTGCCTTGCTTTCAAATCCTCTTCGTTGCCTTCCCTCAATATATTTGTGGACGAGAGTTCTCATTTATAACTCTGCACGTTTGTGAATTGCAGTGACCCTGAGCTCCATTTGTCTCCTCGCTTTTTTGGGAGCTGGCCGCAAAAGCGCAGGATTGCTTCAGGCCCTATTTTGGTTCTGGGGGGCAGGCTGAGCCTGTGGTTCATTCTTCTTCCTGATGGGAAAATGGAGTGACCTATGCCTGTCCCAACACCTAGGGCTCGTCTCTCGTGGGTTCCGCGTCTTCCCGTTCATCCTCAGGACAAATTGCAACCTGTACAATCAGGAGGTTAAAGGTGCTGATTCTCCAAGTAGGGAGATGGTTAGTCAAGCGGCTGGAATGGCGAACCCGAGCACAAGGAGAGGAGAAATGAGGTGCGTTTTAGAAACCTTTCCCGATCTCACGGCATACCATCTTCTGGGTTTCCCATGCATGTTTTGATGTAGGAAGATTCCCTTGTACCTGGAGATTTGAGACCCATGGGGTGTGTTCCCCGCAGTGTTACTTTAAAGTATCTGCATTTGCTCACCCAACCTCACCAACCCTCTCAGCCCCAAGAGTGTCCAGCCTTAGGTCTCATCCAGCTGTGGGTCTTGATATGGTCAATCCAGGTTGCATCATAGACCCTGAACGGATTTTGTAAGAATTTCTCTCTCTTTCACTGTCTTTGTTTTGTGGGTTTTTAAAAGTAATTTATGTTTAGAATCGGGCTTGGCTGCTTTTCCCTGCTGTGTTGATGCCGCTTTACACACTCTTGATTCACTTGCAGAGAGATATCGATACATAGGTTTTCAGATTCTTACTAGTCAGATATATTCTTGTGTGTTGACTAGGGTGTGTTGAGCCCAGTTCACTGAGCAGGGAGTAGGCCTTGTCTATTACATATTTGGCTTATGGAGCGGTGTCTGAGCTAATTTCAAACCCTTGTTTTATGCATCACCCCACCTCACCTTTCCCGTTAAGCAGCCATAGTGTGTCTTCTAAATGTGTGACTCTGTTCTGTTTTGTAATTCAGTTCAAGTGTAGCGATTTTGACATTCCCTCTATAAGCGATATCTTAGGATAAGTGTCTTTTTCTGTGTGACTTATTTCACTTAGAATCATCGTACCTAAATCCACTCATCATGCTGCTAACTAGCCTTATGACATTGATTTCATGGCTGAGTGATATTCCACTGTGCCAAGTACCACCATTTCTTTATCCATTTTTCTCTTTCCTGGGATATTGAAGGTGTACCGAAGTGGAGGTTCTTGGAAACAGAGCAGCCGTAAACTTTAGGGTGCCTGTGTCTTGTTGATTTTTAGTTTTCCCAATTTATACGCCCATGAGTGGAAATGCCCTATGCTCTCAACGCTGTGTTTATTACTTGTTTCAGGACACACCGTACTCTTCTCCAGAGTGCCTGTTGGCAATTTACATCCCGCCCATCTGCGTAGCAAAGCTTCCATGTCTCCATGGCCTGTCCTGCTTTTCTGGTTTTTACACTTTGTTCAGCATGGCCCTTTTGACCGAGGGCAAGCGAGACTTCTTTGTAGCGCTGATTTGCCCTTCCGGCTTGCTTGGTTGGCCAAAAAGGGCGTATGCGTTTTTTCCTGAATATATTCAGGAAAAAACGCATACGCCCTTTTTGGCCAAGGGCATCATTGTCAACGTTTTGCCGCTTTTCATGTGCTTTAAAGGCGAGTCGAATCTACCTCCTGAAATCTGTTTCCTGCAAATCTGCCTTGCTTTCAAATCCTCTTCGTTGCCTTCCCTCAATATATTTGTGGACGAGAGTTCTCATTTATAACTCTGCACGTTTGTGAATTGCAGTGCCCCTGAGCTCCATTTGTCTCCTCGCTTTTTTGGGAGCTGGCCGCAAAAGCGCAGGATTGCTTCAGGCCCTATTTTGGTTCTGGGGGGCAGGCTGAGCCTGTGGTTCATTCTTCTTCCTGATGGGAAAATGGAGTGACCTCTGCCTGTCCCAACACCTAGGGCTAGTCTTTCATTGGTTCCCCGTCTTCCCGTTCATCCTCAGGACAAATTGCAACCTGGACGAAACAGTAGGTTAAAGGTGCTGATTCTCCAAGTAGGGAGATGGTTAGTCAAGCGGCTGGAATGGCGAACCCGAGCACAAGGAGAGGAGAAATGAGGTGCGTTTTAGAAACCTTTCCCGATCTCACGGCATACCATCTTCTGGGTTTCCCATGCATGTTTTGATGTAGGAAGATTCCCTTGTACCTGGAGATTTGAGACCCATGGGGTGGGTACCCCGCGGTATTACTTTAAAGTATCTGCATTTGCTCACCCAACCTCACCAATCCTCTCAGCCCCAAGAGTGTCCAGCCTTATGTCTCATCCAGCTGTGGGTCTAGATATGGTCAATCCAGGTTGCATCAGAGACCCTGAACGGATTTTGTAAGAATTTCTCTCTCTTTCACTGTCTTTGCTTTGTGGGTTTTTTAAAGTAATGCATGTTTAGAATGGGGTTTGGCTGCTTTTCCCTGCTGTGTTTATGCCGCTTTACACCCTCTTGATTCCCTTGCAGAGAGATATCGATACATAGGTTTTCAGATTCATACTAGTCAGATATATTCTTGTGCGGTGACTAGGGGGTGTTGAGTCCAGTTCACTGAGCAGGGAGTAGGCCTTGTCTATTACATATTTGGCTTATGGAGTGGTGTCTGAGCTAATTTCAAACCCTTGTTTTATGCATCACCCCACCTCACCTTTCCCGTTAAGCAGCCATAGTGTGTCTTCTAAAGGTGTGACTCTGTTCTGTTTTGTAATTCAGTTCAAGTGTAGCGATTTTGACATTCCCTCTATAGGCGATATCTTAGGATAAGTGTCTTTTTCTGTGTGACTTATTTCACTTAGAATCATCGTACCTAAATCCACTCATCATGCTGCTAACTAGCCTTATGACATTGATTTCATGGCTGAGTGATATTCCATTGTGCCAAGTACCACCATTTCTTTATCCATTTTTCTCTTTCCTGGGATATTGAAGGTGTACCGAAGTGGAGGTTCTTGGAAACAGAGCAGCCGTAAACTTTAGGGTGCCTGTGTCTTGTTGATTTTTAGTTTTCCCAATTTATACGCCCTTGAGTCGAAGTGCCCTATGCTCTCTACGCTGTGTTTATTACTTGTTTCAGGACACACTGTACTCTTCTCCAGAGTGCCTGTTGGCAATTTACATCCCGCCCATCAGCGTAGCAAGGCTCCCATGTCTCCATGGCCTGTCCTGCTTTTCTGGTTTTTACTGTTTGTTCAGCATGGCCCTTTTGACCGAGGGCAAGCGAGACTTCTTTGTAGCGCTGATTTGCCCTTCCGGCTTGCTTGGTTGGCCAAAAAGGGCGTATGCGTTTTTTCCTGAATATATTCAGGAAAAAACGCATACGCCCTTTTTGGCCAAGGGCATCATTGTCAACGTTTTGCCGCTTTTCATGTGCTTTAAAGGCGAGTCGAATCTACCTCCTGAAATCTGTTTCCTGCAAATCTGCCTTGCTTTCAAATCCTCTTCGTTGCCTTCCCTCAATATATTTGTGGACGAGAGTTCTCATTTATAACTCTGCACGTTTGTGAATTGCAGTGCCCCTGAGCTCCATTTGTCTCCTCGCTTTTTTGGGAGCTGGCCGCAAAAGCGCAGGATTGCTTCAGGCCCTATTTTGGTTCTGGGGGGCAGGCTGAGCCTGTGGTTCATTCTTCTTCCTGATGGGAAAATGGAGTGACCTATGCCTGTCCCAACACCTAGGGCTCGTCTCTCGTGGGTTCCGCGTCTTCCCGTTCATCCTCAGGACAAATTGCAACCTGTACAATCAGGAGGTTAAAGGTGCTGATTCTCCAAGTAGGGAGATGGTTAGTCAAGCGGCTGGAATGGCGAACCCGAGCACAAGGAGAGGAGAAATGAGGTGCGTTTTAGAAACATTTCCCGATCTCATGGCATACCATCTTCTGGGTTTCCCATGCATGTTTTGATGTAGGAAGATTCCCTTGTACCTGGAGATTTGAGACCCATGGGGTGTGTTCCCCGCAGTGTTACTTTAAAGTATCTGCATTTGCTCACCCAACCTCACCAACCCTCTCAGCCCCAAGAGTGTCCAGCCTTATGTCTCATCCAGCTGTGGGTCTAGATATGGTCAATCCAGGTTGCATCAGAGACCCTGAACGGATTTTGTAAGAATTTCTCTCTCTTTCACTGTCTTTGCTTTGTGGGTTTTTTAAAGTAATGCATGTTTAGAATGGGGTTTGGCTGCTTTTCCCTGCTGTGTTGATGCCGCTTTACACCCTCTTGATTCACTTGCAGAGAGATGTCGATACATAGGTTTTCAGATTCTTACTAGTCAGATATATTCTTGTGTGGTGACTAGGGTGTGTTGAGTCCAGTTCACTGAGCAGGGAGTAGGCCTTGTCTATTACATATTTGGCTTATGGAGCGGTCTCTGAGCTAATTTCAAACCCTTGTTTTATGCATCACCCCACCTCACCTTTCCCGTTAAGCAGCCATAGTGTGTCTTCTAAAGGTGTGACTCTGTTCTGTTTTGTAATTCAGTTCAAGTGTAGCGATTTTGACATTCCCTCTATAAGCGATATCTTAGGATAAGTGTCTTTTTCTGTGTGACTTATTTCACTTAGAATCATCGTATCTAAATCCACTCATCATACTGCTAACTAGCCTTATGACATTGATTTCATGGCTGAGTGATATTCCACTGTGCCAAGTACCACCATTTCTTTATCCATTTTTCTCTTTCCTGGGATATTGAAGGTGTACCGAAGTGGAGGTTCTTGGAAACAGAGCAGCCGTAAACTTTAGGGTGCCTGTGTCTTGTTGATTTTTAGTTTTCCCAATTTATACGCCCATGAGTGGAAGTGCCCTATGCTCTCAACGCTGTGTTTATTACTTGTTTCAGGACACACCGTACTCTTCTCCAGAGTGCCTGTTGGCAATTTACATCCCGCCCATCAGCGTAGCAAGGCTTCCATGTCTCCATGGCCTGTCCTGCTTTTCTGGTTTTTACACTTTGTTCAGCATGGCCCTTTTGACCGAGGGCAAGCGAGACTTCTTTGTAGCGCTGATTTGCCCTTCCGGCTTGCTTGGTTGGCCAAAAAGGGCGTATGCGTTTTTTCCTGAATATATTCAGGAAAAAACGCATACGCCCTTTTTGGCCAAGGGCATCATTGTCAACGTTTTGCCGCTTTTCATGTGCTTTAAAGGCGAGTCGAATCTACCTCCTGAAATCTGTTTCCTGCAAATCTGCCTTGCTTTCAAATCCTCTTCGTTGCCTTCCCTCAATATATTTGTGGACGAGAGTTCTCATTTATAACTCTGCACGTTTGTGAATTGCAGTGCCCCTGAGCTCCATTTGTCTCCTCGCTTTTTTGGGAGCTGGCCGCAAAAGCGCAGGATTGCTTCAGGCCCTATTTTGGTTCTGGGGGGCAGGCTGAGCCTGTGGTTCATTCTTCTTCCTGATGGGAAAATGGAGTGACCTGTGCCTGTCCCAACACCTAGGGCTAGTCTTTCGTTGGTTCCCCGTCTTCCCGTTCATCCTCAGGACAAATTGCAACCTGGACGAAACAGTAGGTTAAAGGTGCTGATTCTCCAAGTAGGGAGATGGTTAGTCAAGCGGCTGGAATGGCGAACCCGAGCACAAGGAGAGGAGAAATGAGGTGCGTTTTAGAAACCTTTCCCGATCTCACGGCATACCATCTTCTGGGTTTCCCATGCATGTTTTGATGTAGGAAGATTCCCTTGTACCTGGAGATTTGAGACCCATGGGGTGGGTACCCCGCGGTATTACTTTAAAGTATCTGCATTTGCTCACCCAACCTCACCAATCCTCTCAGCCCCAAGAGTGTCCAGCCTTATGTCTCATCCAGCTGTGGGTCTAGATATGGTCAATCCAGGTTGCATCAGAGACCCTGAACGGATTTTGTAAGAATTTCTCTCTCTTTCACTGTCTTTGCTTTGTGGGTTTTTTAAAGTAATGCATGTTTAGAATGGGGTTTGGCTGCTTTTCCCTGCTGTGTTTATGCCGCTTTACACCCTCTTGATTCACTTGCAGAGAGATATCGATACATAGGTTTTCAGATTCATACTAGTCAGATATATTCTTGTGCGGTGACTAGGGGGTGTTGAGTCCAGTTCACTGAGCAGGGAGTAGGCCTTGTCTATTACATATTTGGCTTATGGAGTGGTGTCTGAGCTAATTTCAAACCCTTGTTTTATGCATCACCCCACCTCACCTTTCCCGTTAAGCAGCCATAGTGTGTCTTCTAAAGGTGTGACTCTGTTCTGTTTTGTAATTCAGTTCAAGTGTAGCGATTTTGACATTCCCTCTATAAGCGATATCTTAGGATAATGTCTTTTTCTGTGTGACTTATTTCACTTAGAATCATCGTACCTAAATCCACTCATCATGCTGCTAACTAGCCTTATGACATTGATTTCATGGCTGAGTGATATTCCATTGTGCCAAGTACCACCATTTCTTTATCCATTTTTCTCTTTCCTGGGATATTGAATGTGTACCGAAGTGCAGGTTCTTGGAAACAGAGCAGCCGTAAACTTTAGGGTGCCTGTGTCTTGTTGATTTTTAGTTTTCCCAATTTATACGCCCTTGAGTGGAAGTGCCCTATGCTCTCTACGCTGTGTTTATTACTTGTTTCAGGACACACCGTACTCTTCTCCAGATGCCTGTTGGCAATTTACATCCCGCCCATCAGCGTAGCAAGGCTTCCATGTCTCCATGGCCTCTCCTGCTTTTCTGGTTTTTACACTTTGTTCAGCATGGCCCTTTTGACCGAGGGCAAGCGAGACTTCTTTGTAGCGCTGATTTGCCCTTCCGGCTTGCTTGGTTGGCCAAAAAGGGCGTATGCGTTTTTTCCTGAATATATTCAGGAAAAAACGCATACGCCCTTTTTGGCCAAGGGCATCATTGTCAACGTTTTGCCGCTTTTCATGTGCTTTAAAGGCGAGTCGAATCTACCTCCTGAAATCTGTTTCCTGCAAATCTGCCTTGCTTTCAAATCCTCTTCGTTGCCTTCCCTCAATATATTTGTGGACGAGAGTTCTCATTTATAACTCTGCACGTTTGTGAATTGCAGTGCCCCTGAGCTCCATTTGTCTCCTCGCTTTTTTGGGAGCTGGCCGCAAAAGCGCAGGATTGCTTCAGGCCCTATTTTGGTTCTGGGGGGCAGGCTGAGCCTGTGGTTCATTCTTCTTCCTGATGGGAAAATGGAGTGACCTGTGCCTGTCCCAACACCTAGGGCTAGTCTTTCGTTGGTTCCCCGTCTTCCCGTTCATCCTCAGGACAAATTGCAACCTGGACGAAACAGTAGGTTAAAGGTGCTGATTCTCCAAGTAGGGAGATGGTTAGTCAAGCGGCTGGAATGGCGAACCCGAGCACAAGGAGAGGAGAAATGAGGTGCGTTTTAGAAACCTTTCCCGATCTCACGGCATACCATCTTCTGGGTTTCCCATGCATGTTTTGATGTAGGAAGATTCCCTTGTACCTGGAGATTTGAGACCCATGGGGTGGGTACCCCGCGGTATTACTTTAAAGTATCTGCATTTGCTCACCCAACCTCACCAATCCTCTCAGCCCCAAGAGTGTCCAGCCTTATGTCTCATCCAGCTGTGGGTCTAGATATGGTCAATCCAGGTTGCATCAGAGACCCTGAACGGATTTTGTAAGAATTTCTCTCTCTTTCACTGTCTTTGCTTTGTGGGTTCTTTAAAGTAATGTATGTTTAGAATGGGGTTTGGCTGCTTTTCCCTGCTGTGTTTATGCCGCTTTACACCCTCTTGATTCACTTGCAGAGAGATATCGATACATAGGTTTTCAGATTCATACTAGTCAGATATATTCTTGTGCGGTGACTAGGGGGTGTTGAGTCCAGTTCACTGAGCAGGGAGTAGGCCTTGTCTATTACATATTTGGCTTATGGAGCGGTGTCTGAGCTAATTTCAAACCCTTGTTTTATGCATCACCCTACCTCACCTTTCCCGTTAAGCAGCCATAGTGTGTCTTCTAAAGGTGTGACTCTGTTCTGTTTTGTAATTCAGTTCAAGTGTAGTGATTTTGACATTCCCTCTATAAGCGATATCTTAGGATAAGTGTCTTTTTCTGTGTGACTTATTTCACTTAGAATCATCGTACCTAAATCCACTCATCATGCTGTTAACTAGCCTTATGACATTGATTTCATGGCTGAGTGATATTCCATTGTGCCAAGTACCACCATTTCTTTATCCATTTTTCTCTTTCCTGGGATATTGAAGGTGTACCGAAGTGGAGGTTCTTGGAAACAGAGCAGCCGTAAACTTTAGGGTGCCTGTGTCTTGTTGATTTTTAGTTTTCCCAATTTATACGCCCTTGAGTGGAAGTGCCCTATGCTCTCTACGCTGTGTTTATTACTTGTTTCAGGACACACCGTACTCTTCTCCAGATGCCTGTTGGCAATTTACATCCCGCCCATCAGCGTAGCAAGGCTTCCATGTCTCCATGGCCTCTCCTGCTTTTCTGGTTTTTACACTTTGTTCAGCATGGCCCTTTTGACCGAGGGCAAGCGAGACTTCTTTGTAGCGCTGATTTGCCCTTCCGGCTTGCTTGGTTGGCCAAAAAGGGCGTATGCGTTTTTTCCTGAATATATTCAGGAAAAAACGCATACGCCCTTTTTGGCCAAGGGCATCATTGTCAACGTTTTGCCGCTTTTCATGTGCTTTAAAGGCGAGTCGAATCTACCTCCTGAAATCTGTTTCCTGCAAATCTGCCTTGCTTTCAAATCCTCTTCGTTGCCTTCCCTCAATATATTTGTGGACGAGAGTTCTCATTTATAACTCTGCACGTTTGTGAATTGCAGTGCCCCTGAGCTCCATTTGTCTCCTCGCTTTTTTGGGAGCTGGCCGCAAAAGCGCAGGATTGCTTCAGGCCCTATTTTGGTTCTGGGGGGCAGGCTGAGCCTGTGGTTCATTCTTCTTCCTGATGGGAAAATGGAGTGACCTGTGCCTGTCCCAACACCTAGGGCTAGTCTTTCGTTGGTTCCCCGTCTTCCCGTTCATCCTCAGGACAAATTGCAACCTGGACGAAACAGTAGGTTAAAGGTGCTGATTCTCCAAGTAGGGAGATGGTTAGTCAAGCGGCTGGAATGGCGAACCCGAGCACAAGGAGAGGAGAAATGAGGTGCGTTTTAGAAACCTTTCCCGATCTCACGGCATACCATCTTCTGGGTTTCCCATGCATGTTTTGATGTAGGAAGATTCCCTTGTACCTGGAGATTTGAGACCCATGGGGTGGGTACCCCGCGGTATTACTTTAAAGTATCTGCATTTGCTCACCCAACCTCACCAATCCTCTCAGCCCCAAGAGTGTCCAGCCTTATGTCTCATCCAGCTGTGGGTCTAGATATGGTCAATCCAGGTTGCATCAGAGACCCTGAACGGATTTTGTAAGAATTTCTCTCTCTTTCACTGTCTTTGCTTTGTGGGTTCTTTAAAGTAATGTATGTTTAGAATGGGGTTTGGCTGCTTTTCCCTGCTGTGTTTATGCCGCTTTACACCCTCTTGATTCACTTGCAGAGAGATATCGATACATAGGTTTTCAGATTCATACTAGTCAGATATATTCTTGTGCGGTGACTAGGGGGTGTTGAGTCCAGTTCACTGAGCAGGGAGTAGGCCTTGTCTATTACATATTTGGCTTATGGAGCGGTGTCTGAGCTAATTTCAAACCCTTGTTTTATGCATCACCCTACCTCACCTTTCCCGTTAAGCAGCCATAGTGTGTCTTCTAAAGGTGTGACTCTGTTCTGTTTTGTAATTCAGTTCAAGTGTAGCGATTTTGACATTCCCTCTATAAGCGATATCTTAGGATAAGTGTCTTTTTCTGTGTGACTTATTTCACTTAGAATCATCGTACCTAAATCCACTCATCATGCTGTTAACTAGCCTTATGACATTGATTTCATGGCTGAGTGATATTCCATTGTGCCAAGTACCACCATTTCTTTATCCATTTTTCTCTTTCCTGGGATATTGAAGGTGTACCGAAGTGGAGGTTCTTGGAAACAGAGCAGCCGTAAACTTTAGGGTGCCTGTGTCTTGTTGATTTTTAGTTTTCCCAATTTATACGCCCTTGAGTGGAAGTGCCCTATGCTCTCTACGCTGTGTTTATTACTTGTTTCAGGACACACTGTACTCTTCTCCACAGTGCCTGTTGGCAATTTACATCCCGCCCATCAGCGTAGCAAGGCTCCCATGTCTCCATGGCCTGTCCTGCTTTTCTGGTTTTTACTGTTTGTTCAGCATGGCCCTTTTGACCGAGGGCAAGCGAGACTTCTTTGTAGCGCTGATTTGCCCTTCCGGCTTGCTTGGTTGGCCAAAAAGGGCGTATGCGTTTTTTCCTGAATATATTCAGGAAAAAACGCATACGCCCTTTTTGGCCAAGGGCATCATTGTCAACGTTTTGCCGCTTTTCATGTGCTTTAAAGGCGAGTCGAATCTACCTCCTGAAATCTGTTTCCTGCAAATCTGCCTTGCTTTCAAATCCTCTTCGTTGCCTTCCCTCAATATATTTGTGGACGAGAGTTCTCATTTATAACTCTGCACGTTTGTGAATTGCAGTGCCCCTGAGCTCCATTTGTCTCCTCGCTTTTTTGGGAGCTGGCCGCAAAAGCGCAGGATTGCTTCAGGCCCTATTTTGGTTCTGGGGGGCAGGCTGAGCCTGTGGTTCATTCTTCTTCCTGATGGGAAAATGGAGTGACCTATGCCTGTCCCAACACCTAGGGCTCGTCTCTCGTGGGTTCCGCGTCTTCCCGTTCATCCTCAGGACAAATTGCAACCTGTACAATCAGGAGGTTAAAGGTGCTGATTCTCCAAGTAGGGAGATGGTTAGTCAAGCGGCTGGAATGGCGAACCCGAGCACAAGGAGAGGAGAAATGAGGTGCGTTTTAGAAACCTTTCCCGATCTCACGGCATACCATCTTCTGGGTTTCCCATGCCTGTTTTGATGTAGGAAGATTCCCTTGTACCTGGAGATTTGAGACCCATGGGGTGGGTACCCCGCGGTATTACTTTAAAGTATCTGCATTTGCTCACCCAACCTCACCAATCCTCTCAGCCCCAAGAGTGTCCAGCCTTATGTCTCATCCAGCTGTGGGTCTAGATATGGTCAATCCAGGTTGCATCAGAGACCCTGAACGGATTTTGTAAGAATTTCTCTCTCTTTCACTGTCTTTGCTTTGTGGGTTTTTTAAAGTAATGTATGTTTAGAATGGGGTTTGGCTGCTTTTCCCTGCTGTGTTTATGCCGCTTTACACCCTCTTGATTCACTTGCAGAGATATATCGATACATAGGTTTTCAGATTCTTACTAGTCAGATATATTCTTGTGCGGTGACTAGGGGGTGTTGAGCCCAGTTCACTGAGCAGGGAGTAGGCCTTGTCTATTACATATTTGGCTTATGGAGCGGTGTCTGAGCTAATTTCAAACCCTTGTTTTATGCATCACCCCACCTCACCTTTCCCGTTAAGCAGCCATAGTGTGTCTTCTAAAGGTGTGACTCTGTTCTGTTTTGTAATTCAGTTCAAGTGTAGCGATTTTGACATTCCCTCTATAGGCGATATCTTAGGATAAGTGTCTTTTTCTGTGTGACTTATTTCACTTAGAATCATCGTACCTAAATGCACTCATCATGCTGCTAACTAGCCTTATGACATTGATTTCATGGCTGAGTGATATTCCATTGTGCCAAGTACCACCATTTCTTTATCCATTTTTCTCTTTCCTGGGATATTGAAGGTGTACCGAAGTGGAGGTTCTTGGAAACAGAGCAGCCGTAAACTTTAGGGTGCCTGTGTCTTGTTGATTTTTAGTTTTCCCAATTTATACGCCCATGAGTGGAAGTGCCCTATGCTCTCAACGCTGTGTTTATTACTTGTTTCAGGACACACCGTACTCTTCTCCAGAGTGCCTGTTGGCAATTTACATCCCGCCCATCAGCGTAGCAAGGCTTCCATGTCTCCATGGCCTGTCCTGCTTTTCTGGTTTTTACACTTTGTTCAGCATGGCCCTTTTGACCGAGGGCAAGCGAGACTTCTTTGTAGCGCTGATTTGCCCTTCCGGCTTGCTTGGTTGGCCAAAAAGGGCGTATGCGTTTTTTCCTGAATATATTCAGGAAAAAACGCATACGCCCTTTTTGGCCAAGGGCATCATTGTCAACGTTTTGCCGCTTTTCATGTGCTTTAAAGGCGAGTCGAATCTACCTCCTGAAATCTGTTTCCTGCAAATCTGCCTTGCTTTCAAATCCTCTTCGTTGCCTTCCCTCAATATATTTGTGGACGAGAGTTCTCATTTATAACTCTGCACGTTTGTGAATTGCAGTGCCCCTGAGCTCCATTTGTCTCCTCGCTTTTTTGGGAGCTGGCCGCAAAAGCGCAGGATTGCTTCAGGCCCTATTTTGGTTCTGGGGGGCAGGCTGAGCCTGTGGTTCATTCTTCTTCCTGATGGGAAAATGGAGTGACCTGTGCCTGTCCCAACACCTAGGGCTACTCTTTCGTTGGTTCCCCGTCTTCCCGTTCATCCTCAGGACAAATTGCAACCTGGACGAAACAGTAGGTTAAAGGTGCTGATTCTCCAAGTAGGGAGATGGTTAGTCAAGCGGCTGGAATGGCGAACCCGAGCACAAGGAGAGGAGAAATGAGGTGCGTTTTAGAAACCTTTCCCGATCTCACGGCATACCATCTTCTGGGTTTCCCATGCATGTTTTGATGTAGGAAGATTCCCTTGTACCTGGAGATTTGAGACCCATGGGGTGGGTACCCCGCGGTATTACTTTAAAGTATCTGCATTTGCTCACCCAACCTCACCAATCCTCTCAGCCCCAAGAGTGTCCAGCCTTATGTCTCATCCAGCTGTGGGTCTAGATATGGTCAATCCAGGTTGCATCAGAGACCCTGAACGGATTTTGTAAGAATTTCTCTCTCTTTCACTGTCTTTGCTTTGTGGGTTTTTTAAAGTAATGCATGTTTAGAATGGGGTTTGGCTGCTTTTCCCTGCTGTGTTTATGCCGCTTTACACCCTCTTGATTCACTTGCAGAGAGATATCGATACATAGGTTTTCAGATTCATACTAGTCAGATATATTCTTGTGCGGTGACTAGGGGGTGTTGAGTCCAGTTCACTGAGCAGGGAGTAGGCCTTGTCTATTACATATTTGGCTTATGGAGTGGTGTCTGAGCTAATTTCAAACCCTTGTTTTATGCATCACCCCACCTCACCTTTCCCGTTAAGCAGCCATAGTGTGTCTTCTAAAGGTGTGACTCTGTTCTGTTTTGTAATTCAGTTCAAGTGTAGCGATTTTGACATTCCCTCTATAAGCGATATCTTAGGATAAGTGTCTTTTTCTGTGTGACTTATTTCACTTAGAATCATCGTACCTAAATCCACTCATCATGCTGCTAACTAGCCTTATGACATTGATTTCATGGCTGAGTGATATTCCATTGTGCCAAGTACCACCATTTCTTTATCCATTTTTCTCTTTCCTGGGATATTGAATGTGTACCGAAGTGCAGGTTCTTGGAAACAGAGCAGCCGTAAACTTTAGGGTGCCTGTGTCTTGTTGATTTTTAGTTTTCCCAATTTATACGCCCTTGAGTGGAAGTGCCCTATGCTCTCTACGCTGTGTTTATTACTTGTTTCAGGACACACCGTACTCTTCTCCAGAGTGCCTGTTGGCAATTTACATCCCGCCCATCAGCGTAGCAAGGCTTCCATGTCTCCATGGCCTGTCCTGCTTTTCTGGTTTTTACACTTTGTTCAGCATGGCCCTTTTGACCGAGGGCAAGCGAGACTTCTTTGTAGCGCTGATTTGCCCTTCCGGCTTGCTTGGTTGGCCAAAAAGGGCGTATGCGTTTTTTCCTGAATATATTCAGCAAAAAACGCATACGCCCTTTTTGGCCAAGGGCATCATTGTCAACGTTTTGCCGCTTTTCATGTGCTTTAAAGGCGAGTCGAATCTACCTCCTGAAATCTGTTTCCTGCAAATCTGCCTTGCTTTCAAATCCTCTTCGTTGCCTTCCCTCAATATATTTGTGGACGAGAGTTCTCATTTATAACTCTGCACGTTTGTGAATTGCAGTGCCCCTGAGCTCCATTTGTCTCCTCGCTTTTTTGGGAGCTGGCCGCAAAAGCGCAGGATTGCTTCAGGCCCTATTTTGGTTCTGGGGGGCAGGCTGAGCCTGTGGTTCATTCTTCTTCCTGATGGGAAAATGGAGTGACCTATGCCTGTCCCAACACCTAGGGCTCGTCTCTCGTGGGTTCCGCGTCTTCCCGTTCATCCTCAGGACAAATTGCAACCTGTACAATCAGGAGGTTAAAGGTGCTGATTCTCCAAGTAGGGAGATGGTTAGTCAAGCGGCTGGAATGGCGAACCCGAGCACAAGGAGAGGAGAAATGAGGTGCGTTTTAGAAACCTTTCCCGATCTCATGGCATACCATCTTCTGGGTTTCCCATGCATGTTTTGATGTAGGAAGATTCCCTTGTACCTGGAGATTTGAGACCCACGGGGTGTGTTCCCCGCAGTGTTACTTTAAAGTATCTGCATTTGCTCACCCAACCTCACCAACCCTCTCAGCCCCAAGAGTGTCCAGCCTTATGTCTCATCCAGCTGTGGGTCTAGATATGGTCAATCCAGGTTGCATCAGAGACCCTGAACGGATTTTGTAAGAATTTCTCTCTCTTTCACTGTCTTTGTTTTGTGGGTTTTTTAAAGTAATTTATGTTTAGAATCGGGCTTGGCTGCTTTTCCCTGCTGTGTTGATGCCGCTTTACACCCTCTTGATTCACTTGCAGAGAGATGTCGATACATAGGTTTTCAGATTCTTACTAGTCAGATATATTCTTGTGTGTTGACTAGGGTGTGTTGAGTCCAGTTCACTGAGCAGGGAGTAGGCCTTGTCTATTACATATTTGGCTTATGGAGCGGTCTCTGAGCTAATTTCAAACCCTTGTTTTATGCATCACCCCACCTCACCTTTCCCGTTAAGCAGCCATAGTGTGTCTTCTAAAGGTGTGACTCTGTTCTGTTTTGTAATTCAGTTCAAGTGTAGCGATTTTGACATTCCCTCTATAAGCGATATCTTAGGATAAGTGTCTTTTTCTGTGTGACTTATTTCACTTAGAATCATCGTATCTAAATCCACTCATCATGCTGCTAACTAGCCTTATGACATTGATTTCATGGCTGAGTGATATTCCACTGTGCCAAGTACCACCATTTCTTTATCCATTTTTCTCTTTCCTGGGATATTGAAGGTGTACCGAAGTGGAGGTTCTTGGAAACAGAGCAGCCGTAAACTTTAGGGTGCCTGTGTCTTGTTGATTTTTAGTTTTCCCAATTTATACGCCCATGAGTGGAAGTGCCCTATGCTCTCAACGCTGTGTTTATTACTTGTTTCAGGACACACCGTACTCTTCTCCAGAGTGCCTGTTGGCAATTTACATCCCGCCCATCAGCGTAGCAAGGCTTCCATGTCTCCATGGCCTGTCCTGCTTTTCTGGTTTTTACACTTTGTTCAGCATGGCCCTTTTGACGGAGGGCAAGCGAGACTTCTTTGTAGCGCTGATTTGCCCTTCCGGCTTGCTTGGTTGGCCAAAAAGGGCGTATGCGTTTTTTCCTGAATATATTCAGGAAAAAACGCATACGCCCTTTTTGGCCAAGGGCATCATTGTCAACGTTTTGCCGCTTTTCATGTGCTTTAAAGGCGAGTCGAATCTACCTCCTGAAATCTGTTTCCTGCAAATCTGCCTTGCTTTCAAATCCTCTTCGTTGCCTTCCCTCAATATATTTGTGGACGAGAGTTCTCATTTATAACTCTGCACGTTTGTGAATTGCAGTGCCCCTGAGCTCCATTTGTCTCCTCGCTTTTTTGGGAGCTGGCCGCAAAAGCGCAGGATTGCTTCAGGCCCTATTTTGGTTCTGGGGGGCAGGCTGAGCCTGTGGTTCATTCTTCTTCCTGATGGGAAAATGGAGTGACCTGTGCGTGTCCCAACACCTAGGGCTAGTCTTTCGTTGGTTCCCCTTCTTCCCGTTCATCCTCAGGACAAATTGCAACCTGGACGAAACAGGAGGTTAAAGGTGCTGATTCTCCAAGTAGGGAGATGGTTAGTCAAGCCGCTGGAATGGCGAACCCGAGCACAAGGAGAGGAGAAATGAGGTGCGTTTTAGAAACCTTTCCCGATCTCATGGCATACCATCTTCTGGGTTTCCCATGCATGTTTTGATGTAGGAAGATGCCCTTGTACCTGGAGATTTGAGACCCATGGGGTGTGTTCCCCGCAGTGTTACTTTAAAGTATCTGCATTTGCTCACCCAACCTCACCAACCCTCTCAGCCCCAAGAGTGTCCAGCCTTATGTCTTATCCAGCTGTGGTTCTTGATATGGTCAATCCAGGTTGCATCATAGACCCTGAACGGATTTTGTAAGAATTTCTCTCTCTTTCACTGTCTTTGTTTTGTGGTTTTTTTAAAGTAATTTATGTTTAGAATCGGGCTTGGCTGCTTTTCCCTGCTGTGTTGATGCCGCTTTACACCCTCTTGATTCACTTGCAGAGAGATATCGATACATAGGTTTTCAGATTCTTACTAGTCAGATATATTCTTGTGTGTTGACTAGGGTGTGTTGAGTCCAGTTCACTGAGCAGGGAGTAGGCCTTGTCTATTACATATTTGGCTTATGGAGCGGTCTCTGAGCTAATTTCAAACCCTTGTTTTATGCATCACCCCACCTCACCTTTCCCGTTAAGCAGCCATAGTGTGTCTTCTAAAGGTGTGACTCTGTTCTGTTTTGTAATTCAGTTCAAGTGTAGCGATTTTGACATTCCCTCTATAAGCGATATCTTAGGATAAGTGTCTTTTTCTGTGTGACTTATTTCACTTAGAATCATCGTATCTAAATCCACTCATCATGCTGCTAACTAGCCTTATGACATTGATTTCATGGCTGAGTGATATTCCACTGTGCCAAGTACCACCATTTCTTTATCCATTTTTCTCTTTCCTGGGATATTGAAGGTGTACCGAAGTGGAGGTTCTTGGAAACAGAGCAGCCGTAAACTTTAGGGTGCCTGTGTCTTGTTGATTTTTAGTTTTCCCAATTTATACGCCCATGAGTGGAAGTGCCCTATGCTCTCAACGCTGTGTTTATTACTTGTTTCAGGACACACCGTACTCTTCTCCAGAGTGCCTGTTGGCAATTTACATCCCGCCCATCAGCGTAGCAAGGCTTCCATGTCTCCATGGCCTGTCCTGCTTTTCTGGTTTTTACACTTTGTTCAGCATGGCCCTTTTGACCGAGGGCAAGCGAGACTTCTTTGTAGCGCTGATTTGCCCTTCCGGCTTGCTTGGTTGGCCAAAAAGGGCGTATGCGTTTTTTCCTGAATATATTCAGGAAAAAACGCATACGCCCTTTTTGCCCAAGGGCATCATTGTCAACGTTTTGCCGCTTTTCATGTGCTTTAAAGGCGAGTCGAATCTACCTCCTGAAATCTGTTTCCTGCAAATCTGCCTTGCTTTCAAATCCTCTTCGTTGCCTTCCCTCAATATATTTGTGGACGAGAGTTCTCATTTATAACTCTGCACGTTTGTGAATTGCAGTGCCCCTGAGCTCCATTTGTCTCCTCGCTTTTTTGGGAGCTGGCCGCAAAAGCGCAGGATTGCTTCAGGCCCTATTTTGGTTCTGGGGGGCAGGCTGAGCCTGTGGTTCATTCTTCTTCCTGATGGGAAAATGGAGTGACCTGTGCCTGTCCCAACACCTAGGGCTAGTCTTTCGTTGGTTCCCCGTCTTCCCGTTCATCCTCAGGACAAATTGCAACCTGGACGAAACAGTAGGTTAAAGGTGCTGATTCTCCAAGTAGGGAGATGGTTAGTCAAGCGGCTGGAATGGTGAACCCGAGCACAAGGAGAGGAGAAATGAGGTGCGTTTTAGAAACCTTTCCCGATCTCACGGCATACCATCTTCTGGGTTTCCCATGCATGTTTTGATGTAGGAAGATTCCCTTGTACCTGGAGATTTGAGACCCATGGGGTGGGTACCCCGCGGTATTACTTTAAAGTATCTGCATTTGCTCACCCAACCTCACCAATCCTCTCAGCCCCAAGAGTGTCCAGCCTTATGTCTCATCCAGCTGTGGGTCTAGATATGGTCAATCCAGGTTGCATCAGAGACCCTGAACGGATTTCGTAAGAATTTCTCTCTCTTTCACTGTCTTTGCTTTGTGGGTTTTTTAAAGTAATGTATGTTTAGAATGGGGTTTGGCTGCTTTTCCCTGCTGTGTTTATGCCGCTTTACACCCTCTTGATTCACTTGCAGAGAGATATCGATACATAGGTTTTCAGATTCATACTAGTCAGATATATTCTTGTGCGGTGACTAGGGGGTGTTGAGTCCAGTTCACTGAGCAGGGAGTAGGCCTTGTCTATTACATATTTGGCTTATGGAGCGGTGTCTGAGCTAATTTCAAACCCTTGTTTTATGCATCACCCCACCTCACCTTTCCCGTTAAGCAGCCATAGTGTGTCTTCTAAAGGTGTGACTCTGTTCTGTTTTGTAATTCAGTTCAAGTGTAGCGATTTTGACATTCCCTCTATAAGCGATATCTTAGGATAAGTGTCTTTTTCTGTGTGACTTATTTCACTTAGAATCATCGTACCTAAATCCACTCATCATGCTGCTAACTAGCCTTATGACATTGATTTCATGGCTGAGTGATATTCCATTGTGCCAAGTACCACCATTTCTTTATCCATTTTTCTCTTTCCTGGGATATTGAAGGTGTACCGAAGTGGAGGTTCTTGGAAACAGAGCAGCCGTAAACTTTAGGGTGCCTGTGTCTTGTTGATTTTTAGTTTTCCCAATTTATACGCCCTTGAGTGGAAGTGCCCTATGCTCTCTACGCTGTGTTTATTACTTGTTTCAGGACACACTGTACTGTTCTCCAGAGTGCCTGTTGGCAATTTACATCCCGCCCATCAGCGTAGCAAGGCTCCCATGTCTCCATGGCCTGTCCTGCTTTTCTGGTTTTTACTGTTTGTTCAGCATGGCCCTTTTGACCGAGGGCAAGCGAGACTTCTTTGTAGCGCTGATTTGCCCTTCCGGCTTGCTTGGTTGGCCAAAAAGGGCGTATGCGTTTTTTCCTGAATATATTCAGGAAAAAACGCATACGCCCTTTTTGGCCAAGGGCATCATTGTCAACGTTTTGCCGCTTTTCATGTGCTTTAAAGGCGAGTCGAATCTACCTCCTGAAATCTGTTTCCTGCAAATCTGCCTTGCTTTCAAATCCTCTTCGTTGCCTTCCCTCAATATATTTGTGGACGAGAGTTCTCATTTATAACTCTGCACGTTTGTGAATTGCAGTGCCCCTGAGCTCCATTTGTCTCCTCGCTTTTTTGGGAGCTGGCCGCAAAAGCGCAGGATTGCTTCAGGCCCTATTTTGGTTCTGGGTGGCAGGCTGAGCCTGTGGTTAATTCTTCTTCCTGATGGGAAAATGGAGTGACCTATGCCTGTCCCAACACCTAGGGCTCGTCTCTCGCGGGTTCCGCGTCTTCCCGTTCATCCTCAGGACAAATTGCAACCTGTACAATCAGGAGGTTAAAGGTGCTGATTCTCCAAGTAGGGAGATGGTTAGTCAAGCGGCTGGAATGGCGAACCCGAGCACAAGGAGAGGAGAAATGAGGTGCGTTTTAGAAACCTTTCCCGATCTCATGGCATACCATCTTCTGGGTTTCCCATGCATGTTTTGATGTAGGAAGATTCCCTTGTACCTGGAGATTTGAGACCCATGGGGTGTGTTCCCCGCAGTGTTACTTTAAAGTATCTGCATTTGCTCACCCAACCTCACCAACCCTCTCAGCCCCAAGAGTGTCCAGCCTTATGTCTCATCCAGCTGTGGGTCTAGATATGGTCAATCCAGGTTGCATCAGAGACCCTGAACGGATTTTGTAAGAATTTCTCTCTCTTTCACTGTCTTTGTTTTGTGGGTTTTTAAAAGTAATTTATGTTTAGAATCGGGCTTGGCTGCTTTTCCCTGCTGTGTTGATGCCGCTTTACACCCTCTTGATTCACTTGCAGAGAGATGTCGATACATAGGTTTTCAGATTCTTACTAGTCAGATATATTCTTGTGTGTTGACTAGGGTGTGTTGAGTCCAGTTCACTGAGCAGGGAGTAGGCCTTGTCTATTACATATTTGGCTTATGGAGCGGTCTCTGAGCTAATTTCAAACCCTTGTTTTATGCATCACCCCACCTCACCTTTCCCGTTAAGCAGCCATAGTGTGTCTTCTAAAGGTGTGACTCTGTTCTGTTTTGTAATTCAGTTCAAGTGTAGCGATTTTGACATTCCCTCTATAAGCGATATCTTAGGATAAGTGTCTTTTTCTGTGTGACTTATTTCACTTAGAATCATCGTATCTAAATCCACTCATCATGCTGCTAACTAGCCTTATGACATTGATTTCATGGCTGAGTGACATTCCACTGTGCCAAGTACCACCATTTCTTTATCCATTTTTCTCTTTCCTGGGATATTGAAGGTGTACCGAAGTGGAGGTTCTTGGAAACAGAGCAGCCGTAAACTTTAGGGTGCCTGTGTCTTGTTGATTTTTAGTTTTCCCAATTTATACGCCCATGAGTGGAAGTGCCCTATGCTCTCAACGCTGTGTTTATTACTTGTTTCAGGACACACCGTACTCTTCTCCAGAGTGCCTGTTGGCAATTTACATCCCGCCCATCAGCGTAGCAAGGCTCCCATGTCTCCATGGCCTGTCCTGCTTTTCTGGTTTTTACTGTTTGTTCAGCATGGCCCTTTTGACCGAGGGCAAGCGAGACTTCTTTGTAGCGCTGATTTGCCCTTCCGGCTTGCTTGGTTGGCCAAAAAGGGCGTATGCGTTTTTTCCTGAATATATTCAGGAAAAAACGCATACGCCCTTTTTGGCCAAGGGCATCATTGTCAACGTTTTGCCGCTTTTCATGTGCTTTAAAGGCGAGTCGAATCTACCTCCTGAAATCTGTTTCCTGCAAATCTGCCTTGCTTTCAAATCCTCTTCGTTGCCTTCCCTCAATATATTTGTGGACGAGAGTTCTCATTTATAACTCTGCACGTTTGTGAATTGCAGTGCCCCTGAGCTCCATTTGTCTCCTCGCTTTTTTGGGAGCTGGCCGCAAAAGCGCAGGATTGCTTCAGGCCCTATTTTGGTTCTGGGGGGCAGGCTGAGCCTGTGGTTCATTCTTCTTCCTGATGGGAAAATGGAGTGACCTATGCCTGTCCCAACACCTAAGGCTCGTCTCTCGTGGGTTCCGCGTCTTCCCGTTCATCCTCAGGACAAATTGCAACCTGTACAATCAGGAGGTTAAAGGTGCTGATTCTCCAAGTAGGGAGATGGTTAGTCAAGCGGCTGGAATGGCGAACCCGAGCACAAGGAGAGGAGAAATGAGGTGCGTTTTAGAAACCTTTCCCGATCTCATGGCATACCATCTTCTGGGTTTCCCATGCATGTTTTGATGTAGGAAGATTCCCTTGTACCTGGAGATTTGAGACCCATGGGGTGTGTTCCCCGCAGTGTTACTTTAAAGTATCTGCATTTGCTCACCCAACCTCACCAACCCTCTCAGCCCCAAGAGTGTCCAGCCTTATGTCTGATCCAGCTGTGGGTCTAGATATGGTCAATCCAGGTTGCATCAGAGACCCTGAACGGATTTTGTAAGAATTTCTCTCTCTTTCACTGTCTTTGTTTTGTGGGTTTTTAAAAGTAATTTATGTTTAGAATCGGGCTTGGCTGCTTTTCCCTGCTGTGTTGATGCCGCTTTACACCCTCTTGATTCACTTGCAGAGAGATATCGATACATAGGTTTTCAGATTCTTACTAGTCAGATATATTCTTGTGTGTTGACTAGGGTGTGTTGAGCCCAGTTCACTGAGCAGGGAGTAGGCCTTGTCTATTACATATTTGGCTTATGGAGCGGTGTCTGAGCTAATTTCAAACCCTTGTTTTATGCATCACCCCACCTCACCTTTCCCGTTAAGCAGCCATAGTGTGTCTTCTAAAGGTGTGACTCTGTTCTGTTTTGTAATTCAGTTCAAGTGTAGCGATTTTGACATTCCCTCTATAAGTGATATCTTAGGATAAGTGTCTTTTTCTGTGTGACTTATTTCACTTAGAATCATCGTATCTAAATCCACTCATCATGCTGCTAACTAGCCTTATGACATTGATTTCATGGCTGAGTGATATTCCATTGTGCCAAGTACCACCATTTCTTTATCCATTTTTCTCTTTCCTGGGATATTGAAGGTGTACCGAAGTGGAGGTTCTTGGAAACAGAGCAGCCGTAAACTTTAGGGTGCCTGTGTCTTGTTGATTTTTAGTTTTCCCAATTTATACGCCCATGAGTGGAAGTGCCCTATGCTCTCAACGCTGTGTTTATTACTTGTTTCAGGACACACCGTACTCTTCTCCAGAGTGCCTGTTGGCAATTTACATCCCGCCCATCAGCGTAGCAAGGCTCCCATGTCTCCATGGCCTGTCCTGCTTTTCTGGTTTTTACACTTTGTTCAGCATGGCCCTTTTGACCCAGGGCAAGCGAGACTTCTTTGTAGCGCTGATTTGCCCTTCCGGCTTGCTTGGTTGGCCAAAAAGGGCGTATGCGTTTTTTCCTGAATATATTCAGGAAAAAACGCATACGCCCTTTTTGGCCAAGGGCATCATTGTCAACGTTTTGCCGCTTTTCATGTGCTTTAAAGGCGAGTCGAATCTACCTCCTGAAATCTTTTTCCTGCAAATCTGCCTTGCTTTCAAATCCTCTTCGTTGCCTTCCCTCAATATATTTGTGGACGAGAGTTCTCATTTATAACTCTGCACGTTTGTGAATTGCAGTGCCCCTGAGCTCCATTTGTCTCCTCGCTTTTTTGGG
Organism: Eubalaena glacialis; assembly: GCF_028564815.1. Taxonomy (NCBI): domain Eukaryota; kingdom Metazoa; phylum Chordata; class Mammalia; order Artiodactyla; family Balaenidae; genus Eubalaena; species Eubalaena glacialis. The sequence continues at coordinate 4,064 of NW_026871289.1, read as the reverse complement.
AGCTGGCCGCAAAAGCGCAGGATTGCTTCAGGCCCTATTTTGGTTCTGGGGGGCAGGCTGAGCCTGTGGTTCATTCTTCTTCCTGATGGGAAAATGGAGTGACCTATGCCTGTCCCAACACCTAGGGCTCGTCTCTCGTGGGTTCCGCGTCTTCCCGTTCATCCTCAGGACAAATTGCAACCTGTACAATCAGGAGGTTAAAGGTGCTGATTCTCCAAGTAGGGAGATGGTTAGTCAAGCGGCTGGAATGGCGAACGCGAGCACAAGGAGAGGAGAAATGAGGTGCGTTTTAGAAACCTTTCCCGATCTCACGGCATACCATCTTCTGGCTTTCCCATGCATGTTTTGATGTAGGAAGATTCCCTTGTACCTGGAGATTTGAGACCCATGGTGTGGGTACCCCGCGGTATTACTTTAAAGTATCTGCATTTGCTCACCCAAGCTCACCAATCCTCTCAGCCCCAAGAGTGTCCAGCCTTATGTCTCATCCAGCTGTGGGTCTAGATATGGTCAATCCAGGTTGCATCAGAGACCCTGAACGGATTTTGTAAGAATTTCTCTCTCTTTCACTGTCTTTGCTTTGTGGGTTTTTTAAAGTAATGTATGTTTAGAATGGGGTTTGGCTGCTTTTCCCTGCTGTGTTTATGCCGCTTTACACCCTCTTGATTCACTTGCAGAGAGATATCGATACATAGGTTTTCAGATTCATACTAGTCAGATATATTCTTGTGCGGTGACTAGGGTGTGTTGAGTCCAGTTCACTGAGCAGGGAGTAGGCCTTGTCTATTACATATTTGGCTTATGGAGCGGTCTCTGAGCTAATTTCAAACCCTTGTTTTATGCATCACCCCACCTCACCTTTCCCGTTAAGCAGCCATAGTGTGTCTTCTAAAGGTGTGACTCTGTTCTGTTTTGTAATTCAGTTCAAGTGTAGCGATTTTGACATTCCCTCTATAAGCGATATCTTAGGATAAGTGTCTTTTTCTGTGTGACTTATTTCACTTAGAATCATCGTATCTAAATCCACTCATCATGCTGCTAACTAGCCTTATGACATTGATTTCATGGCTGAGTGATATTCCACTGTGCCAAGTACCACCATTTCTTTATCCATTTTTCTCTTTCCTGGGATATTGAAGGTGTACCGAAGTGGAGGTTCTTGGAAACAGAGCAGCCGTAAACTTTAGGGTGCCTGTGTCTTGTTGATTTTTAGTTTTCCCAATTTATACGCCCATGAGTGGAAGTGCCCTATGCTCTCAACGCTGTGTTTATTACTTGTTTCAGGACACACCGTACTCTTCTCCAGAGTGCCTGTTGGCAATTTACATCCCGCCCATCAGCGTAGCAAGGCTCCCATGTCTCCATGGCCTGTCCTGCTTTTCTGGTTTTTACTGTTTGTTCAGCATGGCCCTTTTGACCGAGGGCAAGCGAGACTTCTTTGTAGCGCTGATTTGCCCTTCCGGCTTGCTTGGTTGGCCAAAAAGGGCGTATGCGTTTTTTCCTGAATATATTCAGGAAAAAACGCATACGCCCTTTTTGGCCAAGGGCATCATTGTCAACGTTTTGCCGCTTTTCATGTGCTTTAAAGGCGAGTCGAATCTACCTCCTGAAATCTGTTTCCTGCAAATCTGCCTTGCTTTCAAATCCTCTTCGTTGCCTTCCCTCAATATATTTGTGGACGAGAGTTCTCATTTATAACTCTGCACGTTTGTGAATTGCAGTGCCCCTGAGCTCCATTTGTCTCCTCGCTTTTTTGGGAGCTGGCCGCAAAAGCGCAGGATTGCTTCAGGCCCTATTTTGGTTCTGGGGGGCAGGCTGAGCCTGTGGTTCATTCTTCTTCCTGATGGGAAAATGGAGTGACCTATGCCTGTCCCAACACCTAAGGCTCGTCTCTCGTGGGTTCCGCGTCTTCCCGTTCATCCTCAGGACAAATTGCAACCTGTACAATCAGGAGGTTAAAGGTGCTGATTCTCCAAGTAGGGAGATGGTTAGTCAAGCGGCTGGAATGGCGAACCCGAGCACAAGGAGAGGAGAAATGAGGTGCGTTTTAGAAACCTTTCCCGATCTCATGGCATACCATCTTCTGGGTTTCCCATGCATGTTTTGATGTAGGAAGATTCCCTTGTACCTGGAGATTTGAGACCCATGGGGTGTGTTCCCCGCAGTGTTACTTTAAAGTATCTGCATTTGCTCACCCAACCTCACCAACCCTCTCAGCCCCAAGAGTGTCCAGCCTTATGTCTGATCCAGCTGTGGGTCTAGATATGGTCAATCCAGGTTGCATCAGAGACCCTGAACGGATTTTGTAAGAATTTCTCTCTCTTTCACTGTCTTTGTTTTGTGGGTTTTTAAAAGTAATTTATGTTTAGAATCGGGCTTGGCTGCTTTTCCCTGCTGTGTTGATGCCGCTTTACACCCTCTTGATTCACTTGCAGAGAGATATCGATACATAGGTTTTCAGATTCTTACTAGTCAGATATATTCTTGTGTGTTGACTAGGGTGTGTTGAGCCCAGTTCACTGAGCAGGGAGTAGGCCTTGTCTATTACATATTTGGCTTATGGAGCGGTGTCTGAGCTAATTTCAAACCCTTGTTTTATGCATCACCCCACCTCACCTTTCCCGTTAAGCAGCCATAGTGTGTCTTCTAAAGGTGTGACTCTGTTCTGTTTTGTAATTCAGTTCAAGTGTAGCGATTTTGACATTCCCTCTATAAGTGATATCTTAGGATAAGTGTCTTTTTCTGTGTGACTTATTTCACTTAGAATCATCGTATCTAAATCCACTCATCATGCTGCTAACTAGCCTTATGACATTGATTTCATGGCTGAGTGATATTCCATTGTGCCAAGTACCACCATTTCTTTATCCATTTTTCTCTTTCCTGGGATATTGAAGGTGTACCGAAGTGGAGGTTCTTGGAAACAGAGCAGCCGTAAACTTTAGGGTGCCTGTGTCTTGTTGATTTTTAGTTTTCCCAATTTATACGCCCATGAGTGGAAGTGCCCTATGCTCTCAACGCTGTGTTTATTACTTGTTTCAGGACACACCGTACTCTTCTCCAGAGTGCCTGTTGGCAATTTACATCCCGCCCATCAGCGTAGCAAGGCTCCCATGTCTCCATGGCCTGTCCTGCTTTTCTGGTTTTTACACTTTGTTCAGCATGGCCCTTTTGACCCAGGGCAAGCGAGACTTCTTTGTAGCGCTGATTTGCCCTTCCGGCTTGCTTGGTTGGCCAAAAAGGGCGTATGCGTTTTTTCCTGAATATATTCAGGAAAAAACGCATACGCCCTTTTTGGCCAAGGGCATCATTGTCAACGTTTTGCCGCTTTTCATGTGCTTTAAAGGCGAGTCGAATCTACCTCCTGAAATCTTTTTCCTGCAAATCTGCCTTGCTTTCAAATCCTCTTCGTTGCCTTCCCTCAATATATTTGTGGACGAGAGTTCTCATTTATAACTCTGCACGTTTGTGAATTGCAGTGCCCCTGAGCTCCATTTGTCTCCTCGCTTTTTTGGGAGCTGGCCGCAAAAGCGCAGGATTGCTTCAGGCCCTATTTTGGTTCTGGGGGGCAGGCTGAGCCTGTGGTTCATTCTTCTTCCTGATGGGAAAATGGAGTGACCTATGCCTGTCCCAACACCTAGGGCTCGTCTCTCGTGGGTTCCGCGTCTTCCCGTTCATCCTCAGGACAAATTGCAACCTGTACAATCAGGAGGTTAAAGGTGCTGATTCTCCAAGTAGGGAGATGGTTAGTCAAGCGGCTGGAATGGCGAACGCGAGCACAAGGAGAGGAGAAATGAGGTGCGTTTTAGAAACCTTTCCCGATCTCACGGCATACCATCTTCTGGCTTTCCCATGCATGTTTTGATGTAGGAAGATTCCCTTGTACCTGGAGATTTGAGACCCATGGTGTGGGTACCCCGCGGTATTACTTTAAAGTATCTGCATTTGCTCACCCAAGCTCACCAATCCTCTCAGCCCCAAGAGTGTCCAGCCTTATGTCTCATCCAGCTGTGGGTCTAGATATGGTCAATCCAGGTTGCATCAGAGACCCTGAACGGATTTTG